>NC_142009.1:157239622-157544475 GCF_049901735.1 Notechis scutatus
CTGATCTTTTGTTGCCCTGCACAGAAGAATGGAGCTGGAAAGCAGGTTAGTGGGGTGGGGAGGGAATGGGATTTTGCAATATCCTTCCCCTGGCATGCCCACAAAGCCACACCCACCAAGCCACACCACGCCCACCAAGCCACGCCCACAGAACCGGTAGTAAAAAAATTTGAATCTCACCACTGACATGTGCATGTGGGAAGAACATTCAGCCTTGTAAGAGTCTGTCACTGTGGCTGTTCCAATAAAAGTAGTTTTAGGCCTTATATGGCCTTGCTTTCTTGACTGAAAAAGGAGGCAAAGAGGCATTAGAGCAGAGAAAGTCATGACATGTTGGCAATTTTTTCTTCCCTCATTTCATCTGAATTTGTCACTCAAGGCCTGTTTGAAACTGCCTGGTGTGTGGGGTTGCTTTCATTCAGTTCTGTTTGGTTTTTGCTTCCTTTTGCACGAACAAAAAAAAGGTTGTTCTGGATCAGGACTTCAAGCTGGAGGCATCTGAAGGATTATGTAACCAAACTCACTGTAAAGAGAGGCTTTACCCAAGCTTTCAAGCAACAGCAGAGCATTTCTAGGACAGTGCAGGAATATAAAAGTCCCAACCACAGAGCCAAGTAATTTGACAATTACTGACAGAATTGTGCACTGGTAGAAAATAAGAGAGAATAATTGGAGCAGAGGGGCTCTCCTTTCTCTCTTTCTGCCTCAGTTTGCTTGGGTTGCAAATAAAATGAATACATTTTGAAACAAGCGAATGCACACACACACACACACACACACACACACACACGCTGCCCGAATGCTTTCCTTGTGTCTACAAAGCAGGTTGAAAGAGAAAAAGGGTGCCGGAACAGCAGTATGTGAATTCACTGGGGATGTTACAATTGCCACTGCTGAACCAAACTCTTTTGACTTTGGGAGAGAAGCTTAAATGCAGAGTGAAGGCCTAGGCACTCTTTCTTTCTCCCTGCTGGGTTCATTTAGGATAAAACCCCGGCTGCCCTGCATTTTGAGCTGGAGCCTCACACAGTGGGGGAGATTGGACTTTCTCTGCCCAAGGCGGAACATATGCTACTTCCCATCACTTTAATAGGCATTAGTTCCACAGACAGCACTGGTCAAATGTACATTATTCACAATCACTTTAATGCAAATGTGCAAGGCTGAGAGAAAAAAATATGTCAGAAAGAGACAATCAACTACTTTGTTTCCCCCGCTTTTTTTTTGGTGGGACAGGCATTTCATAAATGTGTTTATGTGTGCTTTTGTATTAAAAAGATGTAATGTTAGAATCTTTATGTGTTCTTTTTCCTGTTCAGAAATACCAAGAATTAATTCTATCATTTAAAAATCTTGCAGACATTTTTTTTTTTAAAAAAAACATAAAATTCAATGAGGTGCTGCCTGAACTATTTACATTCGCTTAAAAGTAAAACCACTTATTTTTTCCTGTCAAATATGTTGTACAGAATAAAATCCACAAAGTCAGATTTTAGAGGGGAGTACATGGACAACCACAATTTTAAGCATCATTCTTTTGTATGCAAAAGGAAATAAAATCATGTGGCATGTTGATCTGAATTAACATGCATAAGATCATAGTGATTGTTAATTGCACTCCCCAACTGCCCTAATTATTGTCAATATCAGTATCAGGAGTATCCAGTTGTGTCCATCTGCTGATGAAATGGCATCTGCTAGCAGAACAGAACCCCCTCTTCTTTCACCCCCTACAAATCTTATTCCAAAGCAGATCTGGGGGAATCCTGGGAAGATGGAGAGAAAGACAGTAAAATGAAATCCTAGTGTGAATGAAATTTGCTTCCAATAATGTTGGATGCTGTTCAAGATTTGTTTGTCCGCTTTCTTTATTTATGGACATCGAGGGCTATCCTTATTTCAAAATAGCCATTAGGAATCTATTTATTTCTGCATCCGTATTTTTTTCTCTCTATAATAGGTGAAAGACAAGCCAAGAAAGACTTGCAACACAATACTGCAGGGTAACTTCAGTTTTTAATATTTTCTTCCTGTGCAGTGGTAAAACATTCAAGAGTTTTATTTTATATAGATAGGGGAAGGAACATAAATTGAACAATGTTATCATTACTATGCTCGAAGATAAAAATTATAACATCTTTCTTTCCTTCCTTCCTTCCTTCCTTCCTTCCTTCCTTCCTTCCTTCCTTCCTTCCTTCCTTCCCTCCCTCCCTCCCTCCCTCCCTCCCTCCTTCCTTCCTTCCCTCCCTCCCTCCCTCCCTCCCCCTCCCTCCCTCCTCCTCCCTCCCTCCTCCTTCCTTCCTTCCTTCCTTCCTTCCTTCCTTCCTTCCTTCCTTCCTTCCTTCCTTCCTTCCTTCCTTCCTTCCTTTCTTCCATCCATCCATCCATCCATCCATCCATCCATCATGAGTTTGCCCTTAACTAAAACATTACTGGATACATTACGTAAGTTATATGACTTTCTCTTATAATTTTATTGCTTAAAATACACAAAAATAAAAACAGAAAACTAAATCATTACAAAAATTAACAAAACAGTGTGCAGTTTTAAGATTTTAAATTGGGTAATAGATTTTCCATTGCAATAAACCACTTTGGCTACAGTCCATGGACTAGAAATACAGAGTCATTAAATTACAGTAGAAGAGAATATACTGTATGTAGCTCGGGTTGAACTATGGAGTCCTTGGTACTCTCTGAACTTGTTGTTTCCTTGCAGATGTTTCATTATCCAATTAAACAACACCATCAGTACATCATTGGGCGGGGGGGTTGGATTAGATGACCTACAAGGTCCCTTCCAACTCTGATTATCTCTTTGATCTGTTTGTCATTGGACTACATTAATTATTTCTTCTCCGTCAGCCATAAGCAACTGTTAAAATGCAGGAACACTAGAATCATTGTAATACTATGGAACTGTTGGCATATGGTGAATCAGATCCCATGGACATTTCTCATTGATCAACACATTGCAGAACATTAGTGAAAGACAATCTTATCCTTTGCTTGATGAGGATAACTACAAGGCGTTTCTTCTATTCTGAATTCCAACCTTGTAGGTTTTCCAGCTATTTTCTGACCATTCTGCATGATTTTATTAGCAGTTTCTCTAACAAAAAGTTTGACAGTTATATAACATTACAGTCCTGTTAACCAAGGGTGGGCTGCTAGGGGCTCGCAGGGGTTCAGGAGAGCCCCAGCTAAGATTCTGTGCAGTTTGGGGAACCCCCAAATCCCACTCCTGGCTGGCCCCTCCCAACATGTGGTCCGTTTTGGATGCAGGTAAGTGCAGGGCACGCACAGAAGCTCGGGGAGGGTGAAAAACAGGCCTCCCGGAAGTTCAGAAAGGCCAGAAATGGGCCCATTTCCAGCTTCCAGAGAGCCTCCAAAGCCGAAGGAGGCCGTTTTTGCCTTCCCAGAGGCTCAAGGAAAGTCTCCAGAGCCCGGGGAGGGCAAAAACACCCCTTCTCCACTGTGGTACAGGAGGCCAACAAGGCTATGCCCACCATGGCCACGCCCCAGCAACCGGGCACTGTCTTCAGCTCTGTGCTTCTCAGAGTGATGTGAGCTTGCAGCTGCTTCTTCCTTTTAACTGCTAGTGGGGTGTGACTTGATTGGGTGGGGGCTTGGCTGTGTTCTGATTGGGTGGGGTGTGTTCTCATTGGTTGGGGTTTGGCTGTGTTCTGATTGGTTGGGGGGTTGGCCATGTTCTGATTGGCTGGAGGTGTGTTCTGTTCAGGTTGGGGCTTGGTTGTGCTCAGGTTGGTCTTAGTTACTGGGGATTTGAGCTGGTGAGCTGTGAACTTGCTGTTTGGCTTGAGTTCGTGGTGGTGCTGCATCTTCATGGTGGGGTCAGTTTGCTTCATGTATGGCTCAGAGGGGTTTGAAGTGGGTAGTGATGCAGCTGCAGTGCGGCTTCTGGTCTGTGGTCATGTCTCATCTTCTGTGTGGGTGTGAGTCTGCTTTTTACGTGGAAGTGTGGTGGTGGCGTCTTGTGTGGCCCTCGTGGGTGTGGGTCTGGTGTCATTCATCATGTTAGGTACTCGTCTGTTCATGAGGGCGGGTTTCCAAATGGCTGGTAGGCGGGAGGTGTCATCTCTTTTATTCATGCTGTGTGGGCGTTTTGGTGATAGTTCTGGTATTTTTAAAGTCACAGGACATGAGATTGACTTTAAAAATACCAGAACTATCGCCAAAACCGAACACTTCAACAACAGAATAATCAGAGAAGCCATAGAGATAGAAAAACGCCCACACAGCATGAATAAAAGAGATGACACCTCCCGCTTACCAGCCATTTGGAAACCCGCCCTCATGAACAGACGAGTACCTAACATGATGAATGACACCAGACCCACACCCATGAGGGCCACACAAGACGCCATCACCACACTTCCACGTAAAAAGCAGACTCACACCCACACAGAAGATGAGACACGACCACAGACCAGAAGCCGCACTGCAGCTGCATCACTACCCACTTCAAACCCCTCTGAGCCATACATGAAGCAAACTGACCCCCACCATGAAGATGCAGCACGACCACGAACTCGAAGCCAAACAGCAAGATCACAGCTCACCAGCTCAAATCCCCCAGTAACTAAGACCAACCTGAGCACAACCAAGCCCCCACCTGAACAGAACACACCTCCAGCCAATCAGAACATGGCCAACCCCCAACCAATCAGAACACAGCCAAACCCCCAACCAATGAGAACACACCCCCACCCAATCAGAACACAGCCAAGCCCCCACCCAATCAAGTCACACCCCCACTAGCAGTTAAAAAGGAAGAAGCAGCTGCAAGCTCACATCACTCTGAGAAGCACAGAGCTGAAGACAGAAGCCTGAAGATGATGAATGAGACTTCATCGAAACGTTGCCTAGATACTTCCAATCTTACGCGGGAGAAAACCCGAATAACCAAAGATCCATATATATATATATATATGTATGTATGTATGTATGTATGTATGTATGTATGTATGTATGTATGTATATATATTATTCAGCTTTGTTCCGGTATTTTCCCACGTCATTATAGTTGTGCTTTTAAAGTTGTAGCAACGTTTCGGCAGAATCTCATCTGCCACCATCTGAAGCCTGATGATGGCAAATGAGATTCTGCCGAAACGTTGCTACAACTTTAAAAGCACAACTATAATGATGTGGGAAACTACCCGAACAAAGCTGAATAACATACATGTAAGTACCCGCGAAAACTAAAGAAAATATATATATAAACATATAAATATAAATATAAATAATATAAATGTTTGTTTTTTAGGTCTAGGTGTGTTCGGGTCTTTTCCCGTGTAAGATTAAGAGTATCTTGGCGACATTTTGGTGAGGTCCCACTCACCATCCTCAGGCTGGTGCTTTCGGCTTCATGCCAGTGCAAGAAGTGTGTGATTGGAGCTGCCGTCTCTCTATAAATACTGGTGGTGGGGGCTGGTGTGCTGGCCTGGTTGCCTGCACTGCTGCCTCTTGATTGGTTGATGGAGTTGATATTGGTATAATGGGCTGTGTGATGGCCTTGTGAGTTTTGGTGTGGAGACCCCGACCTCAAAACCAAACAAGCTGACACATGCCAAGAACACAGACCCAGACCCCAAACTCGAAGCCAGACTAAAACTCAGAATGCTACATCACAGCCACCTGCTCAGGACTTCACGTCAGAAAACTCAGGAAATTACACCACAAGAACTCAAGAAGTTGCAACACAGCAAATGACCCAGGATGTCACAGCACAAGACCAAGGATACCATAGCAATAAATCTCACAAGGTCATCACACAACCCATTACCCAAGCCGTTAAAACAGGAGAGGCCAATGGGAAAAAGATCACTACAAAACAAATGACCCAGGAGATTACAGCACAAGATCCAGGATATCTCCACAACAAAACTCACAAGGCCATCACACAGCCCATTATACCAACATCAACTCCATCAATCAATCAAGAGGCAGCAGTGCAGCCAACCAGCCTAGCACACCAGCCCCCCCCCACCAGTATTTATAGAGAGACGGCAGCTCCGATCACACACTGCTTGCACTGACACGAAGCCGAAAGCACCAGCCTGAGGATGGCGAGTAGGACCTCGCCAAAACATTGCCAAGATACTCTTAATCTTACACGGGAAAAGACCGTATTAGTACCAGAAGCTTCCATGCTGGGTTTGTCTGGAACCCTGACAATGGATTTGTGTATTATTTACACACACACACACACACACACACACACACACACACACAAATGAATAATCCCATTAGCATTTTTGTTTGATTACTGATCTATTGCTAAGCAGGAAAGCATCAAACAAAAATGCTAACAGGATTATTAATTCATGTGTGTGTGTGTATGTGTGTCCGTGGTGGGATTCAAACTTTTTTTTTACCGGTTCTGTGGGCGTGGCTTGGTGGGCATGGCAGGGGAAGGATACTGTAAAATCTCCAGTCAGAGGGGGTATTTGCCAGTTCTCCGAACTACTTGAAATTTCTGCTACTGGTTTTCCAGAACTGGTCAGAACCTGCTGAATACCACCTCTGGGGTGTGTGTATATATGTGTGTGTGTGTGTGTATAAAATCGAACATAAAGTTTTAGTGCAGGATCATCTTGTATAATTGCATTTCTTTCTTTTTTCTAAAATAAAATATATATTTCCGTTGAAAAAGTCATTCATCTCTTGAACTCAGAGAGAGCCTGAGCTTTCCATACTAGTGCTGAGTGATTTATATAAGCAACTCCTATTAATGCTAATGTAAGGTAAGTGTGTAAATCTCTCTTCCCTGGATGGTTAACAGCCTTTTTAAAGTGGCTGTTTTGGTAACAAATCTAAGTAATGATTAAATTAGAAGATGGAACATCAAACATAATTGAATACTTGCAGGGATCGGTACATGTGATGCACAAAGATTAATGAATCAAACTAATCCCTCGTGTAAGGTTCTCTAGAAATACATATTGCATTGTAAAATTGAAAAGACATAAAAGCCTGGATGGGCCCCAATTCAACATAAAGTGCAATGAAGAAGTTTTTCTATTGCAGGTCAGCTTAATATTGTGGAGAATGTTCTGAAGTTACACTAAATAAATCTTAGAGAATAGAATACAGTAGATAATCCTAGACTGCTTGGGAGAAATGCAAAAGGAAAATATCAGAAGTCTAGGAACTAAGGGCTGCTAAGGCTTGAAAAATGCATCCAATTGGTGGGTGATATCCACTACTGGTAAACACTCATGAAAAAAGCCTGGGGCTAGATATTCCAACTGTGGCAATATCTGGACTATCTGGACTACATGTTAATTCTGAGCAATAGGTAGGGAGAGGGGCGTTTGTACTAGGCTGTTTCCACTAGCTGTGAAGTGTTGTGGTTTCCAGTTTTTCCTGACTGGCAAAAATGATGATGTGAATGGGTTGGAAGGAGGAAAAGCCTCTACTAAGTCAATGGCCAGATAAAAGGATCCTGAGTCCAGGGCAAGAATGTAACATGAGGAAATGTGCCAGAGAAGCTTCTCACAAGTTCATACAAAGATAAAGAGGCGGAAAGGGGTAGTGCATTCAAAGCTGCAAGATTCTGTTACTATATATTTATAATACAATGCCTACATGGCATTTGTTTCCTAGCCTGATTTGTTTGTTTCTTTCCTATCTTCATTATTATTTTAAATAACTTAAGGCGGTGAGATACTCATTATTCCTTCCTCCTTCTATTTTCCCCACAACAACCACCCTGTGAAGTGGGCTGGGTCGAGAGGAAGTGGCCCAAAGCCATCCAGATGACTTTTGTGCATAATGCACAACCACAATCCACCCACTTTTGATTCCAAACCTGATGCCTTCGTCACAAGATCAAACTGGCTCTCTGACTCACCTTGTAGGGCTGACACAGTAGTCAAGAAAAGAGAAACAGGAAGACAAGTTAAGAAAAGTCCTTTTTCCCAGAGAACTGTGATTAAAGAGAAGAAAGGTCTTCCTTGTAAGGCCACTTGTGAGCTACTAGAATGAGTTCTGGTCTAATCTAGTCCAATCTGCTGTATAGATCCCAATCCCAAAAGAGAGTTCTGATGGACAGAAGGACAATGTTGTCACCATTTTTCTCTTTCCCTCTATATGTAAATGTAAAGTAATCTAGCATTTTTTTTTGAAGCAGAATATGTTGTGGGGATAGTTTCCTTCATGAAACAAACTATTATAGCTAAACTGGGATTTACATGTTAGGTCAAGTTCAAAGAGATTTACAACAGAGTTCACAAGATCTAAGAGATACCGGATTATCAGGAACTTTTTTCAACCACACCCATCTTTTTGCAAACCTTTTTCAACTATATCTAAGCAAAGTTGTCCTTTTCAGCAACATCTCCATTTTGTTTTTGCTGCTAGAACAATATTCATTTTAACGCTGCTTGATCTCCTCTTTGTCTTATTTATAAAGGACTTCACAAGGTAAATGGAAACCAAACATATTCTCATGCACTTTACAAATCCACAGAGTCATGTTGCCCGGAGGGGATGGCACTTCCTAAGATCTGTGTGATGTTTTGCCTGCAGCATTTGGATTGAGGCAATATATGCAAAAAAAAAAAAAAATCCCCTGCATTCCAATGGCTGTTTCAACAGACCAGGGACAACCTGCTTTCTCATCCCTTCTTTGTTTTTCTATTTATATTTATTTATATATCCTTATGGACTTAAATAGTTGTAGTGAAGGAAACCTGTGAGAAGAAAACCTTTATCTGCGGAAGACTTTATCCTTACTCAGACTCTGAATATAAGGCATATGCACTAAAGCTTCTTTGGGAATAAATTCACCAGTTCATATTTATTTAATTAGATTAGTAAAAAAAATCAGGATACTTGAAATTTCCTACTCAGAAATATCAGAGAACCCTGAGAAATCAGAGTATTTAAAGAAAATCCACCTGGATCTGATAACAATAACAATAAGGATTTCATACATTTCAGAATGTTTATCTCCATATTAAAAGAGTGTTTGAAATTGAGGGATAATGGCTGCTTAATGATCTTGTAACTAAGACAATGTTTGACTCATGATGTTCTGTTTAAATCGCATCTCTGTATAGAACTCATTTGGGGGACAAACTGTGTTTGATGTGCAATTAGTTGTTCTCCCTCGATAATGCTTTATTTTATTTAAAGGATATTCTGCCTGAGAAGGCCCTGCACTGGAAAAATTATGTGTGGTGTGAGTTTTTCACTCTTTTGCACTTTTCTGCATTAACTTTTCCTCCCAAGGGGGAAGATATAGTCTTATATAAGAGATATGGTTTATTTATTTGGCCATATTTGCAACCATAGCAATCTACCTTACCCCTCTGCCTACCCCTCTTCAAGAAATACTGGGATCTGCTTTAAATCAGATTATCTGCCCACCTAACATGCAGCTGTATTCTAATTCTGAATGACACTGATTTCCTGATATTTCTGGGTGGGATTTTTTTACATCATCTGTTCTAGTGAATACACTAGAATTTGGGACTATCTACATGCCAAATATGTCACTGAGCTATGATTCCTCCCTAACAATGTGGAGAGCCTGGATGTTTCTTGTGCACAAAACGATAAGCTAATTTCTTCTTTGCTTTTAGAACTCAAGAGAACTTGAATCATAAATAGAATATTATAAATCTATCTAAAATGTGGGATCTATTCTCCTTTAGCTCTATGTTGTCATCAGCCATGGTATTTAGATGCTTATAGAATTATAGGCTTGGAAGGGACCATGGAGCAGTGGTGGGATTCAATTTTTTTTACTACTGGTTCTGTGGGCGTGGCTTGGTGGGCATGGCAGGGGAAGGACACTGTAAAATCTCCAGTCAGAGGTGGTATTTTCTAGTTCTCTGAACTACCCAAAATTTCCGCTACCGGTTCTCCAGAACTGGTCAGAACCTGCTGAATACCACCTCTGCCATGGAGGTTTTCTAATCCAACCCCCTGCCCAAGACAGGAATTCTCATTCCATTTCTGACAGATAGTTGTTCAATTTTTTTCTTGAAAAACCTCCAATGATGGAGCACCCAGAACTCTGTGAGGCAAAGCTGTTTAATAGTTCTCACTCTCAGGAAATTCCTACTTATTTCCAAGTTGGATCACCCTCTGACGAGCTTTTCTTCTTGTTCTTCCCTCACATGGAGAATAAATCAATGCCCTCTTCCCTGTGGCAGCCCTTCAAATATTGGAATACTGCTATCATTTGTCCCCTCAGCCTTCTCTTTTTTAAGTTAAACATAACTAGTTGCTTCAGTTGTTCTTGTAGCCTTCATACCTCTTATCATCTTTGTTGCTCTTCTCTGCACTCTTTCTAGGGCCTCAGCATCCTTTTTGTATTGTGGTGATCAGAACTGGACACTGTATTCAAAATATCAACCTCAACAATGCAATATAGAGTAATACTATTACTTCCTTTTATTGATACTATTCTTCTGTTGATGCAGCCTAGGACTACATGGGTTATGGAGTGCATTGATGCACTCTGTGTGATTATTTTCACTACCGCAATTAAAGCCACTGTTAAAAATGTTTAATTTACTTAAACGCTAAGAGTTCACTGGTCTTATAATTTTAACAGGGACTTGGGTGGGCTCTATGAAAACAAAACTGCATATGCTGGGATGTCTTTAATTAATGGAAGAGCGAAGTAGATCTCACCTTAACTTATGGATTCCTTTCACTGACAATGCTTTTACAAGCCTGAATGGGCATGGAAGGAGGAAGGATCAAGAGCTGTAAACATGTACATGATTTCTATCTGTCGCTTCTCTTTTTCATAAAATGCTGGAAAAACAATCTCAGTTCAGAAGAGCAACATACTGAGCAATAAGCTTCCATTGCAGGAAGTTCATTTTTCGCTCCTTCCTTGGCACTTAGCCCAGTGCCATCAGAACTAATTAAAAACAGAACCATGCTGGTAGAATCTTGGCATTGGATTTTTACAATAACAGAGGAGCTAACCAGGGGGATGTCTAATGAGAATAGTTCTCAAGTTTATTTTCTAGCATTGGGCAACTATGTCAATTACTCAAAACTGCTGTTTGGGGCTAGAGCTCTTGCTGAGTTGGGGAAGGATATCCCTGCCATATCAATGAAGCTGCAGCTTTGATGATGTGTGTGTCCCTTGCATAGGAGTGTCTTGGCTTTGGACTAAAATGAAAAGAGATGACTGGTGCTGCTGCTTTGCTCTTCATGTAGGAAATCAAGAGCAGACACTCAAAGGTTTGGCTTCCCTCCTGGATTATTGGCAGCAATATTTCCTGCTTTGCAATGGGCTCTCAATAAAAAAATGTAATTTATAGAGAAAAAACCTTTATCAGCAAGAGAATTAATTACTAGGGAGGGTAAAGGGTGGTTGCATAAGTAAGAGAAATTATAGACAAATACATATTTGAAGACTATGCTTACAACAGGCTTCACTGTGATTCCATTCCATGTCCAGTGGGCTCAAAGTTCTTAATGGCAGGGAGGCCATTTAGAATTGCAAAACAAGAATACAGTGATTTCAACCGCAGGCAGTAATTTCTTAAAAGTCACCAGTTTTATACTAATTGATATATAAAGAGTAAACATCCCAATATTCTGAAATAGCCCTGCTTTATAAATGTTAACTTAAAAGTCAAATTTTCTCCTTGAAGGTTGTGAAATTTGATTTGCTCTTTACTGAAGTCCCTAAGTTACACATAGAAGGATATATATATATCAGGTGGTGAATGGGTGAGTTGATCTGCCCAATCCTACATTGGTAGAAGACAATCTTCCTTAAAGGTGACTCTCTTGAAGTGCTGTCTCATTCAAGAGACTGTATATCTAGAGACTGTAGAAAGAGCACAGAGAAGAGCAACAAAGATGAATAGGGGCTAGAGGCTAAAACATATAAAGAATGGTTGCTGAAATTGGGTATGTCTAGTTTAATGAAAAGAAGGATATCTCAGCGGTTGCCACAAGAAGAGGGAGTCAAGCTATTCTCCAAAGCACCTGAAAACAGGACAAGAAGCAATGAATGGAAACTAATCAAGGAGAGAACCAACCTAGAACTAAGAAGAAATTTCCTGACAGTTAGAACAATTAACCAGTGGAACAACTTGCCTCCAGAAGTTGTGAATGCTGCAACACTGGAAGTTTTTAAGAAGAGATTGGCCAACAATTTGTCTGAAATGGTACATGGCTTCCTGCTGGAGCAGGGGGTTGGACTAGAAGACCTCCAATGTCCCTTCCAACTCTTCATTTTCAAAAAGGGAGAGAAAGAACTTTCAATTTGTCTACTATATTGACAGCAGACTGAGCACACACACAGATCATGTAATGACAATATATCTCGTCAATTTTGCTTTCCACCTTATTTCTAACATATCAACAATAAGCTCATCTGCATCTTTTCTGGACTTAAATGAAAGCATAGTATCCTCAATGTCTGCTCCCAGATTTTTAGAACTTCCTGTCAATGGGCGTTAAGGTGAAACCTTATTTCTTCTTCTACTGCTGGGAGTCAAGAATCTTTTATATAGGTGGGCCTTTGAGATATAAACTGGTTTGTTGGGTGGGTCTCCTTGTCTTATAAACATGTATTTTAATAAAGTTCAGGGGCTACTTTTCATTTGTTTGTGTTTTTGATTTGTTAGCTCCCTTTAGGATCAATTCTTAGGTAGAAATGTCACACAAATGCCCACAAGCAAACCTGGGACTCTTTTTTGTTTTGTGGAATATCCTTTCCTTCCCAGGTAACTGAAAATGGGCCAAATACTCCACAAGTTTGCTGAGAAACAAGATCCTGCTCAGAGGGGTTTTTGTAGTCAGCGCACCTAGCATTATGCCTTTGTCTCTCTTTCTTTTTTCCTCAAGTAACAGCTTTGTCTCTTCCCAAACAAATAAATAAAAGTCTTGAGCTATATTATATTTCCAAGCTGTGCTAAATCGGTCCCTTGCCTATTCTGCTAAACGGCATTTTATGTCAACAATGTATTAGGAAAAAAAGCTCTATTAAAAGCAATAGGATACTATTTCTCTAAGGTCAGGAGCAAGCAGCAATGAGTGTTCAGGGGACTATAATGTTGTCAAGTGAAAGCAAAAGCCATATCTTTCTGAGTGATCTTAAAATTGCAATGTCACAGGGCAGCCATTTGTAGAAATCGCTGCCTTTATTTCAGTGGGTTATGAAAACGCAAGGAATAAATAGGAGCACTTTCACCTGAAAACAGTTGCACTGTCAAGTGATGTGGTGGGAAGAGAGGAGGGTGATTCGGCCTGCTGCTTCGGCCTTGCTGAGCATAAAGTGCTCCTTGAATTATGAAGTTGTAGCTACTTGAGCAAATTAGGCTGTAGGAGCTTGTAGTTAAAAAATTACACATGGAAAACTACAGCCAATCACTTGTGTGTTGCAGTAACATAAATACCTTGAACTTCCTGTTCCTTTGAAGGCTCTTTAGAATAATGTGTGAATTGGGAAGCACTGAGGTAACGTGGCATGATACTCATTTTATTCCTGCCCTCCATCCCATATGGTTCAAGGCATTACAATTGCTTCTGCCTTCCTAGGCATGTTAGAGCAGAAATAACCAAGGGAAATTTGCTCACAGACTTAATATGGAAAAATAAAACCCATTGAGCTTGGGCAGTTTCATCTTTTAGATACACTTCAGTTGCACCATTCATGACTAAGGAAGAAAGACAGCCTTTGTCCAGGCATAAGCAGCATTTTATTGTAGAGAAGGAACAGATAGATTTATAGTAGAAATAATACAATGGATACCTGTAAATGAGTTCCTCCTTGGCTGCCCATGCCTATATCTATGCAATTTAAAAAAGGAAAAAGGAGGATAGAATAATTTATATGGGGTTTAATTGTAAGCTACCCAGAGTCACTCTGGGAGTGTGATGGGTGGCACCTAAAGTTGATTAATAAACAAACAAACACACCAATGAAGTTAATCTAGGTGGGTGTCTGACTCTTTGCTAATGTTTCCATCAATTGCTCTGCTCTGAACAGTAAATTGAATCCCACTAGGTTGCAGGATCTTGGCTGAGGCGTTCTTCCAGTAATAACACTGCAGCCTTTGCTATATTTGACTCATTGTGACCCCTAATTCAACGAGTGGCTTCAGAATGAGAAATAGAGAATCTGTAGTGTTTACACTTTTATAGCTATGATATCCCCATCAAACCAATTATGACTTAAGCAACTTCAGCCCCAGCCCCCTAAAACTGAGTCCACAGCCTGAGATCATTTTCTCATCAATGTAGTTCTCCTTACAGCATGAACTGGCAACCCCTTGAAAACCAAAGCCTGCTTTTAATAATATTGTTTGGTGACCAGGAACTTGTGACATTACTTGGGAAGGTATAAAATGATTTTTTTGGCTCATACTTTTCATTTTATGAGGTGGAAAATAGTAAACATTCATAGATCCTCCAGGCCATTGTTGGAGGCCTCATGCTTCTGGACCCTTCAGAACACATAGCTGTAAGGCAGCAGTTTCCCGCCAAATGAGAATGTATGACCTTTTGGAGGCTGCAAAAAGGGGAAATTAGTTGTTACATATGAACACAGGCTGCTCAAGCTTGCTCTAGGACTCATCCTAGATGTAAAATATTTGGCATCAGGAACTGATCATGTAACAGAGATGTCTATAATTGTTAGGCAATATAGGAGGAGCACAAACGATTAGGTTTCTCTCTTGTCAGAAATCCTAGATGAAAAAAAGGTTTGAAAAAGCATGCATTCGCTTTCAGCAGATGGCAGTACCTGGTCCATCTGGTCTCAACTTGGAATCTAAACAGTGTTGGGGTCTGATTAGAATTTGGATGGGAAAATGCCACAAAATACTATTTCTAACACCAGAAATATGGTGACCATAAAGTTATCAGGAGTTTAGCTTGATTCAAGGGCATTTTTTTTTTTTTACATTTGGATAATAGGTCAAATTTTGATTGTTAGAACTTTATATGTTCCTTCTTGTAGAAACAAATTACTGTTCTTTTTTTTTTTTTTAAAGTTAGGTTAGCCTTGCTTAATTACATTTACTTAAAATGAATTGAAGTAAAATTAGTTTCTTTCAAAACTGGGAAAAAATGACTAAAAAACTTTGGAAATCTTACTTTAAAAGAATATGATATTGAACATTTCCATCTGCAACGCTCATACCCATTCCTGTATAAAGCAAAATAGAATCAAACATACAGTTTTAAGTGTTCGAGCTGGAGTGTTGTGAGTTTCAGGAATATGCTGTGGCCTGAAGCATTCTTGGCCACTGTTTATCTGATTTTTATTGAACCCATTCATCCTGTCTCCTATGAAAAGCTAGCTTCCTTCTGCTTGTGATTTTATTCAGTTGCCTCAGGTAGAAATCACTGTGCTATTGCTTGCACACTCTACACAACTTTTACAGAAGAAATCCATGTAATAATCCAAAGGAACTTAGATTACTGCGACAGGCACTATCTTACTTTTCAGCACTGCTATTCCTGCCATTTAATTCTGAACTGCTATGATCTGCAAGGATAAAGCTGCCTTCCAATGCTACTACTGAGCTTTTAGGTGAAGGGCTCTGTCAATTGCCTCAATTTCATATACCTCATTTGCTTAGCATGCATGGTTATTTGGACATTTCCCCTACTCATAACTGAGACTGAGTGGGTATTTGCAAATTACCGTTGTTCCAATGTCCATATAATACTGGTATTCATGTGAGAAGTTCTTTAATAAGCAACTGGGAAAGTAGACAAGGCAAGAATGAGTACCATAGGTGTGCTGTCCAGACAGTTTAGAGTTAATGGGATTTGGGATAGTTAGTTAGGAATTGTGAGCTGTCCCCTTAAGGGAATGCATCATGGTAAATGTAGTTAAGGTATCCTGGGAAATGTAGTCCATGTCATGTGGTCACATCTGTAATCCTGATTGGTCACTAAATTGACCCTTGTTGGGTTGGGGGAGGGTCCCTCACTCTTGCCTGAAGCCATTACCATGCGGCTTCTTCAATCATCATGGGGTTGAGACCTTATTATCTTCCTACACCACAATTCAGATATGCAAAGGATTGGACATTAAGAAGAACCTCATCATAAATGTGAGGTGACAGGATGCCTGATAAACCAATAAAAAAGACTTTGTGTGGATGCTTTGTGGAGTTGATCTATCTGCCTTTGTACAGTATTTGTACAGTATTTGTACAGGACAGGCAGAATAGTAGGAAAATAATTTAATCTTGATTCCTGGAAGCAGTAAAAAGATAAAAAAATAAAGTAAAAAGATGGTAAATCTTGATTCCTGGAAGAAGAAGCATCTGGAGTCCCAGTAAAATGGCATTGTTTGATTTTGATACCAGGAGGCAGTAAAAACAAGATTAATTTGGACTCCCAAAAGTAAAATTTGAATTCTGCGATAAAGACTAAGATATTTTGAAGCCAGGAGTACATGTGCATGCTATTCCTTTGTACTTTGGTTCTCTCTCCCTAAAACCTCCCATCGCAGCTGCAGGAAGGGGCAAATTCATCCCCCTTTTCTCTTCAGAGAAAGAAGTGCTGTGTTTCAAGTTACAACTCCTAACTCAGAAAGAACCAATTTGTAAAACAAAGGGAGGGCCAAGTATTTCTCATTCATCCCTGTATTCATCCAATTACAAACCCTTTCCAAATGCAATGAGAAAATTTCAGAAATCTTGCTGGTTTCTAGAAAGGAAAGCTAATTTTGCCCTGCTCATTCCAGCTGAAAGGCTTTGCATTTCTCCAGCTCAGAGGCAATAAGAGAAGCCTCTCCAGTTATTTTTACAACTACTATGGCTGTTTTATTGGGGGTCGTAATGACAGGCAGAATAATAGGTATTTATGATGTGTCTGGATTCAAGCTAAAGGAACATCTAGTTGCTGATATGTCCAAAGTTATATATTTTAAAGATACAAATATTACATTGGTAGACGAGACCAGAACTTGAAATAGT
The DNA here is from genome assembly GCF_049901735.1 of Notechis scutatus. Taxonomy (NCBI): domain Eukaryota; kingdom Metazoa; phylum Chordata; class Lepidosauria; order Squamata; family Elapidae; genus Notechis; species Notechis scutatus. The sequence continues at coordinate 157,256,572 of NC_142009.1, forward strand.
CAAAACCAAAATATCAATACTGAACATTGACATTCTGTGAATCAACAAACTGATATAGATTGGAAATGATCACTTCACATCAGAGGAGCTTCGGATTTTCTACTGCAGAAAATAAAAGAAGAATGAAGTAGCCACCACTACTTAAAATAGAGTGTACAAGTCAGTGGTTGGATGTCCCCAAAGCATCTGAAAAATCTCAATTTCATTTCAAGGCAACTCAATCAGCATTAATACGATCGAAGTCAACATTTCCAAACAGGAACTGAATATGTTGAATAGTTCTGTGATGACTTGTGGACAAAAAGCATCACTGCAATTATAGGACATAGAAATACTATCACTGGAAGAAAAATTGCACCTGAAATGATGGGAAAATATGGTAGAGGGACACACAAACTAATTTCCTGCTAGAAAATTTCAATGTTGTAGCAAATATATTCTCCAGCAATGTAAAAGATCACTTTGCAGACAAACATCATCAGATTGATTATGTACTCTGCAATGAAAACTGTGTATGTTCTGTTCAGTCAGCAAATTGAAGACCTGGTACTGCTGTCTGCAGAACAGCTCATGAAAATCTTCTTGCACACTTACAACTTATACAAAGGAAAGCAAATGAAATCATCAGACCAAAAAGATACATGGCAATGTTTATAGGATAATGCAGTAAAAGTAAGAATATTTAATAGGTATGATTTGATAAATGGAGGGTCTGGAAAACTGTGGACTAAAATTCATGACATTATTAAAGATGAAACAAGCATACCTATCCCCCAAAGCCAAGGGGGCAAAATATCTGTCTGCTGATATGTTGAAAATAGCTGAAGAAAGGTGAAAAACAAAATGCCACAGGGATACAGCAAATTTTTTCTCATATAATGTGGAGTTTAAAGAGTTTAAACAAGAGACAAAGAATTACAAAAAGCATACAAAACATTTGCTAGACCAATACTCGAATACAGCTCATCAGTCTGGAACCCAGATTACGTATCTGATATTAGCACAGTTGAGAAAGTCCAGAAATATTTCACAAGAAGAGTTCTCCACTCCTCTACTCATTGTAGAATACCTTATGCCACCAGACTTGAAATTCCAGACCTAGAAAACCTTGAATTACACCGTCTTCCGTCTGATCTAAGTATGGTATATAAAATCATACATTGCAACGTCCTACCTGTCAATGAATACTTCAGCTTCAACCATAACAACACAAGAGCACACAATAGATACAAACTCAAGGTTAACCACACCAAACTTGATTGCAGGAAATACGACTTCAGCAACAGAGTGGTCAATGTCTGGAATACTCTACCTGACTCTGTGGTTTCTTCCCCAAACCCCAAAAGCTTTAACCTTAGATTGTCTACTATTGACCTCACCCCTTTCCTAAGAGGTCTGTAGGGGGCGTGCATAAGTGCACCAACGTGCCTACCGTCCCTGTCCTATTGTTTCTTTTTATTTTTCTTATATGTACCCATTTCATGTATTCATAACTATGTATATACTTATACCTATTATCTTGTAAGCAATTGACAAATCAAATAAATAAATCAATAAATAAATAATATCTAAATAGGCAATGCAAAGAAATGGGAAGGAGAATATGTGCCTTTATAAACATTTGAGATGGCAAAAATGGGGACTGTAAAAGATCAAAGATCTACTGGAGAAAGGAGATACAGAAAAAGAAGGCATGGATTTACAGAAGAGCTATATAGAAATATCCCAAGGTGATGATACCCATGAAGGTCTGATAACTGAATTAAAGTCAATCATTTTGTAAAAATGAACTTAAATGAACCCTAAAACTATTTTTTAACATCAAAGCTGCAGGAATTGATAAAATACCACCTTAATTGTCAAAAATCAGGCAAGAGGTTAATGTTACATACTTGCTGCACGTAATCAGGGATAGAAGACACTCTAGTGGAAAAAGGAACTGGAAAAGACAAATATCCAAAAAGGAGAGTGCACAAACTATCAAATAATTGTATTTTTCTCCCATGTTAGTAAGGGATTTAAAAAAAAAAAGATTTTGCCATTCAGATTCCAACAGTACATGGAACAAGAACTGCCAGATGTAAAAGTTGGCTTTAGAAGAGGCAGAAACTCTGACATCTGCAGCAATATTTATTGTCAGGGTTATGGTTTCCCACGCACAACATACGGCAATGAAAGCTGGGTCATCAAAAAGACTGGATGAAAAGAAACAATCCTTTGTATTGTGTTGGTAGAGAAAATAATTGAAGAATACCTTGGACTGCAAAAAGAACCAGCCTTTAAATACAAGATGAAATAAATCCAAACTGATAACTGAAGTACAAAAAATAAATATAAAGCTGAAATATTTTGGACAAATAACATAAAGGCAAAAATCACTGAGGAAAACTCCAAAGTGATAAAAAAAGCAATTATCAGAAGGCTAGTCACCATTAATAATGACACAAATATAAGTGTCAGGATTCCGGCAGTTAGTCCAATTAAATCATGAGCCTTGAGCCACACTCCTAAAACTAAAGAGGATTTATTTGAAGTTAACATTCTAGGTCTGGCACTAACCTGGGCATAGCCAACTCTGAGATGCGTAATTCACTGTCACCCTTGATCTTGCTTCCCCCACCTCTGGGTGTATCATCCAACGAAAAACGTCCATAGCCAAGAGTCATCAATCATGCTCTCCAATTAGATTTTTTCACAGCAGAAGCTTCAGCCATCTAATCAGTCTTTGAAGAAAATATGAATGGAATGTACTTTCGATTTCACACTGTTGCCTGCTCTTTGAAACTCCCCCCCTTCTTTCTGTTGTCAACTATAAAATGTGTATACAAAATGTTTTATGAGTTCACAATAAGCTTACAAGAACACAGAGAATTAGTTACTGACAGACAGTCCTGGTGAAAAAAAGTCAATTGGCTCATAATAAGTTGAAAAAAGATTAAATGACAGAACAATATTTAAGATCTAAACAGAACTTTTAGACAATGCATGTTGAAGGTACAGATTTTAAATATTGTTCTGTCATTTAATCTTTTTCAATTCTTTATGAAGAAATCAACTTTATTTCACCAGGATTCTGTCCTCTTGTACTTGCAGTGGATAATTATTTTTGCAGTTTTGTAATTGTATTAAAAATAATTTAAAAGGATTTTGGTTGCACATTAAGGTTTCAAGTTCTTGAATAGGCTTTATAAGGATGATATTCATATACTGGTGCCCAGTATGAAGTATATTTGACAACTTAAATAATTGCTTGGTGTTAAGGACATATTAAGAACATATTTAGTATTTCCAAAGCATAAGGTAGATAACCTTATGAAAAGGTCGTGATATGTATGTGTGTATTCCATCTACATTATTTTTACAAATAATTCAAAGCAATAAACACATCTAATCTTCCTTCTGCCTCTTATATTTCCCACAACAGTGAGGTGAGTTGGGCTGAGAGAGAGAGAGTACTGGCCCAAGGTCATCCATCTCGCTTTCATGGGTAAGGCAGGACTTGAATTCATGGTCTTTTGCTTTCTAGCCTGGTGCTTTAACCGCTAGACTAAACTGGCATCCATTTAATAGACAGAAAGTATTCTCTAAAATGTTCTTTATAATGTTCTTGGATTCTAGTGGAATCCAAAGCTCTGAGGCTTATTTATTTAAATAGCATGCTGGAATGTCATGTTGGAACTGTAAGCTGGCCAGAGTCTCTTGGTTCAGCTGGGCAACTGTAGAAATTGATTGAATGAATAAATAAATAAATAAACAATATTTTGCTCTGCACTGTTCTAACTCCCTATATTTATTTTTATATTTTAACAACAGGAAAGGAAAAAAAATCAGAAGGGACAGGAAGCTTGATAGGGACATGAGTGTGTTTCAGAGAAGGCTGATGCCCACAGGCATCATTTTACCTTCCCTTGATATAGAAGAAAGTCCTCGTGCTGTACAGCAGGCAAGCACAGGTCATGATTTGACAAGTAATCACCAAGCTTGTAAAAATCTTGAAATTCCAGTGCATAGTGGTGTTTTGCTTTTGGCCAGCTGGTTTCGCAGTTTTCACAGGCAGGCATTGGATTTTTGAATGCCTTTGCAAACCTGTGAGTCTGATAGTCTCGTGAATTGACTCCGAACCAGCACCCCAAAGAAATTTGAAATAACGATCCCAGATCTGTGTTGCAAAGACATTTCTACCAAAAGGCTGCTGGCTGCTTTGTTAAAGTAATCCTAATGACCACTGAGAAGTGGATAAACTTATTTACTGCTCTGGATGGCATTCTGATGCAAATGGGCAGTTATGTCAACACTGCAGCCACAGTTAATGTTGCTGCTGCTGTTTCAGCTTTGGAAGAACAACCCAGCCTCCTGGATTAATATCAGACATTGTCCCAGCACACTCTGGAAAACCCAAATCAATGTTCTCATCATGCTTTGGAAATGTGCTGCTTATTGGACCTTGCAACTTGTAGAGCCAAAGCCCTGTATGCAGCTGTCTGGGTGTAAATGTGCTTTTTGGCACACACAGAGCACTGGCAAAAGTCCATGTGTTACACTAAACCAAACCTGCTGACAGTTAATGGGCATGCTGTTTCCCTTGCCTCAAGCACCACCATAATAATTTGGAATGGAGTCACGTGACCTCTGTTGCATGGCAACATGTGCCCAGAGTGATTCCTTATTCAAGATGGCTAAATACCATATTTGACCACTCTGCCTGCAAGTCAACACATTGTGCTCACTGAATTGAGCAAAACAAAAACAAAACAATTCCCTCAGTGTTTGACAAAGCCACACACACACACACACACAGAGAGACACACTATTCTTTTGACAACTCTTAAATTGAAGATGATTTTTCTGAATCCACATCTTGGTCAGCTCTTCATTCAAAAGGCAGAGAGATTGCTTATATGCTGTGAATTTCTTTTCATATGGCACTTTCCAATTCCACAAAGTCAATTCTGTGAGGCAATATATAGCCCAGTTCAAGTTTTTGCCAAGAGATTGGAAGAAGTTGCATTTTTCAACACAAAATAAGTGTTCCATCTTTTTTTTTTTTTTGAAGGATCTTCATTCCCTTCTTTATTTTTTTTTTATGCTGCAAAATGAAAGTCCATAAAAAGCTGATATTTTGGGAAATCACCATGCCAGTGTGACAGTTTAAATAACTGAGAAGATCAGGATGATACTTATGATTACCTGTGCTTTGATTTCTAAATAGAAGTTTGTTAACTGATTCTGGGAGACCTTTTCCATATCTAGAAAGCCCAGGAGAACTTCATCTTTTTAAACAAGTCATCTAAAATATTTTTTTTAAATGAAGGGGACATATAAGACAAAACATAACCGTGACCAAAAATGCATGTAGATAAGAGAAAGAACTCACTGAATGTTTGATTTATTTGTTTGAGACTCAGGGCAAAACTCCAACCTGGGGTAAATCAGAGCAATTGATTTTACTCAATTGAGGTGGGAAGTGCATCTCCTAGCTGCCCTCTTTTCATTCAAAAGCTTCTGGTAAAGCTCCAGCCCCAGAGTTGACTTAGGTAGCACATGGGTGCTGCACCAGAAAGGTGATTTGAAAAAAAAGTTTACTTGTATAAAATAACTTAATGTAAAAGACAGAAAAGGGAAGCATTAAATTAACAGGGTCATCCTCAAAACTGACTTCCCATTGTCACTAGATCAGTATTGTTCAAATCAGTAGCTTACGATTGGAGACATTCCCCAATCATATCAAATTTCCTCAAAACAGGGTTGAGAACTTTGGCTAACTTTGTTTGGTTTTAGGTTGAGTTAAGGACTTTGGTGACCATCATGGTTTGCCCTCCACTCTCATAGACCAAGATTATTTTTATTATTATTTTTATCAATGTTCAAGTCCTTCCATAAAAAGTTACCCATTCCAGCAACATGGAGTGGGATGTTACTGTTAAAACTTTTGGAAATAAAAAAAAAAAATCTTGCAGTATTCATCCAGAGATATACCAGTAGATTCATATCTGTTTCATTTTAATACATTTCATAAGGGTTTGGTGTCCCTTTGTCATCTAAATAAATTCTTTAAAGTAGCAGTATCCATCCATGTCCTTCTTTGTATGTCCAGGCCTCGTTTATTTTAGAGCAGTTGGGAATGTTCTTCTCTGTCTATCTGCAAAACCAGTAAGTAAGATGAAGTCATTAAATAGTTGTGATGGTCCTGTTATAAATGCTTTCCTCTCTTGCTCATAGACACACACACACACACACACACACACACGCACACACACACACACCATTCACTGGCTGCAACTTGCAATTGAATCTTCATATTTCATCCTGGGCAATATCTCCTTCTTCCTTCTCCTTGGACAGAGACAATGTGTTGAGCTATGCTTCAGCTTGGTGAAACAAAGGGGAGAAAGGGTAGGAAACTAAAAGTTCTAAGATCATTTACAAAGTGGAAATATTTTTTTTTAAACATTTGGAGACAGTGAAAACGCTTTTCAGGGCTGATATAATAACAGCAACAGCCACAGCCACAATTTATTAAATTTATATGCTATTTGGGTGGCTTACAAATTGTTTAAATCATTAAAAACAAGAAAACAGCAACAAAAAACCAAAGCTAAGGATTTGCACATTTGCAGTCCACAAATATACTTTTATACTTTGGTAATCAAATCACAATTATTGAAAAACAGTATATGCCTTCAAACATAAAGATATACATATTATTAACCCTTTGGTTTAAGATGATATGAAGCCGATTCATTTATGCTTAAAAAGTCCAGCAAATAAAGCACTGATTAATCACTCAATTATCAACTAGGAAATGTTGTTGAACCTTGTATACCTCATGAATTTAAAAACAACACTTCCTCCAACTAATGTTTATGTTAATAGTTTAAGTCAAGTTTTGGATGAGGAAGGTTGTTTTCAGGAAGTCTCTTGTGAAAATATGCCTAATGTATGGGTGCAAGGCAAAATTCCATCTGAGCTAATATTCAGCAGGTGGAGTTAATTATTATACTTAATAATTATCAAATGGACGTTGACAGTTGCCCCCTATCATGGCAGCAGTATTGTAAATGCTATTTCATGAAAGTAGCAGTAATTGGAGGAGGAGTTGGGGAGGAGCAGGAGCAGGAGGAGCAGGAGCAGGAGGAAGAGAAGAAGATGCAGAATGATGCATTATATTGAAGAGAACAAACAACGTATCTTTGCAAAACAACCACTACACTGTTATATTGAGGCAGGATAGTAAAAATAAAGGAAGGTTAATAACTATTGCATGAACGGAAATGGACTCCCAGTTGTACAGTGTTCACAGTTATTCTCTGTGTAGTTAATCTAAGAGTGATATGAGACCTCAGATTTCCAAAGATTTTGCCATTTTTGCAATTAAATGGTAGCACACAGGGAGTTAATGAACTAGTGGAGAGCAGAAAAACCCATAGAACTGTAGACAACTATGTTACATCAGAAATAGAGTTGGCAGAAAACATTTGAGCAGAAAACAGTATAGCTGCATTTTAATACACTAAATATTTAAGTACACTAAATGTTCTTCACAAGTTACAGAAGTTCCTCATTAATGGCAATAGATATGTTAATCAGGTCAGTTGTGCAAGACAACCAATGCGATATCAGTGTTATTTCTTGAATATGTATTGCTAATAAACTTGTTGTTGTTTGTTAGTTGCAAAGTCATGTCCAACCCATAGTCCCATGGACTATGTTCAGGGGTGGGATACGACAGGGTTAACTACCAGTTCGGGATTTACGAGCTTCCCTGCACGCTGTGAGCCATGCGCCTGTAAATCGTCATCAGCATGCTGTGTGCAGAGACACAGCCTTTGAAACAGCCCTTTTTTCCTGCTTTTTAAACTGCAGCTGTGCCTCGCATGGCAGCTGAAGTTGAAAAAAATCAGAAAATAAAGGTCAGGTAAGAGCCCGGGTGGGTGGATGGGCAAAAACATCAGCAGACATAGAACTGGTTCTATGTCTGCTGCTCTTCAGAGCTACCGGTTCTACAGAGGTGAACAGAACCGGTAGAAACCCACCCCGACTATGTTCCTCCAGGCCTTCCTGTCTTCTACCTTCCTCTGGAGTCCATTTAAGCTCACGCCAAGTGTTTCAGTGACTCCATCCAGCCACCTCATTCTCTGTCATCCCCTTCTTCTGTGGCCCTCAGTCTCTCCCATCATCAGGCTCTTTTCCAGTGAGCCTTCCTTCTCATTAGATGGCCAAAGTATTTGAATTTCATCTTCAAGATCTGGCCTTCTAAAGACAGTCAGGGTTGATCTCATCTAGGCTGACTGGTTGGATCGCTTTGCAATCCAAGGGACTCGCAGAAGTCTTCTCCAGCACCATAGTTGAAAGGCCTAAATTATTTGGCACTCAGCCTTCCTTATGGTCCAACTTTCACAGCCATACATTGCAACTGGGAAAACCATAGCCTTGACTATACACAGTTTTGTTGGCAGGGCAATGTCTCATCTATTTGCCATAGTTTTCCTCCCCAAGAACCAGTGTCTTTTAATTTTTTGGCTGTAGTCCTCATATGCGGTGATCTTGGAGCCCAGGAAAATAAAATCTGTCACTACCTAAAACCTTTTCTTTTAACCTCCAACATTTTTTGTTTGTCTTAAGCAGATACTTTGCACATCCAAAGTTATCTTTAATAAACTTTAAGAAAGAAGACTGGGATTATAAAATGAAATGATTACTCCAGATGAGGATTATTTATATTTTTGAAAAATTTTCTGAACACATTGAAAGTATTAGGTGCTGTGAAGGAAATTACTCATTTTTATTCTGAGTCAAATTTTAATATCTCTAATGAGAGGAAGAAAAACATAAGAATATGTTTGCCCTGCTCCACTAAAGGAATTAAAATTGGATATGAACAAAAGGCAAACTGCATGGCTACCAAATCATTAAATGGGGCTGGGAGGAAGATGGGGGAGGAATTGACTTTTTTTATGTTATAAATCAATTGTCATCAACTTTAAGTGTGATAGAAACATGATCTAAATGTATGAACATTGCTTAAAAGCCACTCTCCTTTTCAACAAAATCAAAGGTGCCCTTTTATTTTAAGATTCTGTGCTGTTGAATGACATCTCAGACTTTGGCTACATAGGTGACATTATAGGCTACTGTCACAGGCAGGAAATGGTGTAATTCAACATGACACATGGCAAGCTGAGATGTGTTGAAATACCTGAGTCTATTAGACCCAGACAGCCTCCTTCTGAAGTTTTTTACTGCCACATAAATATTCTCCCAGCGAACTCTTGTCTCAGAGGGATAAATACTCCATTACAGCAAATACAAGAGCACAGGTGAGGAAGTAGAATTCTATGCAGAGTACTGAGTAATGGCCACCCTCCTAGAGACGCCTCTTTCTCTCCTTAATTCACCTCAAGCTAAATGGGGGGGAACTGCTTGTACATTCCTAATGTGCTTGGAAATAATAGAAACCACATATATTGATCACACATGGCCAGACTGAAGTATTCAAAGGCCAACTAAGGCCTTCTGGGTAAGTAGTGCAGCTTGCTCTGTCTCCATGCAATTCTCCTTCAGATTACTTTGATGCCCTTAGGCTACTTGATTGCAACTCTTTGTTGGCCCAACATCCAAGAAGAAATAAAGATTTGGGAGCCTTGAGAGGCGGAGCCACCCTGTAGGTTATATGCAGATTAAGAAAGTCAAATTCTGACCTGTACATTTCCCATTAATCTGATATTTCTGAAAAATAATCTGATATAGTGAAGAGAAGCATAGTATAGCCTTCTCTTTAAAAAACTGCCTTGTGATAATTATTTTATCTGAACAGGGGTATGTTCAGTTAACAATGCAGAAACAAGTTCTAGTAGGATCTAGTCTGACATCTGCATTTAAACAGGATGTCAGACTAGCATTTAAGGGCAGAAGGTTATTTTCAATTTGTGTGGTGGGGGAAAAGATGCAAAGGAAAGAGGAGGATTGGGTCTGCCTAATTTGAGTTTCTATTTTGCAGCTTGCTATTTCATTTGGATGTACAGTAAGAATGAGTGCTGCTAACAAATAGAAGGTTCTTGTATCTAACATTTGGATGGCATTGTTATTTGTGGTACAACAAAATCAAAATTAATGTGGATTTAAAAAATTATTATCTTAGATATGCCATATTGAGAACAGAATAGATACAAGCTCAGTTGTACCTGAAAACCCCTGAGCTCAAGAAGCATTTTATAGACAAGAAATAACAGGCAAACACAAATAGCTAACTTATTATGAGATACTAGAATTTTGTCAAAGGGAATCTAAAATAAAATCAAGAGAAAAACTGGTGGGAGAGGAATATAATTGTCAAAGGTTTTCTTAATTATAGTTACCAGAAAAAAATAAAGAAGAAAAAAAAGATGATGTATGGTTTTGAACATTGTAAGACTGAATTTGAATAGAATTGTGTGCAATGATGAACATGTAATTATTAAATTGCTTCTATTGAAATTGAAAAAAAAAAGAACAAGTGAAAGAATGTATGATAAATTGGGTTAAAATCCTGGTTATAATACACAGGTGAAACAATGGGAAAATATAGGCTATGTTATAATCTTAAAGAGAATTTTTATAGAATGATGTACCATTAATATACTGTATATCATCAGAGAAATGGTCTGGGCTATAAAAAGGCAAATTTATGTTGAAAATATGAACAGCAAGGAGACATATTTGGTGGACATATAAAAAAAGCTCAAAATATTGGATTCACATGGATTCAGAGGATCTTAATGACTATTATACATTTGAGGCCAGTGGTTTTTCTTTTGAGATTGAGGGACAAACAGTTGGAAAAAAAAGTCATAGAACTTTGGTTTTGTACATGATAACTACAGCAAGTTATTGTATGCACAAGATGGAAATATTCAACACTACCCACAAAGGAGGAATGGTTGGTGACGATGACGGAACTTGTTGAGATAGCTAAATTGGCTTCATTCATCAGAGAAAAGACAATGTCTACATTTATTGCTGACTGGAAACTGCCTATGGACTTTTTGCAAAAAAAAAAAAAAAAATTAACTCATGATTTATGGCTTTGATGATTAGATAGGATAGATTGTAGAAAGAAGAGAGTTATATTGTAACTATAGATTAAGTGTAACTGCTGTAAAGAAAATCAAAAGCTATTTTTAATATATTTTTTCTTTCTTTTCTATTTTTCTTTTCCCCTTCTTGCACCTTAGTTTTCTCTTTGATTTTTTCCACCTTTTTCTTAGCTTGTTCTTTTTTTATCTTACTTTTTAAAAATATTTAATAAAATGTTGCATGGAGAGAGAGGGGGGGAGGGAGAGAGGGAGGGAGGGAGAGAGAAAGACTAAATGATAAGGGTTTTTATGTATATGGAGATTCTCAGCCATCCAAGTCATGGTTGTCTCAAAGGTGCTTTTTTCAAAAGGCAACTGGATTTTGTTTTTCCTTGAAGACATTTCGCTTCTCTTCCAAAATGCTTCTTCAGTTCTCATTGAAGAAGCTTCTTGGAAAAGAAGTGAAATGTCTTCAAGGAAAAACAAAATCCAGTTGCCTTTTGAAAAATACCTTTGGAATAAGGCTTTTTAATTTTCTTTTCCCAGTTTCTTAAACACTTTGAAATGATTTGGAGCCATTTGGCCAGGCACTCAATTAAATTGTAAATCTATTGAGACTATTGTTATGTTTCATTTCATATACCAGAAAATGGTTTTCTATTCTTTATTTTGTTGTTTTTCAGTCATGCAATCACTTTGTGACTTGTTGAAAAGCAGCTTGCCAGGATTCTCCATCAGTAACTGAGTTCTTGTAAATATAAGATTTCAGTGATAACACCTAGGCCATCCTACCTTCTGTCACACTCTTTTTCTGTTGACTTTGATTTTTCAGAATATAAGAATTCTCTCTAAAGTCTCTTGACTGCAAAAAATTTTTCCATTACTACCAGTTAAAAACATCAGTTTTTAAAATTCACTTGTTTTTAATTGTTTGGTTTTCACAGGCTTACTTTATGCTTAGGTAGACTGTGGATTCCACAGAAAGCACCTTTATTAGCAATATGCTGTTTCTACCTACTATAATTTTGTCTAGCTTTGCCATAAAATTTCTCTAATGATCTGGTGCCTGTTTTATATTTACCGTGTGGATTTTTGAGCCTTGGAAGGTAAAGTCTGGTATAACTGACAACTTATTCATCTAATTTCATTTGGTTGCCAGTAGAGTTGACAATGATCTTAGGTTGTCTGTCTGTTTGTTTAAATATTGTGCATCATACTGAATTTTACTCTCCTATCTTTCACCCTCAACAAATGAGTCCTTAAGTCTTTCTGACTTCTAGCCACCAAGATGGTATCACCAAGCTATCTAAGGCTATTAATATTTCTTCTTTCAGCACATTTAGTTTGCAAGTTCAATTTTATCCTAGTCCAGCACTTCTCATGTTATATTTTGCATGTAAGTTAAATAGTGTGATAATATGCAACAGTGACACTATTCCTTTCTCAATTTACTTCCTCCCTATTGAATTATGTTGTTTCTTGATTAGCATACAAAGATTTCAGCATTTAGATGAGGTAGACTAAGATACCTATGTTTTCAAGGGTTTCCTTGATTTGTTGTGGTTGGTGTGGTCATATAATCAATAAAGCAAAATTAAATGTCCTTTTGACAATCTTTTGCATTTTTTGACATTCTTTTGCATTTTCCATTATTCATCCATTGTTTCCATTGTAATTTTGGGTCCCCTGCCTTTTCCGAAATTGGATGTACCTCTGGTGATTCTTGGTCCATTTAAAACAGAAGTCTAGCTTACAAAACCTTGAGCATTACCTTTCTGGTATGTGAGATAAATGCAGTGCATTCTTTAGCTCTTTTTTGCTATTGGAATATAGACTGATCTTTTCCACTTGTCTTGCCACAGCAGTGTTTTCCATACCTGCTTACAAACAATGAGCAGCATTTTAATAGCATCATTTTCCAAGATTTAAACAGTTCAGTTAGTATTTCATTATCTCCTGCAGCTTTGTTGTTAGTGATATTTTCCAGGGTTCATTTAACTTTCCAGAACGACCAGCATTATTAGTTCAGTGATCAAACCTATGTGCAGTATGATATTGATTTTAGGATTATTTTTTTAACATTTCTTCCATATATTCATATCCTCTCTTTTTTATATTCTTTTCTCTCTAAAACTTTGGGTTTGTTCCCTTTTCTTATGCTCATCTTTGTACAAGTTGACTTTGATTAGTATCTTGTCCTTCCTGTTTGTTGTTCTCAGTTGCATTGCCTATTTAGACATACAGTATCGCCTTGTCCGTTCTTTTCCTTCTCTGGAACGCAGCATTCATTCACTCAGGCAAAATTTCTCTCCTTTTGCTTTTGCTTTCTGTAGATATTTTCATTGTATTATTTGACAACCATGTTTTTTTACTTTTGCCTTTCTGCAATGATTTTTATTTCATATTTAATAATACCATGACTTGGTTCTTCAAACACTTTTTAAAACCAGTCCATTGATACTTTCATTGCATACACTTTGGCTGAGATTGTATCTTGTTGGCTTGATGGTATTGTTTACTTTTTAAAAGTTGGTACTTTGCAACCACAATCTGACCACAGTCAGAAACAAGTTTTCTTTATGGTGAAGCAATAGAACTCCTCCATCCTTGCTGTAAAGTATGTGGTCAATTTGATTAGTTGTTGCTGGTTCACCAATGGCTGTGTTTAGAGGCATATTTGAGATGGTTGGAAGGGTATATTTTTTGTGAACATTGAAAGAACTTGATTTGTTTTGTATACCAAGGCCAGATTTCTCTGTTATTTCAGATGTTATTTTACTTCCATCTTTAGCATTCCACTTGCTGGTAAAAATGTATTTTTTGTTTGTTTTGTATCAGTAATATGTTGTGTCACATAGAACTCTTCAGTTCTTTTGCATGTGTAGCTGGAGCACAGATTAGGATTACTGTAATACTGAGAGATGTGCCTTGGGCTCAAATGGAGATCATCCTCCTCATAGGGAGGAGGTTATATCCAAGCATTTACTAGCATTTTTTTATTAATAACAATGACAACTCCATTTCTTCTACATATTTTTGTCCAAAGATCTTCTCTTCCTCTGATGTGAAGTGACCCATTCCAGTCCATTTCAGTTGGCTGATTTCCAGAATGTCAGTGTACAATCTTGACATTTCTGCCCTGACAACATCAAGTTCGCCTTGGTTCATGGTTCTGACATTCCACCTATCAATGGTGTGTGTGTGTGTGTGTGTGTGTGTGTGTGTGTAAAATCAAAGTTTCCTTTTGCCTCTGGGCAGATCAGCAGCTGAATGTCCTTTTGCCTTTAATCCAGCCACACCATTAAAAAAAAAAAGACTAGTACTACTCAGATTTGCCTTCTGTTTTTCCCCAGCAGTGGCATACTTTCTGTATTGGGTGTGGTGGGTGTGGAGGGGTCATCTTCCATTATTAGGTTGTCATTGTCCTGATCCTGAATTTAGTTTGGTTTGGACTGTAGAGGAGGAGACATGATAGCAGTTTGGTTTCCTTGGCAGAGTATTGGAATGAGTTGCCATTCGTTTCTCTAGAGAACTATATTTAGTCTGACTTCTCTATAACTTTCCCATTGTGGGTGGCCCTTCTAATAGTCTATACTTTCAGGGATACTACTCATAGTGTTATTGTGTTGAGAAGGCATCATCACCACTACACAGTAATGATTTACAAAGTAGAGTGACTATTACAATATTTCTAATTTGGACCCAGCATTAATAAAACAAGAGATCTTATGTTATAATATTTTTGGATCCATAAATATATGCAGTGTGACTGAAGACTTTAATCTGAATGTATCCAAAGAGTTTATACAACAGTCCTAAGATGTTCTAGTCTCTCTCTCCCCCACTCTCTTTGTATTCCTAGATATTTCTTTTAAGAAACCTACTGGGGTATAGATTTGTCCTAGCAGAAGTTAAGTTAGATTTTATTTAATTTTTTAGAGTTTCCTAATTTTCTCCCATTTTTATTTCATTTAATTGTAAGATTTACAGGGTGCTTTTAAATTCACATTTCAACAGTGATAATAAATAATCACAATATCAACATCAAAGCTTACCTGCTGAAGAATAAGCATATCTTATGATAGTTAAATGTTCTTGCTTGGGATCTCCTGGATGGGATTGGCTTGCACAAAAACACAAATATCACAAAAACAATTACAAGTATTGAAAATGTCATTGAAGATAGTATGTTGTTAGTTGTTTACAGTATCCACAAGGCAGGCAACTGAGTTCTTGTTTATACTGTTTCGAGGACACTATACTCTTTTTAAGGTTTAGTTTCCTACAATGTGGAGAATCAAAACTGTAGTGGAAGATCTCCCTTTTGACCCTAGAAATAATTTTCGGAGAATAAGCAGGATAAATATGATATGGGGGTCATCAAGACATTCTCAAGAACACAAGAAGTTATAGCAGTGCTTTATCCTGCACTAGTGAGGCCGCATTTGGAATATGCATGCAGTTTTGGTCATCAGAATACAACAAGATCCTGGGGCCCTAGAAAGAGTACAGAGAAGAGCAACAATGATGATAAAGGGCCTGGAGGCTAAACTGTATGACGAACAGCTACGGGAAGTAGGTATATTTAGTTTAACAAAGAACAGGCTTAAAGTGACATGATAACTCTCTTCAAATACTTGAAGGCTAAGAGAGGATTGGTTTATTCTCCAAAGCAGAAGGACAGGACTAGAAGGAGTGGGTGGAAGTTAGTCAGAATGAACCTGGAATTACGAAAAAACTTTCTGACAGTGAAAACAATTAATCGGTGGAACAGCTTGCCTCCCAGAGTTATGGGAGTAACATCACTGGTGGTTTTCAAGAAAAGATCGGACAGCCATTTGTCCAGAATGGAGTAAGGGGGAGTTGGACCAGAAGACCTCCAAAGTCCCTTCCACCCCTATGATTCTAAGATAGGGTTACTAAATATGTGAACAGGTAAAGGAGGACAGAAGAAGGGGGAGGAAAGGGAAGCGGACACACAAACTGTTTGATATCCGTGACAAAAATTATAATAAAAAAAATAGTCTTATATGAATATGAAATTACTTTTTCCAGCTTCAGAAAGACTGATTGTTCAGTTGCAATATTTTTCCAACAAATCTTTATTTTCTAGAATATAGCTAACAATAATATAGAATCAACAATAACATGATTTTCCAATTTGACCATAGAAATAAATGTGTGATGAAACATGCGATTTACAGAGTACAATGATCATAGATTTGAAGGGACTGGGTTAAAGCTGATTGCTGGAATCAGGAGATAATGTAAATCTAGTCTAGTCCGTGGATGTATGAGGGAAAAATAGAAGCAGACAATTTACAAGATCACAAAATATGAAAGTCTGAATGGCTGGTGTTATGAAAACAATGCAGAAGAACAAAGGAAAAACAAGGTACTCAAAAGGCCAGACAATATTTAATCTTGTTAGGCCTGCTGAATTTTGCCTGATGATCGTAGCTCTAGTGCTGTAATTGAGACCACTCCTCTTCCTGTTGATTGGCCTCTCCCTTTCTCTCCTTCCATATTTAGCCTGGGCATTCTGCTAAATTGTGATGTTCTCACTGCACCAGTAATAATTTTTAGGCATATTTTACTTTGTGTTTCTATCCCTGCAGAGAAAATTAAACCGTATTGTTAAGTATGCCAAAACGATATAGAAAAAAGGATTGGCATTCTCATAGCTTGCTTTTCAGAAGATGCTTCTGAATTCCAACATCATTTTGGAATCTGTTGTGGCCTAATAAAAGAGGAGACGATATTTCTTTTAAATAGCTGCCAAAGGCCCCGTAAGGCAAGTCTTCAAGGATTCAGACCAGGCAGAAATAGCCTGTTGCCCTTCATATCTAACTCCTTCTTTTGGGCCAGCATTAACAGAGGAACCAACCAACCAGGTTGAGGAATGGGGAACAGCTGCCGGTGGGTGTTGGGAATGGGGGAGAAGAAGGACCTACAATACCTTCAGGGCTTGCTGCTTTTTCCTGCCATATTTCTAGTAATGACTACTGACTTAAAATGCCACCCAATCAACATTTGCTTTCTTTTAAAGTCAGCAATATCCTTGATAGGAGCTGTCCAAAGAGAGCAGGAGAGAAGCTACCTGCAGCAGGTTGGAACTTTTGCCTGACTCACCTTTCCCCTTCCTGCTTGATGATTTGTGTACTGGGGGATTCAGCCAAAGCCAAGCACTGACTGTTAAAGAAGAAGAAGAAATCCAACCCCACATAAGGAGCTTATCTAACCCTACTATCATCTCCCAAATCTGCTCCGCTTTTTACAACCTTCACTTTCCACCCTGAGATTATCTAGATCTGGTCACATAAACTCTGTTGCATTCATGCAGTTGTTTTGAATATTGGGGGCATGAAAAAGAATAAAAGCAGGAATCAGGATTGCCCTGTTAGATTGATAAACAGATGCTGAGTTGATGTGACACAGCTGCTGTTGCTGAGCCAGGAAAAACAGGTCAAGGTTATTAGGAGAGAGTGCAGAACTGTCTCATAGCTGTAAGCAAAACGCCCCTACATGGTTCTTCCCCTTGCTCTCTCTCTCTTTCTCTCTCTGACTCTCTCTCTTTTCTCTGACTCTCCCCTCCCCCCCTCACTTTCCCTTTGGTCTTTTCTGATGGGCAAAGAATAGCACTGTCTGTCTTGGGGATTTTAAAAAATTGATTGCTGAAAAAGTAGAAATGGCATATTTTTATCTATGTCATGTTGGGGCCCGTGTTTTCATTTTTATTTTCCAATCAAGGCACTATCCTGAGGGGCAGAATTTACAGAAGAGATATTAATATTAATTACACATCATTGTAAACTTTGCATTTCAGAGGCTCTGATTTTCTTCTGTAAAATAAAGTACCAATCCCCCATCCCCAAATCATTGGCCTACAATTATCAGCAAGCAAGGAAGTATGAACCATGTCCTTTAATCCTATCAAACCTGTGCAAATTTTTGTGGAAACTCTACAGCCCGTGCTATGCAGGAAGGGAGATTAGACTATTCTAATGGTTCCTTCTGACCTTAAATTCTGTGAAATTTGTAATATAATCCACTGGTGGGAGCGTCTTATGTAAAGCAGTTTTGCTGTAAAAAGAATGAGGCAATATTTAACTAGGTATACAAAAAAAAATCTTACATATTCAGTGCTATCTATATTCTTCCTATCCATATGCAGGTTGCACAACATAAAATTAAATACAGTTTTAGCATTCCAAGTACTTCAGTTTCTCAGTGTCTATTTCTGGGAGGCAGAGAAAATGTGGAAACATATCTCATGCTCTCAATTTGAATCACCAATAAAAAAATTCAAATTATTTACTATTGAACAGAGATACAATTTTATGATAGATTAATTCTGACAGAATTATTGCCAACAGATCTCATTTTGTTTTGAAATTGGACTGGCTAGCACTTTGAAACCCGTGAGAAGACTTTCAGTTTGAATTCTCTTTTCCAGACCCATGGAACCATATCTATAAAATAGCATATGATGTCATGACATTTATTAAAATGTATTATTCATACAAAGCATGAATCCTTACAAGTGTTTTGATTCTGGACAGTACTTCCCATTAAAACTCCTAAATCTTTGATAGCCCTGAATGTGACAGCCAATCAACAAGAAAGCAAATGAATACAATGGACAATGTTTATCTTGAGAAAATCATTTTATATTCATAATGCATTGTTTATATCCCCAAAGGTGCTTTATCAGAAGGTAAACTGGACTTCCTTTTCTTTTCCTTGAAGAAGTTTCACTTCTCATCCAAGAAGCTTCTTCCATTTTGACTGAATGGTGGAGAATGGAAAAATTTATATTCCTTGCAGTCCTCTGGTCATTAGCACTCTGAGAGTTGTTGAGGCCACTTGGGGAGTTATCTGCGCCTGCAGTGACACCTGAATAATGCAAATGGGTTTGGAACCTTCTTGGAACTGTCTTGAAAAAGCACCTTTGGGACAACCATGACCTGAATGACTGAGAATCTCCATAGGCATTGCTTGAATGTTATATACAGCATTTTAGTAATACAAAAGATTGTTGTGAGTTGCATTGTTTTTAGAGAGTTGAAACATCAAATATACAAAATGTTATCTTTTCTAAGATAATCATTTCTAAGGCTTGTGTTTTCATGCATTCAGCCATAACTCTGCTCAAATATATAGTACATCTGATACAGACATTTTAATGATTCATTTTTAAAAAAAAAAAGTACCTAGAAGTATAGAATTCTGTCAGGTATATATTTGACTTAAATAGTGCTCATTGTGTGAAGCAATGATGTTTAAAAATGTATTCTACCCATTGTTCAGTTGTAATTCTCAAAGTTATTTTAGTACATGAATGTTCAATTTTGTCATTTCCATAATTCTTCAATTGCTTAATTAATAGGTCATGCAGAATGTAATTTAACCAGACAAAGAAGAGTTATGTTTAGGAGTCATGGATATGTTATCATCTAAATATTATTACTAGTGACTTGAATGTACAAATTCCACTGAGGAATATGGCATTGGAGGCTGTATTAGATTATATTCACCTTCTCAGTCACCATTCATTCCCAATGCATTGAATCATCACTTCTGATCAGCATGTATGAAAGATTTAAAGTCACGTAGGCTCTCAAGGGAAGCTTGTCTGAGAGAAGAAATTAGCCCATTATTGTGAATAGTCAATGAGACATTTGTATTGTATCTAGTTCTACCTTTGTCATCGAAGTCAATAGAGACTTTTTGCCAGTTGTTCTGTCATAATATAATCTAATAAGAAGGCAATGACAAAATACTTGCAAAAATGTCACCAAGAAAAATGCTGAGTCTTGTCCACCAAAAGTAAAACAAAAAAACAAAAAAGAAGAAAAAAATGTTTGCGTCTTGGTAGAATGTTTTCTACGGATGATAAAGTAGATAAAGACATTTTAAAATATACAACCTGGGAGGGCGGAGCTGGCATCGTGACGATACGGCATGCGATCTTGGAGGTCTGAGATCGCTGCCGATATCTTTGCTCCTGGACGGTCCAAGTGGATCTAAACCGTCCCAAAGAGATGGTGAATGTAAAGAGCGCATCCTGTCGATCCCAGGGATACCGCAAAGTCCCTGGTAGATCCAGGAGAAGTTCTTTTTGCCAGCGGCAAAGAGGCAGCCATTAAAGCTGCTGAAGTTGGGACAGCTCCAAAATGAAAGAGAACGGAAAGAGAGAGTGTGCCGGTTTGGTGAAAACTTTTTCTTTATTTTAAGATTTTAAAGGACACCCTAAGGAAAAGAAAGAATCTGTAAAAGTTTTGACAAAAGTGATTAAGCAGCGATTTTAAACAAGAATGTCAAAGTAATATTTTTTTTTCCTCATCGCTGGATTTTCTATACATGATCTTATATTTTGAAACTGGACTGTTTTTTTTCTCTTCTTTCATCTATTCTTTTTCTCCTTTTTGATTTTATAATATTTTAGGCTAGAGATTCCCTTTTAGTTATTTTTTAAAAATATCTTTTTCTTTTTTCTTTTAATTAATTCTTATTATATTTTGCTTGGAAAAGGAGGGGGAAAGTGAAAGCAAAAGAAACTTTGTAACACTGCCAACTAGAGGCTTGGAAATATTCTATTTCTCTTTTGACCAGACAAAGTTGAGAAAGAACTGAGACTTCTTTTCAAGGACATTGCCTGTTTGATAAGATAGAGCAGGGGTGTCCAACCTTTCACCTTCCCTGGGCCAATTTAGAAGATGAAAATTTGGTTTGGGCCACACATAATTAAATTAAATAATAAATTAAATTAAATTAAATTAAATTAAATTAAATTAAATTAAATTAAATTAAATTAAATTAAATAATTAAATTAAATTAAATTAAATTAAATTAAATTAAATTAAATTAAATTAAATTAAATTAAATTAAATTAAATTAAATTAATAATTATTTATTATTTATTATTAATAATTATTATTATTTATTATTATTAATTAATTTATTAAATTATTTTTTTAAATAATTTTAAATTATTTTTTATTTTATAATTTTCCGGCCAAATTTTGTGGGGTGGGGGGGGGGAAGAAAGCTCGCCCTGCCTGCGCGCTTTCTCTCCTCCTCCTGCAAATTATTTATTTTTATTAATTTTCCGGCCAAATTTTGCGGGGTGGGGGGGGGGGAAAGCTCGCCCGCCTCACGCCTACCTCTCCTCCTGCAAATGCAGCAGCGGCGGCAGTGGTGGCGGGGCAGAAGCAGCAGCGGCGGCAGCGGCATGGGGGCAGAAGCAGCAGCGGTGGCGGCGGCGGCGGCAACAGCAGGAGGTGGCGGGCGGGACTTTTGGGCTGCGGCTGCCCGCCTTTTCTGTTGCTCGCCTCGCCCCGCCTCGCGCCTACCTCTCCTCCTGCAAATGCAGCAGTGGCGGCGGCGGTGGCGGGGGCAGAAGCAGCAGTGGCGGTGGCGGCGGCGGGGGCAGAAGCAGCAGTGGCGGCAGCAGCGGCAGCGGTGATGGGGGCAGAAGCAGCGGTGGTGGCGGTGGCGGCGGCAACAGCAGGAGGTGGCGGGGGTGGGACTTTGGGGCTGCGGCTGCCCGCCTTTTCTGTTGCTCGCTCGCCGCGCTGCCTCGCCCGCCTGCCTCCTCCTCCTCCTCCTCGCTGGATCTTTCATGAAGGTTGGGGTGGGCATTGGGCCGCATTACGAGGCGACCTGGGCTGCATGCGGCCCGTGGGCTGCGGGTTGGACAAGCCTGAGATAGAGGGAAGAGTACAGGAGAGTATTATTGCAGGTGCTCTTCTGGGTTTCTATCAACAGCTGGAGTCTGGTGTTGAAGCTTATAGGAAAAGAAAAAGTGATAAGTCTCTGGAGAAGAGAGTTATAACAAGAGCCTTGGATAACTAAACAAAGTGCAGTGTGTTCTTTTTATTTTTTCTAAGTTGTGCTACCCCTCCTCATCAGTTTACTTTTTGTAATAGTTATTTGGATTTTTGGCTCTTTGGAACTTGTCTTTGTTTTTTTTTCTTGTCTTTGGAAGTTAAATTTCTATGTTTGCTTTTTATTTTAAAGGAAAAGCTTTAGTATTAATGATTCCCTTCCTTTTCTTTTTAAGGAAGGAGCCTTTTTTTCTCTCCCTTCCTGGTATTTTTGTCTTTCCATCTACCTTCCATATTAGTTTTTTTTTTTTTGGGGGTGGTGGTATTTTTCTGGCCTTCTTTTTTTCTCTCTTATGCATCCTTTTATATTTGAGACCTCTTAATTCAGTGGTCCCCAACCTTTTTTGTACCAGGGACCAGTTTCACACAGAAACACTTTTTCAAGGACCGGGTAGGGGGGGTGGAGTCCGAGTTTAGTGGTTTGCTTGCAGACGTTTCATTACCTGACTAGGTAACATCTGATATTATTACCTAGTCGGGTAATAAAATGTCCGCCAGCAAACCACCAAGTTCAGGGAGTGCCAAGGCCTCCTCATTGCAACCCTGAGCGACAGATATTCTCTTCTATTGGGACATTTAAAACAGAGGGTTTCAGTTGCAGATTCAGGAACTGCGCCTGGCTGAGGAGCGCCTTCAAAACTGAGCACTGGGCGGCGGCGGCCCGCGGCTGTCTCTGCAGCTCAGGACAAGTCCCTGCAGGATGGCTGAGAAGCCCCGCCTCTTGGCCCTGCCTTCCTCAGCCTCATCCCTCAGGTGTCTCCCTCCCTTTAATAACTATTCACCTCTTTTTCTCAGCTGAAGCTGCTCTGAAACAACCAGAAACGAAGGCAGGCAGGCAGGCAGGCAGAACGGAGCACTGGATTGAACCGCGGGCGGCTGTGTGGGGGTGAACGGGCGCTTCGGAGGAGCTGCGCCGACAGGAAAAGCCACCCTGCCAGCTTCTTTGAAGCAGTTTCTTCCTGGGCTGGTGGAGGAGTGAGAGAGCGACTGAGAGAGGAATGAGGCGGGAGGAAACCGAAGCCACTGAGCCGGAGAGCAGGACAGGCTTCGGTTGCTTCCTCCCTCCCCTTCTTTCCTTTGTGTTCTTGATCCCTGATCCCAGCAGGATTCACCGAAGGCGAAGAAAGCCACCATTTTATTTTATTTTTATTTTTATTTTCTTTGTGGCCCGGTACAAAATGATCCATGGACTGGTACCGGTCCAGGGCCCAGTGGTTGGGGACCCCTGTCTTAATTGGATTAAGGTGTTGAAGAATTTTTCCTTTCTTTTTTTAAAGCTTTTTATTCTTCACTTTTCCACCTTTTTTAGGATTTTACAACTTTTTCTTTTTTGTGTGTGTTTATGGTCTTTTCCTTCATTTTTGAATTTTTACTGTTATCTAACCAATCGATTGGATTAAGGTATACAAGAACCTGAAGATTTTTTTTCCTTTTTTTATTATTATTACTATTTGGCTTCTTTTTTCCTACTGTTTTTATTTGGAACTGCAATTGGTTATTTCACAACTGGATTAAGGTCTAGAAGAAACTGAAGATTTTGAATTGTTCAAAATGAGTAGGAAATTAACAGTTCCTGGTTCCTCAACTTCTACTTCTTCCTCTCCACCATCTGGAGGACAATGTTCAATACAGACAATGTTAAGGCAAGAAAAAAAACAAGAAAAAGTGACCCTGCAGATGATTATGCAAGGGATTCAAAATATTCAAACAAGATCAGAGAATATTGAAAAGAGAGTAGAGAACATTGAACAAAGAACAGGGAAAACCGATAAAAAAGTGGAGAACATCCAACAAATGATGATGAAGTATGATGAGAGACTCCAAAAAATTGAAGAAGAAGATAAACAAAGAGACAAGGAGATTGGAGATATCGATAACAGATTAACTGTGGTTGAACAAGATAAAAGTGGTATGCTAAGATGGGAGATGGACAGATCAGAATTTTATCTCAGATTCCAAAACATAGAGGAAGAAAAAGGACAAAAGCTAGCTGAGATAATGATAGAAATATTGGCTGAAGCTTTGGAAATAACTGAAGAGAAGATGATGGATGGAATAGATGAGGTCTATCGAGTCTTCACAAGATATGCAATGAGAAATAGCTTACCAAGAGAAGTTCACATCAGATTTACAAAGAAAGCCATTAAAACGCAAATATTGCAAGTGGCAAGAGAGAAAACATTGAAATATAAAGATAAGGAGATTGTGGTCTTGAAACAAGTACCCAGAAGAGTGAGAGAGATGAGAAGAGAATACCGATTCTTGAACAAATTGCTACTTAAAAAGGAGGTGAATTATAGATGGCTGATTCCAGAAGGTTTAATGTTCGCATGGCAAGAACAGAGACATAGAATTGACTCAATTGAGAAAGATGAATCATTTTACACAGAATTTTTCAGAGGGAAAGAGGAAGAGGCAGAAAAAGAAATTCCACTACTTGAATTCCAAGAGGACTGCCAAATGACGACTGAAAAAGAAGAAGGTGCAGTAGGTGGAAAGGTGGAAGCCAAAGAACAACGTGAACCAAGATCCACTAGAGCTGTCAAACCTAACTACAAAATATAACCATGGAAGAGAAAAAATTGATTACAATTAATATAAATAGACTTAATTCAGCCGTTAAAAGAAGGAAAACCTTCCATAAATTAGAGAAATTAAAATTTGATATAATCTGCCTACAAGAAGTACATATTAAAAAACAATATGAACAATTGTTGACACAGCCAAAATTAGGGAAAATATTTATTTCCTTGACACAATGTAAGAAAAGAGGAGTGGTTTTATATATTAAAGAGACCATCCCAGAGAAATTGATTTATACTGATGACGACGAAAGAATACTAATGGTGGAAATAATGGACAATAATATGAAAACACTCCTGATTGCAATCCATGCCCCGAATGACAATCAAGAAGAATTTTATAAATTACATATGAAAATAATTGAACTGGACTATGCTAATATAGTTATGATGGGAGATTTTAATGGAATTGTAGACAATAAACTGGACTATACAGCACAGAAAACAATAAAGCAAAACAGAAAGACTCTCCCTAAATCTTTTTTTTAAATGGTAGATGAAATAAACTTAAAAGATACATGGAGACAAAGAAATGCTAAAACTAAACAATACACCTTCTACTCAAATAGACACTTATCATGGCCCAGAATAGATATGATATGGATGTCAACAGAATTGTTAACTAATATTCAAAAAATAAATATTGAAACAAGTACTTGGGAAGATCACAATCCAATGACAATTAAATGGAAAGGACAAAGAAGAAGATCTAGATGGACGTTAAATAATACTATTTTAAAGGAAAAAGACTTCACACAGTGGATGGAGAAAGAACTGGCTTTTTTTTCTTTAGAGAAAACAAAAAAGAAGATACATCAATCCAGAATGTATGGGATACAATGAAGGCATATGCCAGAGGCTTGATAATAGACTATACAAGGAAAAGAAATACCATGAAAAGATTAGCTTCTAAGGCATTAGAGGATGAGTATAAAGGACTTGAAAAAGAGCTACAGAAAATGCCACAGAAAAAGGACATTAAGTTAAAAATGGATATAACCAAACATAAAATGGGTCTAATAGAAAAAGAAGAATTAGCACAGAAAATTAGAGGTGCTAAACAGAACTACTTTGAAGATGCAAATAAACCAGGTAGATGGTTAGCATATAAATTGAGAAAGGAGAAAGAATCAAGGAAAATATTGCAATTAATAGATGACCAAGGCCAAGTTTGCTATGGTAGTAAAGAGAAGAAGGAAATCATTCGAGACTATTATGGGAAACTATACACACAAGAGAATATTGATGAGGAAAGAGTTAAACAGCATTTACAGAATGCTAATTTACCCCAGATACCTAAAGAGATTGAAACAATGTTAGAAAGCAATATAACGATGATGGAGTTAACTGAAGCACTCAAGAAGCAAAATAATGGAAAGGCACCCAGATGGACTTCCGGCAGAATTTTACAAAACATTACAAGAATCATTGAATCTTCCATTGCTAGAAGTTATGAATGAAGTTATGTTAAAGAAGAGGATACCTAAATCATGGTCAGAAGCTTATATCACACTTGTTCCAAAAGAGGAGACCGATCCATTACAAATCAAGAACTATAGACCTATTTC
The DNA here is from genome assembly GCF_049901735.1 of Notechis scutatus. NCBI lineage: Eukaryota > Metazoa > Chordata > Lepidosauria > Squamata > Elapidae > Notechis > Notechis scutatus. The sequence goes on from NC_142009.1 coordinate 157,282,662, forward strand.
CCTACTAAACGCAGATTATAAAATTTTTGCTTCAATATTGGCAGAAAGACTTAAAAAATATTTAAATATTTTTATCCATCCTGATCAAAATGGATTTCTGCCAAAGAGACAAATTAAAGACAACATGAGAGTAATCTTGGACATACTTTGGAATACTACGAGGCACATCCTGAAAAACAAATGGCTCTGATATTTCTAGATGCACAGAAGGCATTTGATAATGTGAATTGATGATTCATGTTATTACTGCTGGAACAGATGGGCTTTGCTAGAAAATTTATTCAAGCAATAGAAGCTATATATCATAAGCAAATAGCAAAGGTAATGATAGAGGGATAACTGACAAACTCTATCGATATAAGAAAAGGAACAAGACAAGGGTGCCCACTATCACCTCTGTTGTTTGTGTTAACCTTGGAAGTGCTAAATAGAAATATTAGAGAAGGAAAGGATATAAAAGGGATGAAAATTAAAAAGGAAGAATTTAAGTTGCAAGCATTTGCAGATGATCTGGTTTTCATCTTAGAAGACCCACTAGAAACAGCATCAAAATTGATAGAAAAGATAGAGACTTATGGAAAGGTGGCTGGTTTGAAAATAAATAAAGATAAGACAAAGATCTTGACAAAGAATATGCTATCAAGACAAAAGGAAGAACTGGCAGACCTATTGAAAATTCAGGTTACGAATAAGATCAAGTACTTGGGGATATACTTGACAGCAAGATGCAGTACACTAAAAGAGAAAAATTATATCAAACTTAAACAGCAGATAGCGCTAGATTTGGCGAAATGGGAAAATTTACAACTGTCATTAATAGGGAGAATATCAACAATCAAGATGAATATATTACCCAGAATTTTATATTTGTTTCAAACAATTCCAATTAGGCTTGGAAAAGATTACTTTGAAGATTTAAATAAAATTGTGTTGAAATATATATGGCAAGGTAAGAAAGCGAGAATAAAGTTAAAACTTTTGCAAGATGCTAGAATAAGAGGAGGATTTGGTTTGCCTAATTGGGAGTTATATTACCAAGCTACAAATTTGATGTGGGTTAAAGAATGGATAACATTAAGAAATACTAGATTGTTGACATTAGAAGGACATGATCTGTTGTTGGGGTGGCATGCTTTTCTATGGTATAAAGAAACTAAAACACAGAGTTATTTTAGAAGACATTATATATGGGAGCCTCTGGGGTTAAACTGGGAGAAGATTAAAAGACAATGTTATTTGAAAATTCCAGTCTGGCTATCGACTATTGAAGCATTTTCTTATCCTATAATATACAAAAAGGAACAAACAGTTAGATATGGTGAAATATTGAATGAAAAGGGTGAACTTAAATCTATACAAAAACTAGAGGAACAAGGTATGAAGATGAATTGGTTTTCATATGCGCAAATACATTCAAGATATGATAAAGATTCTAAAACAGAAGGTTTCTATGATAAATTGATTTAGATAAGATTTTGACAGATACTGATGAAAAGGTGATTAAAAAATTGTATGGATATTTATTAGAAATTAAATTAGAAGAAGAACAAGTTAAAGAAACTATGATTGCTTGGGGGAAGAATTTTGGATATGGGATTGATTTAGAGAAATGGCAAAAATTGTGGTCTCAAAATTATAAAATGACAATGTCAACAGCATATAAAGAAAATTTGTATAAGATGTTTTACAGGTGGCATTTCCCCCCAACAAGAATAGCAAGAATGTTCAAGAATAAATCTGAAAAATGTTGGAAATGTCATCAGACACCTTGCTCATAATACCATATGTGGTGGACTTGTGCAGATGCTAAAAAATACTGGACTAAAATCCACATGTGGTTGGAAAAAATGACAAAAAAATCATATAGATTTGAAACCAGAGATATTTTTATTGGGAATTTTACCTGAAATATATAGTAAAGACTTGAAATACCTGATTGTAAATGTATTAATAGCGGCTAGGATTGTATTTGCTAAAAAGTGGAAAAATGAGAAAACACCATCACAGGAGGAAATCATTAAGAAAATATTGGAATGTGCTGAAATGAGTAGACTGATATTTAAAATTAGAGAACAAGATGATAAACAATTTTATAAAATTTGGGATCTATTCTATCAATGGTTAGACAATAAAATATAGTAATGAAATATGTAGACTTTTAGAAAATAATAAATATATAAAGATGTATTCTTTTCTTATTATATCTACAAAATGATTCTAGGATAGATTTGGGATGATAATATGAACTGTCATAAAACAAATTAAGTAAAATATGATTATTTCATAAAACACAAATGAATAAAAGTATAGTCAAATGATTGATTAATGATATTAATGTATTTAATATTTGATTGAAAATACGAGATTATATACAATGTAATTGTAATTGAAGACTACGAAATGGAAGCACAAAACAATTTGTAAACCAACCGGCACACTGTATGTATATATATATATGGAAGATGACTTGATGTTTTTATGTCTTGTTTGTTTATGTTTGTTAAAAACCAATAAAAATTTTTAAAAAAATAAAAAAAAAATAAAAAATATACAACCTAGAAAAGATATTAGTGAGTAATAGGTAGTTTTTGCAAGAAAAACCTCTTTGTCATAAGAAGTGAATATTTTGGTGTAAAAGAATGAACTTTTCCCCACTTTATTACGTAAAAATGAGAGTTGAAAAAATAAAATTGAACACAGGAGGAATTGGTTATTTAAAAATGGAGTATTTGTGTGGTGAAACAAGTAGAGATAGGCTCAAGAAAGAATGGTTGCTGAATGCATACCATATAAATTGAATACAAAAGGGACTAGTGTAAAAGAGCCAGTTTGGCCTACTGGTGAAGGCATCAGGCTAGAAATTGTGAGTTCTAGTTCTGCTTTAGACATGAAAGTTGGTTGGGTGGCTTTGGAACAGTTGACCTTGTGGACAAAATAGGAGGAGGAAAGATTTTTGCCTCCTTGAGTTATTTATAAAAATAATAAATGTGGGATGAAAATGTGTGTGTGTGTGTGTGTGTGTATGTGTGTGTGTGTGTATGTATGTATGTATGTATATGTATGTAAGTTGTGGTAGTGTTATTATATAGAGAGAATGAATGAGGATCAAATTTCCAAACACATATATTAAGAAGTGTTGATGGATTGGAAAGAATGGAAAGATCGTGGAAGTCATTGTTGGAAGGACATAATATTTCAGAGGAAAAGGGGTGAGAATTTTAAAGAACAAAGATGATATATGAAGTGGTATACAGTGGTTTGTAAGGATAGAAAGGCACTAAGAAGAGTGAATTGGGTTGGTATAACATAGTTTTTATTACATTTTTTCTATGATCTCATGCCTTTAATGTCTTTTGCTTACTTCATTTTCCTTTCCCCTTTACCCCAAAAGGAAAGCAACTGTTCAGTCCTTTTGGGGGGCTATTAAAATATTAATATTAAAGTAATGTAAGAAACCTACCTCAGTGGTTTTCAGAGTCCTTACCAAAGCGACTTTCATAGAAGTAGCAGTGTTGAAAGACATTCCTGATTTTTGTCTTTTGTGTCTTTTATCCCAATCGAAATCAATTTTTCCCCAAATCCAATATCTTGCGTCCTAATTAGTTGATGTCTATTTGATCTGTATTGTTTCTATGCACACATATTGAGTGTCAATTGTTAGATCAGGTCTCCTTTCCCCAGAGAAGAAGGATCTCTTAAGAATGCAAATTTTGTCCAATTTTGCTGAAAATCAGCAAAGTTCTAAAGCAGTTCCTTGAAGAAATAACTTAAAGCCCTGAATCTATTTTACAACTTTCATCCATTCCAAAGAATCTAATTTCTGCCTAATAACAGCAATAATAACTTGATTTTTCTCTATCAGAGTTAATGGGAATTATCATAAACATTAAAAACTGAAATCAAACTCCATGTTCATTCTGAAGAAAATTAGTTTTATCCACACTAGCTTGAAGCATTAAATGGGTTCCAAAATTATTTATTTTCCCACCTGTGAAATCTTACCAATGGAGACTTAAAACCAACAGAAGTACAACTGTATTGCTAGAAAGAAAATTCATTGTAAATATTTTTCTGTCCTTTAGAGTACATGAACTATTTATTGTCTTCATGACAGTATTAAATAGCCTTAAGGAAAAGTTTTTTAAAAAACAGTCTTATTGGGAAAGGGCAGGCTTAGAAGAGACACATCAATGCTGATCTTCAAATGAGTGTGGCCTGTTTATGCTGCTTTATTGAATTCTCACTGAAAAGGAAATGCCGTTGTATTTTATCAGGTTTCCTCTAAGCATTCTGCACTGTATAAAAATCCCACATCAACAGCCGGCTGTTCTCCACCTATTAAACTCAAAATATATGGGACATTTGGTCATGTGAAGGAGATTTCATGTCGTCCACTTTTCTTTTTCATTCAAGTACCCAGCTTTGGGAAGACCCAGTCTAAATCAGATATTCATGTGGAGGGAGAGGAAATATTTTTTCCCCCTTATCTTAATTGTATTCTGGGTGGTTTTTTGGCCTACAACAGAAAATACATGAGGATTTGTATCTTTTTACTCCTGAGACATTTAAAAAATAAGAGTGCTCCTTTCCCATCCCCTGGGTGAACTTATGTTCCAGATTGCAGTTTCCCACCATTTTTGGGATGGCATAAAAAAAGAAGCAGGAAGAACATTCACAGAAGCAAATGTTGCATGTAGTTTGAACTTGAACTGGGAAAAAGGTTGAATCCCTTTGATTTCTCATCAGGCCACTTAAGATTTGCAAGAACCAGAAGGAGGTTAATTTCTTTCAGGCCCGTTTCTCAAAATCTTATTGGACATATTTGATTCTCCAACCCCACCTTCCCTCCAGAAGATCTGAGCCGAATTGGTTTTAGGAGCAGGAGTTTCGAAACAATTCTTTCCTTGACTTATTTATGGTTTCTAACTGCAAAACAAAAGTTGTAGCCAGAAAGCTCTCAAAATAGTTGCAGCAATTTGAGTAGGTAAGAATGTGGCTACTACACAAAAACTTTTGAAAGGAATGCACTACTTCAAGGAATCTTGTTAAATGGTGGGTTGCTTTAGTGATAAAATGAGTCAATTTTAAAAAAAGAAGATACAGCTGCTTTAATAAAGTGCCAGACTCACTTTCCTAAGTATCTTTTCCAAATAATTTCCAAAGTATGCACAGCAGTGGTGGTACGCTACCGGTTTGGCTGAACCGATAGTAAAAAAAGGCCTCTGACGATCAGCTGAGAGGAGGAAAAAAATCAGCTGAGAGGAGAAAGAAGAGAAAAGCGCAGGATCGGCCCTCCCACCCGTCCTTGTACTTTTCTCTTCTTCATCCTGTCATCTGATTGGTGCTGCAGGCCCCAGCTGGTGTGTGGAAAGCTTCCTACCTGCGATCACCAAACCGGTAGTGGAACAGGTAGGATCCCACTGCTGATGCGCAGCCCTAATGATAAAAATCTCATCCAATCACCCTAGGCAGAAACTTTTACAGTTTGGCTTTCATTTTAGAAGGGTCAGAGAAACTGCAGAAGCGCACCCATTTAAGAGTAGTATTCTATTTCCTGTGTAAATCACCATTTCAAAGTACTTCTCCAAGCAAACTGATGGTCATTTCGACATTTTGGCTTCTGATGCAGTAGTACAGCTGTCTTCTAGGCCAGTGGCCCCCAACCTTTTTTGTGCCACGGCCCGGTACCGGCATCACAAAATGATCCGTGGCCCGGTACCGGCATCAGCATGCATGACAAGGCAAGGCGAGCCGAGTGACCGGCCGGCCAGCCGTCCCCCGCCACCTTCAACTCCTCCTTTGTACCTTTTTTGTGCTTTTTTGTGCTTTCTTAATCTCCTCCGCCATTGGGACGGCTCTTCGTTCGAAGCCGCCCCCCCCTTCGATGAAACTTCGATGAGGATTCCTTCAGGACCCAAACGCCGCTTTCCAACCGGAAAAGCTCACCCGGAAGCACTTTCTCGTCGAAACAAGATGGTGGCGCCCAGCAAACCGGCGGCCCGGTAGAAAATGATCCACGGACCGTGGTTGGGGACCCCTGTTCTAGGCCATTCATTTTACTGGGACCAGATTCAGAATTATAAAATTATGAGTAGTGAGAAAAGTTCTACCATGATCTTAAATACTGGAAGCTGATGATATTGTATGAGAGTCACCAAGCGCACTAGCTCTTCCTGCTCCTTGGTAGAGAACTTTGACAAGGAGGACATCACTAGAGCTATCATATTTAAGCTGCTAAAACGCCTTCAAGTTTTTGTCTCTCGCTTTCCTCAGGTGGTCATCAGGATTTTTGCAATTCAAATGATAGCCCTAACCATGATCAGAAACACTTGCAGCTTACTACAAAGGAAGTGTATGTAGGATTTGCAGCTTCCATGAAACAAATTCCAAAGTATTGAATAAAAGTTTTTCAATAAAAATATGCTTTTGTTTAATAAGAGATAGAAATCTTTAGAAAGGATACCAAAATCCTCAATCTCCAAAATCCCTCATCGTGTCTGACTACTTGACATGTTTCTTTGATTTTGTGGCAGCTTCATAGCTCTGGGGATTGCAATTTAGAGAAGAGACTGACATTTGTAAGTCACAGGATTGTTTGAAAGCACTACGCAGTTTCCAGGAGAAGAATTAATGATCATTAAACTGGCTTAAGCTGGTGATATAGCTACTGCCACATTAAAATAAAAATACTTTAGGAATTTAATGAAAAGGTGTATAGAGAAGCAACTCAGGTTTAACATTCTTCTTCTGAGACTTTCTTTTAGCTAAAGGTCTTTAAGATGACCATCATGGGTTTAGACCGCATATTTTGGTCAACTTTTTAATGAGAAGCCACTATAATGGCAGCTCTTGTTTTATCTAGGTGCGTGCCTGTTTAGGTGGCATTACTGACAGAAATAATGGAAGCTGCCCTCCTAAAGTGTGCAGAGAGCTTGGTTGGCAAAGCTGTCCCAGTGAGTTTGCATTTGAACTGTTTCCAGGACTCTTTTTAGAGTCCAACAGATGTGATTCCTCTTGTTCTCCGTAGTCGGAATCTGAAGGCATTTAAGATTCTGCTGGTGGTGGAATCTAAGGAATTGTTGATGTTCCAATGAAGGAAAGTGACAATCTTTCTCTTTTGCAATATCTAAAAAGAACACAGGCCTGTAAGACAGTCAGAACAATTTTCCCTGGAAAAAAATATATATATATATGCCATATAATTTTCTAAACTGCTATTTTTAGGGGCCAGTTCAATTATATTGCTGCTGCTCTAATGTGATAGTTCAGCCATTTCAAGTTAATTGTTAAGCGAGCCCAGAAATAATATCTCTTATAGTGAGCTGTGAAACGAGGTTGGTAGAAGCAAGAAGAGAGAGAGAGGGAGAGAGAGGGAGGGAGGGGAGAGAGAGAGAGAGGAAGAAAACAACAATTCTTTTATTACTTTTGTCATCTAGACAATCTGAAAAAGGTCTTGATAATAACAACTGGTACAGCATTAAAGTTGTTATAAAAACAAAACAATATCAGCAGCTTGCCTGGATTCCATTTATATATCATTCCCCTGTTAGAAAAAGGAGGGGGGAGCATATCATGGCTCCCCAACTTAACCCACCACACACACACACACACACAACCTGCAGTCTGACAGAATTATTAACTCTTGCAGCAGCAAACAACTGAGGGTGTCTGGAGAAAGCCACTTAATTTACAATTATCAAACAAGTTAGGTGGAAATATAATAGTAATTAATCAGGATTTACAAAGTTACAGTTCTCAGTCAAACTAGTAAAGAACAAATGATCAAAAAGGCATGCCTTCTCATTTGTTATTAAAAATGTGGCATTTTTTCACATTTAAGGTATTTTGGTATTCATGTGAAATGCTATTCAGTTAATAAACACTTCATCTTTTTATTACTGGTTCAAAACAAAGGGAGAGGGGAAAAGATTCACCACTTTTGAGGAACTTTTGTAGAAAAAAGGGGACTCTTTTTAAAATAATAACCTTGGTAAAGATGGGTCGCACCCTTTTGTTCAGCATTCAGAAGTGGGATGTTCACAGTTGTGGTTAAAAAAGTCAAGATGGCAGCTGCAATGTTGTAATCAGTACTTCAGGTGGAACTTCAGTTACACTTTTGCAACACCATCTTGAGGTGTTTTTTTTAACTACTCATTGTAGAAATCCAGCATTTAGAGGCACAGTTTAGAAGCATGGGGAAAGAAATCTATGGGGCAGCTTGGGAGAGGTACTTTGAAGAAAACTTCACTGAAATGAAGCAAACCTTTAGCTTTGCACTATGTCTTTATACTTAGTGTTGAAGTAATGGCTGGATGCAATACAATAAGCAAAGACTTTGTTGTCCTGACAGCTAACAGATTGGAAGGTGGGAGGAGGATGACAATATTTTAAGAGGACTGACTGGAATAATATGTATTTTCCACTTTGTCTCCTAAGATATAAGCTGAGAATCCACTAATCACTGATCAAGGGTGTCAAATCACACGAAGATACCTCCCTTCGTGTGTGTGTGTGTATGTGATGTATGAAAATCTAAAAAAATCCCAAAGTGAAACACAAAATAAATTGTAACTGATGCAATTGTAAATTGTATCAGAGCTTTGTAAATTTGTACACTTGTAAATTGTAACAGCTTTCTCCCACTGAAAAGTGATTTGTAAATAATAAGAGGAAGATGGTGATCCCAACCTGAATACTTTTACTGCCTTACAGAAATCAATTTTTTTTAAAATTTCTTATTTATTACTAAAAGTTTGTTAATAAATTGCAGAACTCCTACTTGTCAACCTTCTCAAATTATCCATAACTAATCTTTTCATCATCACCTTCTGACGTTCCTTTTTTTCTGGCAAAGAGAAACTTGCAGGATGACTCAAGTACAAATTCACAGTGCCTAGGACAGTCCTAAGCCTGCAAACGGCTGGAACCCAGCTAACAAGGAAGAGTTATTTTTGAACAAGGATACACATGAACTGTTTACTCTAGCAGCCTCAGGAAAAGTAATATTTTAAACAAATAAATTGCAGACAATGCGGACTTGCAAGGTTGCAATGACTTGAGCAGAGACAAATTATGCACTGTTTATACTGGTTGAATGAATTATCCCAAATATTTCCTTTGCCATGATATGATTTAGTATGATATACTACAGTATGGTATGGTATAGTGGCAGCTACTAACAATGGCTGATGATTCTACTTAGTCCATAAAATTTCATCCTCAAGAGGAAGCCCAACATATCAAGTGTGATAAATATTCAAGACAGGACACATCATTTCTGGAAATGATTTGTTTATCTACGTGAGAGCCATGTGGAGTGAGAAAAGTTTATACTAATACAATACAAACTAAGCTGGCATATCTTATTTGCATTTCAGTAAGGGATTTCGATCTTTGGCATTTTAAAAGTACTTTTTAAAATTTTAGTTATATTTCACTTAAAACTAAAGAGACAGGATAAAAGCTCATTTAATTTGTAGGCATTTGTAATTTCTCAGACAGTTAATGCTTTCAAAAATCATCTTTTACAGGACCTTACAGGTCATCCGCATGGATATGGCCAGTAAAAAAAAACCCACTTTCTCAAATGGCAAACTGGTTAGATTGCTTCCCATACTCCCATGACCAATCTACTTAGTTTAGTTTCTGTTATGGGGAGAAGGTTAAGCACAGTTTCATGATAGGCTTGGAATATATTTCTAAGAGCACCTATCAAGCCTCAATAAATTATTGGAAGTAACAATAATATCAGAAGGTGGTGATTTGCTTTTAAAATGAAGTGTTTATAATAGCAACGCAGTTAGCTATAGCAGAGAGATGACAAAGTAGTTGTCTGTGGACAACACATTGCCTGTTCTGTCCTCTGTGTGCATATTCACACACAGATACACCCCCCACACACACATACCAGTGGTGAGATTCAAACTTTTTTACCACCGGTTCTGTGGGTGTGGCTTGGTGGGCGCACTTTGCATGTATGCACGCCAAATGCATGCTTCGTGTGTGTGCAGAAGGTTTCCTACTGACCTTGTCCTGCAACCCTGCACTCCCCCTGTGTGTTAAACAGCTGACGCATGGCAATCCGCTGTGCCATGCAAAACAGCTGAGCTTCAAAAGCAGGAATAAAGATCAGTATAGAGCTGGGGCAGGTGGGTGGGCCCAGCAGCTGATCATTGGAGCAAATTGGTTCGCTCACAGATGATCCTCGGAGCTACCGGTTCAGGCAAACCCAGCCAAACTGGTAGAATACCACCCCTGACACACAGACACTGTTTAAGTTATGTAGAAGTTATTTCCCCACTATTCATTACACACACATACCTGCCCTGAGATATTCACTAGATCTCAGCCAGCATCCAATTTTCAATGTACATTTCAGAATAACTGGAAATATAGGTGTATGATTTTTGAACATAGGTCTCAATATTTGAATATTTTCCACCTCTGTACATTAGCATGAAAACCATCTCCATTTATTTTTTTTAGTATCCATCCACTGTCCTATCTATACCTATTGCATGGAGCATCTTCTAAAGCTACTTGAGGTCCAGCCAAAAAGAGATCCCAGTCCCATGCCAGTTTTAAGAAGGCTTTTAAACAGGAGAGAGTGAACTGTGAGCTTTCTTTGCCTTCTTCCTCCTGGTTCTGGGCCAAGCACATCCCAGACAGGAAAATGAAGCTACCCTGCAGTTTTATTGCTTGCCTCTTAAAAGGTATTATCTCTGGCTTAGTATTCTTGGCACCACAGTATTCTCATAACCATCAATCATAACTTTTCATGTGAATGAAATCAGAGAAAGTTGAAAGTACCATCCATAGCCATTGCTCTGTTCTTTATGCAGAGATAAAAATTACTAGAGGATATGCCTTTCTAAGGACTGCTTTAGAAGCTGACAATTAATTCTTTCCCTTTAAGCATTGGCCAGTTTTCTGGAATAATGTTCTGTTTGCCAGTAAACTAAGCCAGAAATGGGTATCAGGGACTTAACTTGGCATAGGGATGGGTAAGTTTTAAATTTCAGACAGGTATAATTTCAATCAGAGGAGGGCCTGTATATTCCCAAAAGATGTTCCAGTGTTAAGTGAATTTCCATGCAACTTTGTTAACATCTTCTAGTTTTGTGAGGAACCTCTATGGTTTCTTTGTCCAGTCCATGAAGCTTTCATCTAACACAGCACTGGGATAAAAAGGATACCATACTTACATTATTCATTCTTACTGTGGACTGATTATTCAAGATTGTAAACTGGGTGTTATTAATAATTGTCTCATTCCAATATAATCTATCTACTCTAACATCTTAACTGCTATACCACTATGCCTTTCATCCTGGTATATTCAACCTATTTTTCCAGAGATTACTTCCCCCCACTTTCCCATCTATATTCTGCCAACCTCAAAACATGTGGCTAAATCTGGATCCAATCCAGTGTATAGGGTTACTTCTCTAATGACTTAGTGGATATAAGCATGCTAATAGGAACAAATTTATATTTATTTATACTTTATATTTAAACTAAAGCAAATGTACTTCATATTTAGAAACTGCCGAGAGTTGCTCTGTGAAGGTGATGGACCATATTCAAATGTGATACATAAATAAATATTAATTAATTAATTAAGCTTGTTGGGGAATCAGGTCATAAAATGGGAGAATATGGGCTCATGGATATATAGGCATGTATTTTCCAATAAACTTGTCCAGGAAGCCAATGTTTTTGAATTTCTTTCTCCACCCCTCCCCATCTTTTCTTCTCTACTTTATTCAAAAGAGACCAATAACGTTTCTCACCCTTTGGCACCCAATATTCAAACTTGGTAAGACTATTAATGCAAATGAGCTATGATTCTAGCAGAGCAGCAATCTTTGCTATGGAGCTGAGGTCTGTTTGATGTTATGTTGAGTAGCAGAATGGAGGGAGCTTATTTGAGGCCTGACTTGGAATCCGCTGTCAAAGACAGCCGAGTCAGCTGATGCTGTGAAAGACACGCATTGTCAATTCTTGCTGAACCTTAAAACTGGTGCAAAACATGAAATGAAGGGATATTCAATGAACTGACAGTTTTGAGGCTTCTCTGTAAACCTTCAGGAAATAGTTATTTGGGTTTATAATTTTAAAGGAAGATAACTTTCAGCAGAGGAAAAATAGAAACTTTCTTTTATGAATTGAGTTATTATCCCAGAACCAAAGGAAAATAAAATTGTTAAAAGGTTCCCCCCTCTTTTTAAGGAAAATGCATTTTAAGAAAGAGATGACAAGAAAGATTTATGAAACTTTCTCTAAAGAACTAGTGTAGAGCCGATGGCAATTTATATGACATTACAAAATATCACAGATGTGACAGTAAGCTACCTAGAATAGTGGGGAATTTGCTGTGACCGAGAAAATGCAAACTGGGTTGTGCAATTGTTGCATGAGAAGTAAGAATGATGTCAGACAGTTTCTTTGCAGACAGAATATTAGATAACATGGGTTACCGAGACTTCTTCCACACAATTTTGAATTTGTAAAAAAAATCACCAATAAAAGATCACGTATAGCAAACATCTTACTGGAATAATTAATTAATAACAGTAGGTTATTGGCATAATTGTGGCTTTTCCCACAACTTTGTGTCACAGGCTAAAATGTAAGTGTAAATGTAAGATCTGGCCATGGATATCAAGAAAGAATTGAATAATCACTTAAATTGTTTGGAGTAAGTGTCGTTTGGGATTAAATATAAGGAAAAATTGAGCTGCTACAGGTACCTAAGTACTAAGAATTCTTAGTATTCCAAAGAAGTACTGTTTCAAACATCAATTGCAACTGAATGTTCTGAAGAAGAAGACATAGTATTTAAGTATGTCTAGCTAAATAATTACAATGAGACAGTAGCGTTAACACTCTTGGCAGAAGTGCTGAAGAATGTCATGTGAGCAATAGCCCTTCAGGCTAGAAAAAAAAAGGTCATTCCACTGAAAGTCATGAAGCTAGAAGTAGTTGAAGCATACTTTCTTTTGTGATGACAAATTCATGTGAACTACATATTATAACTTCACAATCTATACACTTCTAAAATCTTGTGTCTGTCTCGTGCTTTGTAACTCTCAATTGGGTGAAATGATGCATCACAGAACAACAATTTTTGAATCAATGCATCTTAAATGGGCTAATTTAAAGAATGCAAACAAAATCTGGGACCCATGACTCCTGTGGGATTGAAATTTGGCAACATTGTGTCACTTTAGGACAACTGCGCCTTCCAGTTATACTTCCCAGGAACTGTTAGATTGTCTGGTACAAGTCAAAATAAGACAGGCATATCTTCACCCTCTTTCTTATTGACCTCTGGCCTCTGCATCCAATCAACTGGTGGCAAAGCCTGATGGGCAAGCATTCACTGGCTGCTTTGGAATGAAGGCTAACATTTGAAAACTCTTAATGGTGGTGGCTGGTGAGGGAGAAATGCAGAACTGATGCAGATACTTGTTGGCAAGGTAGAGCTAGATAGGGAGTGCAAGTGATGGATGAGTGAGTCCTCTTTGTGGTCCACCACTTCTTTCCCACCTCCCTACAACAAAGTGACAGGCAATTCCATGGATCAACTGAGAAAGAGGAAGAAGAGGTGGCTTCATAGAGGTTATCCCGAATAACCAGGGCATGGTGAGTATTTGTATTACCTTATACACAAAAGGCAGGTTCATGATTTGGGACCAATAACTAGTACATGGTGAGTATTTGTAAGACCTTACACAGAAGGTCATGAGGGGAGTGAAGACAATTTAAGCCTATATTATATGTGTAAAGAAGACTGACCCCATGGGTCACAGGTTGTCTAGTTATATACAAAAGTAATGTGACATATTTTTTTCTTGCAGTGCTGGAGAATGAACACAAAAGAAGTTGGCTTTTAAATCCATAGATTTCTGACACATATTTTCTCCACCCAGGAATGAACAGGAAGTATATTTATTTTATTTATTTATTTATTTATTTGATTTGCCAATTGTTTACAAGATAATAAGTATAAGTGTATGCATAGTTGTGAATACATGAAATGGGTACATATAAGAAAAATAAAAGAATAAGAGAAACAATAGGACAGGGACGGTAGGCACGTTGGTGCGCTTATGCACGCCCCTCTTAGGAAAGGGGTGAGGTCAATAGTAGACAGTCTAAGGTTAAAGTTTTTGGGGTTTGGGGAAGAAACTACAGAGTCGGGTAGAATATTCCAGACATTGACCACTCTATTGCTGAAGTCGTATTTCCTGCAATCAAGTTTGGTGCGGTTACCTTCTGGAAAGTGATGAATGTTGTTGACTCAGCCTGGTGAAGTAGCATGTTGAAGACAAAGCTGATAGAAAAGGAGTGGAAATAGACAAAGTTCTAACCCAGCCTACAACTATAGATATATTATAATGAGTTTCCCCAAACATGTACTAAAATGTTGCTTAAATAAGAGTGGTAATTTTAGAACTCATCGTCAGTTTAGTTTTATAGTAACCACCCTAACAAAATATGACATTAAGAACCTGTAGAAATATACATTTTCTAAATTCTAAATTAATACAGTTCTGCCTTTATTTAAGATTGTAAGTGAGCAAGTCATTTTTCAAAGTTTAACTCTGAACATAGTCCATTAAAATATCAAATTATTATGCATATTTTATTTATTTTTACATAGGAAACTAGTGATTCAGATGCAGTGATGGTAATATTAATAATATCCATTTATTACAATAAATATTCATTCTTTTTTTTGTCTTGAAAGAAGACAGTAAATTTGGTGTGATAGTTAAGGCTTCAGGCTAGAAACCAGGAAACCATGAGTTCTAGTCTTGCCTTATGCATGAAGCTAGCTGAGTGATCTTGGGCTCTAAGAAACAAGCAGTGTTAAACCATTTCCAAAATCTTGCCAAAAACAAAACTGCATGGAATTCTTCAGAAGTCGAGACTAACTTGAAGGAACAAAAACAAACAAAGAAACAAAAACCCCAAAACAATGAATGGATTAATGAATGAATAAATGAATAAAACAGCAAGATCATAGCGTATTCCCAAATAAATTTTCTACACTTCCTTAACCATTGCAAGTTATCTAGCTCAAACAAGATTTTAGATAATTTTTTGGTGAAATTTTGAGACTTTACCAAAAACTAATCCATGTCCAGCTATTTAAACTTAGAACTAACTACTACAAGCATTTTTTCAGTTTATAAATCTGGATAGAATATGGAAGATCAAGTTATGAAGAAAAAATTACCTGTTTTGGAAGTGAAGTTAAGTCTATTTGTTCTTAAAGTACTCACCAAATAAGTTATCTATAATCAACCTGTACAATGCTCTTATTTTAGTTGGCTAAGTTAACTTTTCTCTTTCAACTACCCATTCAATTCATTTTAGTTCATCTGCTGATCATCCAGCACATTGCTTTACAATATAATCAGAATTAATTCATCAATTCAGGTAACTGAGAAAAAAAGTTTTATTTTGAAGAAAGGTAGCACAAGAAAATGGAAAAAAGTATATTTAGTATTTACTTGCGTTTTGTCGAGCAGCCCAATAAAGACATGCTCATATCTGTAGGTAAATCACAAACTGGCCAACACACATTACTAGAAACATAATATGGACTTTTACAACTTGCAACCATAAGATTCACTAGAACTTATTTCATATCTGGTTGTCAGGAATTGCAAAATCCATGGATCTGCTTGTGATGTAAATAGATAAATTTGCTGCAGGCAGGACTGAATGTAGTTGGTTGGTAATATTGAATTGCTGGGCTAAGAACATATTTAAATCACATTATTTGGTTGTGATATTGATTTTCCAAAGAAAGAAGTATGAAAGATTCTTCATTGGATTCTGCATTTTTAAAGATTTTTCCATAGGAAGAGAGTCATGGCCAATAGGATTTTTAAGAATAAGCTACATGTATTGAAAGAATCATAGTTGTGTTTTAATATATAATATTTATTACTGGAGTAAATAATAACCATTTATGAAAACCACAATGAATCAGACAAATTAGTCACTGAACTCACTTTTTATATTTAGATGATAGGTAATGATTTTTCAATGTCTGAGCCAGCAACATTTCTTAGTCCTACTTAAGTGAAAAAGATATGGAAATTAGCAGAGAAGATAAAGTGCAAATTTGGAACTTTGTGCCAGCAAGGTAAATGCTCTGTGGATCCTTATTCCCTCTCACCCCACTATTTCTTTTTCAAATCCCAGTATTTCAAGACTCACGATGTCATTTTTCTAAATACTAAGAAAATCTCCTGAGATTAATGGAGTAAATCCAGAAGTTTGAGTAGAATAAAAGTTATTTTCCAATCACCTTTGGAAAAGGAGAAAAAAAGGACAGGAGAAAAACAGGATAACAAATCTAAACAAGTACAGCTAGGGCTCTCTATATGAAGAACCTGGTTGCCAGAGAGGATTAACGATTGGGCTCACTGAGTCTGCCCCAAGGCCTTCTTCTCATGCTCCAACTGGCAGAGATTGGGAGATCTACTGCTCTAGTTCTTATCTGTGTTTGGGATGCAGAAAGAAGAAATGTTACCATTTTTAAGCCATGTGTGACCATGTGTGTGCATATGTATTTCTTTTATATAATAAAACAAAGTATTTCCCTGCTTTATAAGGGAAATTGTAAAAACATTTAAAAAAGTCAGAATTTATATATTTGAAAATCCTCAGGCTAAGAAATATGCATTTGAGCCAAATATCATTAAATGGTATGAATTATGATTAAATGGATGAAAAAGCAGTTTCTTAGCAAAACCTGACCTTGAAACATGAGTGAACAATTCATTCTGCTTTTTTTTTCTTTATGCAGATATTTAAGAATCCCAAGGTTCTTTCCACCACATTTCATTCTGGTTTCCCTTGTGTTAGCTGCAATTGTGTACAAAGAGGGTCTCTATGAAGTCAGAGGAATTTGTATCTCTCTTTGTTATCATTATCATTATCGCTTTGGAAATATCTGCTGATTCATGTCAGGCTGTAGGGTTAGAGTTAGGGTGTAGCAAAAGTGGTATTCTAGTAATCTTCTACTCAGTTATTAAAGATGACCAATCCCCCCCCCAAAACCCAAACCAACAACAAACCCAAACCAAAACAGATAAAGGTTTAGGAATTTAACTCAAAATATTCCAATTCAATCCCTGGATGTATGCAATTGTCCATGTTACCTGCTATGCAGCCAAGTTTGTTGGTTTATTCAAATTTGTTAGAAATCACTCAAATCCAACCTGGACAGTGTACAGAAAGCAAAAAACAGATAAAGCATAAAACCACACAGATTCCCTTAATTAAAACAAACTTAAAAACAACACAAATCAAACAAAACAGACATCAAAAATACCACAATATGTTAACTGGGAACAAAGGCAGGTTTTAAGAGTTGTCCGGAAACCTCGGAGAGAGTGCACTTTTCTTATCTCTGAGAGGATGCCATTTCAGAAAGTGGAGCTACAACAGAGAAATCATGCTTCCTAGGCCCCACAAGATGGCAATGATTAATAGAGGGGACCCAGAGAACACCCACTGCTGGAATGTATTGGCGAGCAGAAGCTGTTGGAGAGAAGCAGTCGCTCAGATATCCAGGCCCAATGCCATGTAGAGCATCATAGGTAATAATCAACAGTTTGAATTTCACCTGGAAGCCAAACATGCAGCTTGTGTAGCAATGATGATACATGGGCACATGTAAAGGTCCCCATTATTGCTTGCACCACTGCATTTTGAACCAGTTGTAATTTCTGTATCATCTCCAAGGGCAGTCCCATGTAGAGTGCCTTTCAACTGTGAAGTGGACAGGGCATGAGTAACAATCTGAAGGGCCTCCTGAATGACGAAAGGACACAACATCAAATGAACCCATGCAAACAAAGGCCCTCCTAGTGACAAGCACTAGCTGTGAGTCCAGAAGGACTTCCAAATTATGCACCAGAATGGAGAAGTGTAGCCCCATTCAAGACCAATGATGGTAACATCTCCAAGAAGAAAAGATCTTGATATTGATCGTAATGAATCCCAGAATGGCAGATGACCTCATGTAGTGGTTTCATGTAGATGTTAAATAAGAGGGGAAAGCATTGATCCCTAAGGTACCCCATACATGAGAGGCATAGACATTATCTCTTTCCCGTTGTCAATATTGATGGGAACTGACTACTCAGGAAGCATGTGATTCATTGAAGGACAGTATCTCCCACTCCTAACACCTGCAGATAGTCCAGAATAATATTATAGTTGATGGTATCAAAAGTTGCAGAGAGATCAAGGAGTGCTAGGATATCTGTACTACCTCCATAAAGGTATGGTTAGTGGAAACAGGAAACAGATATTCTGAAAAGGCATTAAATTCTCCTGAAGGTATGCAAACAAACACAATGTCAGCCTTCAAGATTTTCTCCCTTTGCTTTGCATCTTTCGGCTGTCATAAGTAACAGGGGGAGGAGAGGGGAATGGTTATGGGAAGTGAGCTGGAGGTGTTACAAATCAGAACTCTATAAGCTGGGGGGGTAGATTCTTGCTTAGGTTTCTATCCTATGCTATGTGCAGCTGCAACTCTTTATCAAAATATGTCAAGGTCAATGGACAGAGGCCTCATCACCACCTGGAGATACCCACATGATGATATACACAACTTTTAATTGGATGAGCCAATTGAACTATTGGGGGTGGGAACATTGCCATTACTTTGTATATGTGATTTACGCGCCCATTTTCAGATTCAGAATTCTTTTGTTGCTACCACTTGATTTCCAGTAAAAGATATCTTTTCTCTGATTAAAGGAGTTTAAGTATTTCTTTCTTGGATTTTGAATGGAGCACCAGCTGACATTATTCTGAATCTCCCCATTACCAGCCCACCCGGAGAAATAATAATTTTTCTTCCGAGGGGTCTGAACACAATGTCAAATCCAGCCAGCAACCAAGAAGACCTGGGAGCAGCTGGAGGACAAGATTCTCTGCTGTTAGAGGCAGCAGGGGAAGCTGACTTGTTAGCAGAATTAAGTTTTGAAAAACCAGCTGTAAAACCCAAATGGTCCCTGGGAGTCGGCTGGAAGGATCCTGAGGAAAAGCCTCCTCCAGGAGTGACCACTATCCGTCAGCGTGGAAGGGAGGAGCCATGGCAAGAGAAGGAAAGAAAGAATTTTCTACTAACTCAAGCCTTGCATCTTCTAAATGAAGCCATCGGAGAACCTCAAACTGATCAAAGGTATGAGGGAGAGGAGGGGGAGGCAGCCTCAGCTAAAAGAATTAGAGCAGCCACCCCCATAAATCAACCTGGGCTAGCGCAACAGGCAGCAGCAGCCCAGGGCCCCCCAGCAGGAGGAGTAATTGCCAGAAGACGTAGAACTTCAAAGGTGCCTCCATTGGAAATAAAATATGGGGGGGATCCCAAGGAGTTAGGATTCTTCCTGGCACAAGTCTGGAGCCATATGGAGGAATATGGAGGGGATTTTTCTTCAGAAACAGCCAAAGTTACTGGGGCTCTGGAGGGAACAGCTGCAAAGTGGATGGTGACTTTGCATAATGATAATGCCCCTCAGCTGATGAATTATGACCTGTTCATGACTGTGCTGCAGGCCAGGTTTGAAGACCCACTTGCTGAACGTAAGGCCAGGATTAGGATGAAGACCATAAATCAGGGGCAGAGATCAGTGGCGAACTACACCCAGGAATTTAGAGAGCTGGCGTGTCATATTCGAGGCTGGTTCCAGGGAGCCCTGATAGAAGCTTTTAAAGATGGGTTGAATGAAAATGTATATCAAAGTTGTATTGCCAGAAGAGACCCCAGTGAGCTGCAGCTGTGGTACGTGCTGGCAGCAGAGGTGGAAATTGATCTGACCCAAAACAGACACTGGGGGGGCCTTGGTTGGAGCAAGTCCTCCCCCACCAGCCCTCGAGAAGCCTTAAAACCTCAAAAGGGAGGAATGGCAGCAAAACCCAAGACCACTGCATGCTTCCGATGTGGGAAAGAAGGCCACCGGGCTGCAGACTGTGGTGCCAAGCTAGAGCTAAAGGGGGCACCAGGAGGAGGAAGAAAACTTGAAAAACCCCCAGCAAAGCCTCACGAAATGGCGCTTAAAGCAGAGGAGGTTGTAGAGATCGCCCCTCCGAAAGGAGAGGAGCTGGGAACTCCAACCTCTTCTGAAGAGAGTGAATCCGAATCGGAAGACGACTCACTGGTAAATCCAAACAAGGGCCCTATGACCATTCCAGTGAGGTTAAGGGTACGCATGTCAGGAGCCAAAGGGGAAATGCTGGCCTTGTTAGACTCTGGGTGCACAAGGTGCGTAATCAGCTTGGAGGTAGTAGAGAAAATGGGCTTAAGGCTAAAGACTTTAAAAATGCCCATAGCCTTTTGCCAACTGGATGGATCGGTAACTGGAGGCGGCCCTGCACATTTCATAACGGAACCAATAGAAATGACGATGGGGAAGCATAGAGAGACTTTGTGTTTTATTATGGCTCCTGGGATGGAGCGCCCCCAATACTGGGTTTGCCCTGGCTCCGGAAATGGAACCCTCACGTCGATTGGAGGAGAGGGTCATTGTGCATACGTACTGACCAATGCCCAGAAGGGGAGGGGCAATCTCAACCGAAACTCAAGAATCCCACTGAGTTGGCCTCCACTGGCACCGAGAGCCTGAAGGGGGAGGAGAAAATTCCAGAGGAATATTGGGACTAGGAGGTATTCAGTGAAAAGGCCTCGGATGAGCTTCCCCCCTCATCGCTCAACAGATTGCAGTATTGAAATTTTACCCGGGGTGAAACTCCCAAAACCAAAACTGTACTTGATGACACCACGGGAGCTAGAACAGCTGCAGTCATTTATCGATAAGAATTTGGAATGTGGTTTCATCCAACCTGCTAGACTCCGGGTAGCAGCCCCAGTATTGTTCCATGAAAAGAAAGATGGCTCCCTTCGTTTATGTGTTGACTACAGAAACCTCAATGCTATTTCAGTGGAGAACATGATGAAGGATATGTTGGCCCACTTGGCCAAAGGGAAAATTTTTACAAAACTCGACTTGAGAAGAAGCATACTACCGAGTTTGAATTAAGGAAGGGGGTGAATGGAAAACTGCTTTTCACTGCCCCATGGGTTGTTTCCAATTCAACATTCTTCCATTTGGCCTACAGGGGGCTCCTGCAGTATTCATGCAAATGATCAATTAGGCGTTGCATGAACATCTATACAAAGGGGTGTTGGTTTATCTTGGTGATATTCTTATCTACACCGAGACTCATGATGAACATGTGAAACTAGTGCAGTCTGTTCTGGAAAAACTTCGAGCTGCTGAGCTGTATGCAAAGTTGTCCACGTGTGAATTCCACCAGGAAAAAATTGACTATTTAGGCTATCGCATCTCACATGATGGCATAGAAATGGATCCGGGGAAGGTTCATGCCATTTTGGAATGGGCCCCTCCCCGCACCAGGAAACAACTCCAAAGTTTCTTGGGATTTGCTAATTTTTACCGTCAATTTATCCCTACTTTTGCGTAGATTGCAATGCCTATCACAAATCTCCTAAAAACCAAAGGGGAGGTGAAACCGAAGCCTAGTAAACCCCTGGATTGGTCCATGGAATGTCAAGCCGCTTTTGAGAAGCTGAAATGACTGTTTGCTGCTGAACCAGTACTCAAGCACCTGGACATGGATGCTCCTTTTGTAATCCAAGCCGATGCGAGTGACGTAGAAGTCGGGGCGGTGTTACTATAAGCAAACGAGATGGGGACTCTGCAACCATGTGCATATACTTCCCATAAACTAACGGAAACTGAAAGAAGATGGGCCATTTGGGAAAAAGAAGCTTTTGCAGTTCGTTGGGCTCTGTTTACCTGGAGGCATTTCTTAGAAGGGGCAAAACACCCATTTGGGGTGTGGACGGATCATAAAAATTTGGAACCTTTGAAAATGTCCCGGAAGCTGTCTCCCAAGCAAGTTCTCTGGGCGCAGTACTTTAAGGTTTATCTATTTTTAAGAGCCATCGTGGTGCAATGGTTAGAATGCAGAATTGCAGGCCTGCAGCCTGGGGTTTAATCCTGATAGGACTCAAGATTGACTGCACCTTCTATCTTTCTGAAGTCAGTAAAACAAGGACCCAGATTGTTGGGGGCAATATGGCGCCATTTATAAACCACCCAGAGAGTGCTGTAAAGCACTATGGGGTGGTATATACGTCAAAGTGCTATTGCTATTAAGATTTATTTCATGGGGACCTGAAATATTTTCTTGAATTTGTAATCTCGTAATAAGATCGTAATCAGATGTGCTGCTGATTTTAAATTTTGAAAGGGCTTCCTATGCAAAGAGCAAATGATAAAACCACAAGAGCAAGTCTTTGTGGCTGGGAATCTTTTCAGTCTGGATTTTCAGGCTGTTAACATATCTGCCTGGGTAATAACTTATTCAAAAAAGGAAAATGAAAAGAAAGGGAAAAAAAATCTCACCTGACATCAAGGCAGCTTTCATTTCACGTGGGTGTGCACGTGTGTATCTTCTGCTTCATTTTCTGTGTGCAATGTGGGAAATTCACGGATTTTCAGTCCATTAAAACACATTTCAGAGTCATGTTGTTTGAAGTTACTTTACTTCAGAAACAGCTCTTTTCAATTAACTCTGAAACCTCTTTCAACAGCCGTTCATAAATAGGCCAACATCAATGGCATGCTCTGAGTCAGTGTGTATCTCTAATGGAAATGCACAATGGGCCGAGCTCCATGCCTGCAGGGAGAACATCTTCCATTTCAGACACAGTCAATGAGAAGTTTTGCCAGCTATTCTAGGTCTTTCTCTCACTCTGTCTCTCTTTCTGTCTCTCTCTGGCCTCAGCTTCAGCTCATAGCTGATCAATGGCTGTGCTTTTTAATTACACTGTACAGTAATGATTTGTCACTCATTGAAAGGGGATGTTCTTTTGAGTCAGCATGAGTAGAAACAATCCAAAGAAGGAAGAAGAGTTTCATTTTTGTAGGAAGTGGCAAAGTGCATGGCACGAGGAAGATATCCTCTGGAAGGCCTATCCCATTAGGTGAGATCTCAGATACAAAGAGAGGATGTGAAAGACTGTTGGCTTTAAAAGAGAAACAGGAGATACAAAAGAAGAAGAAAAATCTGTAAGGGCTGCAATTAAAACAGGTGCCAGCAAACTGTCCCTCTCTGATATTTGAATTACAACCCCAGAATTCCTCACCGGACAACATGCTGGACAACATCTGGAGAAGAGAACCACATGTGAGTCAAAGGGATTAAGTTAGATCTGGCTGGGCTGGGTACAGCATGGGAAAGGGCTCATGATAGTTTGAAAGAATTTGATGTTTATACAATGTACCATCTTTATTTAATTTCTCAGTTTCCCTGTCCCTTCATTGTAATCTTTACTTTTTAAAAACTCTCATGAAAATCCCCATTTTCTATTAAAATTCCCCCCAGCCCACATTTTCTATTCTAGGGCAACATCATAAAAACAAAAAACAAAATATACCATTAACGTGGGGATGACATTGAAATGAAAGAGCCCATCTTGACATGATGCAAGAACTTTGGAGATTTGGAAAGATCTCTCTTTCAGGCTGGAAAAGTCTGTGGTACTGGAAACCCAGTGCAGTCTATCCATCTAAACTCAGGAGATCTTGAAAATTGTGTATTTTCTCATCCACCCATCCTTTTAACTATACTAATAAACAACCATTAAGAAACCATTTTGACTTTTCTTAAGTTCGAGTAATCCCTTTCTACTGTTTTCTCTGCAGGTTCTCTCTTTCACCATCTAAGGGTGTTAAGAATAAGCAGAGAGATTCAAGGACAGGAATGGCGGTTGATGATAAAAATATCCTGAGGGGATGCCATTGTGAATCAATACCATGAACACATACATTGAGCTTTCTGCTCACGAGAGTTAAGTGGGTACAAGACATTAAACTCCATCTCCCAATTTTAAAAAGTAGGCATCTGTTTTGAAGAGATTACAGTGGTTTGCTGTCTTTGGTATTAAAGTTCATTTTTAATAGGCCAATTCTAGAAGCATCGCTACTCCATAATATCCAAGAAATCAGAAGAAGAGAGAGAGAGAGAGAAAAGAGAAAACTATCCAAACAGGGGAAATTTAGATTAGGTTAGAATGAGCGGTGATGTTTCTATTAAATTAATTACTGAAAAATATTAATACTAATGAATATTGTCCCCCAATTAACCAGAAATATTTGTTTAATTAAAAAAAAAGCAATACAAAAGAGGCATTATTTCACAGGAGAACAGAAGAGCAGGCTGCTTAGCAACATTACAGGCACCTGTGCAGCTTTCTTTTCTCCCAGCTGAGCCTTCTTCCTAGCATCAGCATGGCAGAATTGCCAATAAAGCAGTAACCTTGACACAGGTTTAGAAAGAGATGGGGTGGTGGTGGGGAGAATGGTGGAAATGCATAATTTGCGTTCTGCAGCCATCAACAGGGTACAGTAGCCAAACAAAGGAAAACATTTTTTTCTTCAGAAGGAGTGGATGGTCCAAAAACAAAAGAGAGGAAAGTAAGTATATTAGTCTAGCAAGACAAAGCACATCAAAAAAGGTGCAAGAGTTCCACATGCTGGCTATTAACAGAAAAAGAAAAAAAAAATGCAGAGAGAGGGGACTTAAGACAGAACTAGCTTAAGAATATTTTTAATGCTAATAATGATTCTTTATTAGTAATAGCATAAAGTGTAGTAAATTGATGATAGATTAATAGGTCACAGAATAATAGGTAAAAATAAAAGAGTATAATATACTATAGTAAAAGTATATAGAACATTGTATAAACATCGTCATGCTAATCGTAACTAAAGACTAATTGTATATTGTAATATAATTATCATAGAAATAGTATAGAGATAGCAATAGCACTTAGACTTACTGTATATACTGCTTTATAGTGCTTTACAGCCCTCTTTACACAGTCAGCATATTGCCCCTAACAATCTGGGTCCTCATTTTACTGACTTTGGAAGGCTGAGTTAACCTTGAGCCAGTGAGAATCGAACTGCGGAACTACTGGCAGTCGGCAGTCAACAGAATTAGCCTGCAGTACTGCATTCTAACCACTGTGCCACCACTGCTCTTAGTCATAGTAGCAGTAGTATAAAATATAGGAAGCTTTTACATCACTTTTAATATATTTGTTGTTTTAAGAAAAATGAAAAACCCTTATAGGGAGATATAAAGATGTAAAGAAACCATCTGTCCAGAGTCCAGTACTTTTTTTTCTCTTAAGAGAGAATCTGGGGCAATCTAATAGGGTACAATTTAAAAAAGAACTTGTGATAATATTAATAATATTAATAATATAACAAAGTTATTGTTTTGGTTTGTTTCTTGAATCACAGTATTATTCTTGATACAAATAGTACTTGATAGATTAACAGAGAATACTATATTGCAGGGGTCTCCAACCTTGGCAACTTTAAGGCTTGTGGACTTCAACTCCCAGAATTCCTCAGCCAGCTTTGCTGGCTGAGGAATTCTGGGAGCTGAAGTCCACAAGCCTTAAAGTTGCCAAGGTTGGAGACCCCTGCAGTATATTGGACTATATTTTTTCAGATGTGAGTCCCCATGAACTCACAACCTGTAATGAGCTTATAGCAAATGTTGGCAACTTTTTTCCTTCAGGGATTGTACTTTTTTATTTTTATTTCATTTATTTGTTTGTCAAACATGTACAAGATAACAAGTAGAAGTATGAACAAAAACAGGAACAAAGGAAGTAAATACAGATGAATGGGGACAGTAAGACAGGGACGCTTAGGCACGCTGGTGCGCTTATGCACACCCCTTTAAGGACCTCTTAGGAATAGGGTGAGGTCCACAGTAGACAGTTTGAGGTTGAAGCTGTGAGGGGTTGAGGCTGTAACAATGGAATCAGGTAGGGCATTCCAGGCATTGACCACTCTGTTGCTGAAGTCGTATTTTCTGCAATCAAGTTTGGAACGGTTTATCTTGAGTTTGTATCGGTTGTTTGCCCGTGTATTGTTGTGATTGAGGCCGAAGTTGTTGTTGACAGGCAAGATGTTATAGCAGACAATTTTGTGAACTATGCTTAGATTGGACCGAAGGCGGTGCAGTTCCAGATTGTCCAGGCCCAAAAAAATTTTTGAAAGAAAAAAAGAGTAGAGCTTCTGAGGATTGAATAACCAAATAATATAGTAGCTTTATTAGAGTGGACAAGGCTGAATTTTTCAGTCTACTATTTCATTGAAGGAATTTAAAACCTTCCATTGTTTTTTTTTTAAATGAGTGGGGACTCAGATACAGCACTGCTGAAAATTGTGATTTTGCCACCAATTCTAGTGGCTATAAAAATCAGGCAGGTTGTCTATCCTAAATATAAAGGAATCCATTCTATCTATTATTCATATAATCAATTGATTTAAAAAATCCACTACAGCTGCATGCATGTCTTCTCAAACCACAACAGTAGTTAATATGAGCTGAAGATAATGAGGTCCACAACATAGTCAGATATGTTTTCTGCCATTATTCCATAAATATTCTTAAAAGAAGGTCTTGGATAGTCTTCCCCAACTGGATCCGCTGAAGTTGTGTTTTGTGGATTGGTAGTCCAAATACCATATATCTGGAAGGCACTGGTCTAGGGAAGACCCTCCATTAAAAAAACAACACAAACCTCCCTTGCTTTTCTGCACAAATACTGAGCACAGTCCAAGTCACTTGAGATATTAAGGATATCAGAACCTTTTATTTAGCAAATGGCCTTGCCAGGAATCATTTGATGAATGAGAATTCAGGATGAATAGGAATAATAGGCACTTATATTGCTTTCCTTGGGCTTCATTACAATTTCATCCTAGGAAGATAAACTGTTGTATATCTGTTTATTCATTGTCATTTAATCCAGAACTTTGGTTTCTGTTTCCTTTCGATAATGGAAAATACGCAAATTACTATGCCGTATTCCTATTCCCATTCCATTCCATGCTGTTTCACTGCAATTCTTCCCCATCAATAAAACTGGTTACATAGTCATGATTACTTTATATTCAACTTTCACTAAACATTTTTAAAACTAGATTATAAATAATAATTGCAACCGCATGTCCTTGAGTTATATCCCCTTGGCAGGGAATTCTGTGGATCATCCTAACAACACATCTCATGGGTACCAGGTCAGAGAAAGGTATAATACAGTAACTTAAAGCTGATCTAGAGACCTTTCTAAATTTCAGGACTGGGCCCAAAACAAAATGGAAGATTGATTTCAACTATACACTGTTTTCAAAGATTGCTGTGCTATGTCTTCCAATTTCTCAAGGATACTAGGTAGTGGAAACAAATCAGCAGAACGATAAAGGGTGATATAGTTGAATGTTTCTTGGCCATGATAGTATTTTATTCATATTATGAAAGTTCAGCACTATATGTTCTAGAAATCTATATGCCTGGGGATCCTGGAGATTTGCAGTGCGATAGTGTTCAGCAAGTTTTAAGGCACATGCATCCCCAAGTCCCATTTACTGAAACATGGCATCATTAAAATCCAGTAGCAAAATGGCTGATTTTTGGCACTGGAATTTGTTTATGTGTTTCTCCTATTGCTTTAAGACTTGGAATGGATGTATTAAACTTATGTATGGTAAAACCCATCCAGTGATACTCTAGAATTCTTCTGTTTCTCAAAACTCATATATATATATATATATATAGGAACAAAATGTCATTTTTGCCCATCTGGTGATGTCACCATGTCATTTGAGGCACTCTGCTTTAGCCTAGATGCCAAAACATGAGATAATGTGAAAATAATTTTACAATAGCAACAATAACACTGATCATCTTTCCAAGACTCCTTGGTTTTTAAGGTGCTCTGACACTGATTACAATTGTAATTTCTAAAGAGATTTCCTTTAAGTTACTTATGCAGCTAGAAGCATTAGAATCACTCTCATTCTCTTATCATGGAGTCAGCAAGGATACCAGTGAAGATGAATCAACTGTCACTTAATGAAAACCAATAAAGAGAACTGTCAAGACTGGGGTGAGGTAGTTTGTTCATAGGAGGGGATGCTCTAGTATTTAAAAGTTGCATTGGAAAGCCAAGTAGTTTCTGTGGCAAGGAAAACTCCAGGTTCAAATGTCCCCAAATCCACTTGGCCCTATGAAGATCACATTTGATCCTGTTCTCAGCATCCAGGTCCCTGCAGACGTCTAGACCACTGTTTATTTAAATGCAAATGGGACTACCCATTCCCTCAAGGATGAATTCATCACTATCATAAGCCATCTCTTTTGCATCCCAGGAAGACCATGGATTTAAAATGCAAGTAAGTACAGTCAGAGTTTTGTGGATCCTACAAAAGTGTTGTAATTCATCAGATCAACAGGAGCAAACTCTCACCAGATCAAACTCTTTACATCAGACAGTGCTTCAGTCAACCTCATAGGACTTGCACAGTTAAAGTCCAAATCTTAGTGGATACAAGCAATTTATCCAACAGATGTAATGAGAAATCCTCTCTTGCAGAGAGCAAATCATCTTATAGTGGGCCACCAAGTTGCAATCCATGAGAATAATAAAAGCAGCAAAAGCACTATGGCTCTTCTTATTGCCACATTGCCAATATCTGATAAAGGCTTTTACTTATGCCTTCTTGGATTTTCTCTTTGTTTTCCTCCAAAGTTACTCTAGCACTCTCTTCTACTGTCTCCTAGAATTCCCCTGAAAATGAAGTGGAATGTGGACAGCTGGTGAAAGATTAATCTTTCCTGCACATGTGAAAAGTAGAACTCTAGTATATTGTAGACTCAAGAGTACCAAATCCTTAAATTAATGATGCTAATGATCATCTGAAGACTTCACTTTCAAATGATAATATATGACTAAGCCTACAACAACAATCCATACTTTGCAGTTTATAATGCCATTCTTCCCAATAAATTTCCTTTCAAGAAAATGACTTCCTTGTATCTTCCCTAACCCTAAAATAATAATAATAAAAATTAGCAAGAGGATTAAAAACCACTGAGATCTACAAATGCAAAGCTCTGGGCCGTTGGCTCTCTGAATGGAGTAAATTTGTTAATTGAGGCAATTGATTTTTCTTAGGAAATTGTAGCAATGTCTAATTCATTAAAGCCTAAAACAATATCCTTTGGGCAAAATGGGGTCACTCCATTCCTAACCTTTTAGTGAAGTATTAACAATTTGGAGTCATTTTGGTGCATATCTTAAAAAGTGCTACATTAACAAAAACAAGCTTGAATAGAGCAGAGAAAGAAAAGTTCAACACATAGACACCCACTGATGGTAGGTGTGTATGCACACTCCATACACACATACAGATGCATACATATACTGTATGGCCTCCAGCTCCTGTCCTTCTTTTCTGCAGCATTTTAAGGTCTGTGTTTAATATTGCCAAGCCCACTTGAGTGATAAATGCAACTGTATAAAATTACTTATTACAAGCTGTCATGTTGCCTCACTCACACTGCAAGGCTGGAGGCACTGGTACATAAAGGCTTAGCATCTCCACCTTGACAGCACCGGCTTTAAAATAAAATGCTTTCAGTCATGAATACAAAACATAATTTACCTACTCATAATACTTCACTTCAGAAAGCTCGTGCCGCTACCATCAAACCTTTACTGGGGCAATGCACCATCAAGCCAACTCATTCCAGCTTGTCAGTTTACCTGACAGCAGTTTTCCCTTGACTCACCTTTGAAGAAAGTTAAGCAGTTTGCTTTAATTACCCAACCCTCCCTCCCATGTTGTTTTTGCTTTCTCTTCTCCTCAGTTGTCTCCCCAGTCCAAAGTATTTAACTAGTGCTATAACCTGCTCTCTACTCTACTGTTGGTTTGGCTACCCAAGCAGCCTCATACCTGGCTGGTTACTCTCCTTCCTTCCTTCCTTCCTTCCTTCCTTCCTTCCTTCCTTCCTTCCTTCCTTCCTTCCTTCCTTCCTTCCTTCCTTCCTTCCTTCCTTCCTACTACAGGACTTTCAAGCCTGTGCATTCCTCCCTGAGCATGGCACACCATGCTGAAACACAAAAGCTCCCACTGAGCTCTTGGGATGTCAGCTGGATTGAAATAGGATGTGAAGGTTCCCCGGACCCCCTCTGGGGGAGAACTGATTCATTGTGACTCTCTTTATTGTTGGCCATGATGCGTATAGGATGTGAAGTTCCCATCTGCACTGGTGTCTGCCCACCAGCCACCCTGCTCTGGTGCTTGGTGCCATTGGAACAGACCTGCAGATGCCTCCTGTGAGCCCAAATCCTTTTGACAATGTTCACATCCAGTTAAGGCCCAAAGTGCTTGTGCTTGTCAGTTGGGATAAAGAAGGAAGAAAGTAATCTCTCTCCTCCCTGCCCCCCTGCCTGCTTATTTTCCCCTTCTCTGAAAAGAAAATCTGAATTGCCAAAGGAAATATTTTTCTTGTTCTCTTTCCCCTGGTAGCCTGACATTTCTCAGTCCCCCCAGGCCCTACCCGCAACACACCTCTCCCCAGAGAGGCAATTGATGAAGAAGTTCAGACAGTTAGGCCGAACTATGGCTTTTTGTTTTGCTTGGTTGTAGATTGTTTCATCCCACTGCTCCCCCACCTTCTTTTACAGGATAACATAGAGTTGGAAAGAAAAGGAACAATTTGCTGCCTAGGCATGACCTGATGATGGCAGAGATCTACTTCTGGGAGCTTTCTGCTTAAGATCACCTCCTGCTGTCTTGAGTTATAGACCCTAGAACATTTGCTTATCTCTTTGTGAAAAAGAGACTCCTTTATATTTTTATCTCAAGGCCTCCATAAGCTGGGAAGCAACTTCCCAAAGCAAATATGCATTTTTTTTTTTAAAAAAAATATATTTTATTCAACTCAACTTTCTCTTTGCTATTGTCACTATGTATGTTTATATCAAATATTTTTTTATCACCTCTGTAAAACAACTAGAGGGAAATAATTCCAGGGCAGGGAAACATGGGATCTCTCTTACCTGTGAACTTTCCTTTCTCTAGGCCTCCTTGTACTTGAAACCTCAACATAGACAATGTCCTGCTCGGCAGGACAACCTGCTAAGAAATATATTCAGGCACAATGATAGCTTGACTATGTGCACCATCTTGTGAAATGGAAAGAATGAATGTTTTCCACCTTAGCTTGGTTTAAAAAAGTGTTATCTTTAGGCAGAGAGCTTTAAGATGCCAAAGAATGTTAGTGCCAAATGAAGGTTGAAAAAAAGAACTTTTTTGAATTGAATGTGGAGGTTATAAAAGAATTAATTAGTCTCCACTGGGGCACAACTGGCTATAAATTGAGAAGCCAGAACATCTAGAGGAAGGCAAACAGCAACAACTTTAAGGGTGTTAACTACATTGCAAGGCAAGCAACTATTGTCAACCATGAAAGATTTCCCCAATTTTAATCAAATCCTAACCAAATATGGAATATCTCTATGAATTACAGTAGAAAAATGAAGTATTTGAAGAATGAAGCATCCCTAGATCCCCAAATATCTGATAATTATAGACAGTTCAGCAGGAGGCTTTATAGAGTAGTAGTATTATCTCCCTTGATCGTATCCTTCTGTTAATGTAATTTAGGATTGCATTAGCTTTTTTGACTGCCACCTCATACTTTGTGACATATTGCAAGCTCTGTGGGAACAATTAATAGCTGCAGCCAAGAAAGCATGTTTCTGAGATAGAAGCCCATCTCCTGTTTAACTGTAGACACAGAGCAGTTGTGGAAGAATCCATTAGGAGCTTAGAGGAACACCTCTTCAGGCCTTTGTGGTAATCTAGGGGTTCTGCACCAAGGACCAGTCTACAAAGATTTATTTATTAGATTTATATACCATTTTTCATTCAGGAGCTCCAGATAACGTACATAATGCTCCCTCCTCTGATTTTTACCCATAACAATCCAGTATGACAGGTTGTGATGAGGTGTGTGTGTGAATGACTAGTCCCAAAGCAAACTTCTCTGGGTGAAGGCAGACTACATCCTAGGTCTCCCTATTTTTAGTCCAGCACTTCAGCCTCTACATTACGCTAGTATAGTATTGTATAGTAATGATGGACTTCAGTTATAACAGTTTGTGGTGCCTAGGTGAGCATTATTTCCATGGATCAGAGCCCTTGTTAAGAGTCTGAACTATATATTTTAGAGATCAACATGTAGCCCCAGAAGCTTTTTAATGGGGGTGTCCCATCTGCCAGCTCCATCGGCAAATCTTCCTCCGTTCAAGTTTTGCCATGGAACTGCTTTGTAAATGTTGGTTTCCTCTATTGTGTGTTTACTTCTTAGGAATGTGAGAAGTTGTGTTTCTTTGAGGGAAAAGTGGAGAAAGGGCTGAGCTTGGCCCATCAGTTCAATGTTACATGAAAATTACGTAATTCAGTAGAAAATTTAAAATATTTACCATTTCAGATGAAAACATGTGATATTTAAATTGTGTTTTCTTTTTTGTAAAACAAAATTGGTAACTAGGTTAAGGTTGCTATTTGTAAAATATTATTGCTAGAAGATTTACTTGCAACTCCAAGTAGATTGAAGCCACTCTTTAATTTTAGGATGTTTCTATTTCAAACTGATAAAGACTCCAGCATATGAGCTTGGCATTAAAAAATATTAATTTCTCACCCAAATTTCTCTAAATGATACATGCAAGACTATCATGCAATTCAACAATATTTGACAGCCTAAAATCATCCACCCTATACCTTCTAAAGTGGAAAGTTTTTTTACCATATTTCAGCAGAGGTTTGTGGTACTTATTTCCTCTTCCTCTTACAACAATCTTTCTAGGTAAATTTGACTTGAAAACAATGACTAGACAAGACTTATATTACTGTTCTACTTCTATACATTAAGACTTTATCAGGAGTATTTACTGAGCAAGTCTCCAACCAACATCTGACTAAACAACTACTGTATTAAAATGGAAATATTTGTATACCAAGCAAAGTTGAAAGCTGTCTCCCAGTATGTAACCCAAATATTTGCCAAATAATGAGGAAATCAATGCCTTCTGAGAGTAACATCTACTTTAGCCATTGCTATCAACCTGCTGCACTGCAGTATAATACTTCTGAGAATTATTAGATAACTCCAGTGGTGGATTCAATTTTTTTACCACCGGTTCTGTGGGCATGACTTGGTGGGCGTGGTGTGGCTTGGTGGGCATGGCAGGGGAAAGATACTGTAAAATCTCCATTCCCTCCCGACTCCTGGGGGAAGGTTACTGCAAAATCCCCATTCCCTCCCCACCCCACTAACCTGCTTTCCAGCTCCGTTCTCCTGTACAGGGCAACAAAAGAAGACCCAGCTGATCAAGCTGGGGCTTGGGAGGCAGAGAATAGATGGGGCAGGGCCAGTAGAGGTGGCATTTGCTGGTTCTCTGAACTACTCAAAATTTCTGCTACCGGTTTTCCAGAACTGATCAGAACCTACTGAATACCACCTCTGGATAACTCCCTCTTCACTCTCTGAATGGATTTAGACCACAGATGGATTTAAAACAAAAACAAAAAACCAGAAAGCAGCACTGCTTTCATTTAGGATATCTAGAAATATTTCAGAAAGGATTATTGCCCACTGTATTTTTGCAATATTATTATTGCCAATGCTTTGCAATCATCCAGATTCAGTCTCAGGTCAAAATGTTTACATAGCTAATAGCTTCTTAAAAGTTCAGTGCAAAGTATAATTGAACAAAATAAAATACAGTTAATGTGGTGCATAAAATGTTCAGTTGGATTTTAAGGAATCACATCACCAAGCCACACCCACCAAGCCATACCACACTCACCAAGCCACACCCACAGAACTGGTAGTAAAAAAAAATTGAATACCACCACTGAACAATTAATGTAGAGCAGTTGTGTCTCAAACTTGGCAACTTTAAGATATGTGGATTTCAACCCCCAGAAGTTACCCAATTTGAGAAACAATGATCTAAACTCTAAAGCTTTCCTATCATGGAACTTTTTGCCTACAGCAAATGACAATGTACTGAAAAGGAGAACATTTAATTTCTACAACAATGAATTTGTTTATTCCAAATGACCATAGAGATTATGAGGAAAATTAAAATGTTGCCGTGGATAAACAGGTTTTTTTTTTTGCCACTATCCACAAATCAAAACAAATAGGTAAAAACACTGAAGTATGTCTAAAGCAATAAGAAACAACTACAGTACTCATTGTTTTGCAATTTGGCAGCTTTTTGTATAAAAGGGCACCTCTACAATGTTTGCTGTCTTCATCAGTACTGCACACCAAACAGCAAGTAATAAAGAATCCTTTTTACTCACTCCAATTTTGCTAAGGCAGTCTTTCACTGAAAAACATGAAGCCTATTCATCTGAAAAGTGAAACTTTTCCCTCCAACTTTTTCAGCCTGGTATCTGGGGTTTAATAGTGGCCTATTTGGTATACAAACCTAATTTGATTTAAATGAAACAAAAAACTTGAAACATATCACATGTAAGCCTTGCCTTTTCACATATTCATAACTTCCTGTATATTTATAAAATAATTGGCTACTGACCTGAACTATTGTTATTTACTAAATTGATACAAGTGGGACGCTATCTTGTCATCTCTCCCACAACCCCTTGCAATTATATGTGTTCATTACATAATACAAAACATGAACATGATGCTAAACATAGAGCAGATGTCATGCCAAAACCACAATATCATCCTAATTTATGAGACATTATACAAAGCCCTCTGAACGCATTGAAAGTCACACCCCATAATTTCAGCCAAAATGGCCTTTCCTGAATGAAGGCAAATATATGTATTCCAGGATAATGTTGCAGGATCCAATGTGAGACGGTCATTGGGACCAAAGTTTTAGTCTTCCAAGCTTTTAGACTCATGCTGGAGTCCATCCTATGTGTTGCATTTATATGATACCTGGTTGTGTGTGGCTTTTGGTGGCCATACTAATGTCCTTTGGCCATGTTAATTGGGGATTATGGGAATTGAAGTTCATGCTACCTGGATGCAGAAAAATGGAACCTCACTGAAAAATGATGTTTTCATCTTCCTTCTGTATGGTAAACGAGGCCATCTATGTTAGTCTTAACTTTGATCATTCCACTACAATCGTCATGTCTTCAGGCAAAAGTTTGAAGAGGGTTCATCTTGAGTGGAATGCACAAAGAATCTTCCACATAATTTGAAACCCTGCATAGTTCATTACCCCAAATGTGGAAATGAATTATAAATGCATTCAATCAAACACACCAAGAACCTTCCTCTTTCCATTTTATTTCCTGAAAAGGCAGCAGGGGATGGGACTAACCTAAACAACCCAGGTTTCTGGAGCTGTGAAGCTCTTTGAATTGTTAGCTCCAAACACAGTTCAGAGAGGCACAGATGTTGTACCTGTCAGCAACTCTTTGAAGCAGCCCTCCTTCCCTTGGATTGTGCAGCAGCTCCGAAGGGCAATGAAACAATCCAGGGAAAAGAAGCTGATGCTTTAGGGGGCTGAGATATTGACTAGAATAACCTGAGCATCTCTGAATGCTCCAAAGCACATTTTTGCCGTCACATCAGAAACATTGCACAGTCCTACTGTTTTTCCTTGACATATTGTGAAAGTATGAAGGAGAATGTCAGAAGAGCACACACTGTGTGGATACCCGATGCCTTTATTTTTATTTGATGTAAATTATTATGCTTTGGGACTTTGTTTTCCCTTCCTCATGTTGTATTTTGGATGAGAAAAGGCGTGCTGTACTGTAGGTGGTATTTCTTTTATATGCAAAAATATATATTGATGCAAGAATTTATTTTGTTGAGGCATGTGGTCCAATCCTATATGTAGCCAGGAAAACCCCCATCACACTCACTAGACATTATTCTCATGTAAATTTGTCTTGAACTGCATCCTTTTTCATTTAATCCTATTTTATATTCATTCACCTTTGCATTCCACATTTATATGCTTTAGTACAGGGGTCCCCAACCACCGGTCCGCGGACCGGTACCGGTCCGTGGAACAAGTCCTACCGGGCTGCTGGCTTGCTGGGCGCCGCCATCTTTTTGATGAAAAAGTGCTTCCGGTGAGCTTTTCCGGGTAGAAAGCTCACCGGAAGCACTTTTTCATCAAAAAGATGGCGGCTGCTTCGTGAGCTTTCCGGGTAGAAGCCATTTCTACCGGAAAAGCTCACGAAGCGCTGCGCCGCCATCTTTTTGATGAAAAAGTGCTTCCGGTGAGGTCACCGGAAGCACTTTTTCATCAAAAAGATGGCGGTGCCCAGCTAATGCCGGTACCGGGCCACGCCATAAAAAAGGTTGGGGATATCGGGCCGCGGCGTAAAAAAGGTTGGGGATCACTGCTTTAGTAGATATGAATGCCTTCACCCAACCATGTTATCAGTTCACCAAATCACAAGGCAAAGGTGTAATCATAATTTTAAAAATGACTTCTTTTTGTGTCCATTCAAAAGAGCAAAAGGCAGTCAATCAACCAGCTGACTGGCAGAACAGAAAATGAAATAGGATCTTAGTTTTCTTTCACATTTCACTGTATACATAATAACAAATACTTGCAAATTTCAAGAGGCAATGCAACAATGCACATGTGCAATGCATTGTAATTGGCCATATGCAAGTATCATAGTTGCTCCAGTTAAAGACTCCCATCTTTCCCCATCTGCCTGAAGAATTGGCACACTATTACTAAGCCACCTGGGGGTACATGGGTGAGTGGGTTTTGGAAGGGGAAATGCTCACCCCATCATCATTTCTCATTATTGTACCCTATGACTATCATTAAGTGTTGTACCTTATGATTCTTGATGAATGTATCTTTTCTTTTATATATACCGAGAGTATTTGCACCAAGACAAATTCCTTGTGTATCCAACCACACTTGGCCAATAAAGAATTCTATTCTATTCTATTCTATTCTATTCTATTCTATTCTATTCTATTCTATTCTATTCTATTCTATTCTATTCTATTCTATTCTATTCTTATTCTTATTCTTATTCTTATTCTTATTCCTATTCCTATTCCTATTCCTATTCCTATTCCTATTCCGTTCCGTTCCATTCCATTCCATTCCATTCCATTCCATTCCATTCCATTCTATTCTATTCTATTCTATTCTCATAGCAGTTTTTACCATCAGCAGAATTAGTTCCTTGAAAAAAGAAGGATTAATTTGTTTTAATTATTGTATGGCCCTCTTTGGGTTTGCTAAATATGCTGTAGCTTTAAAACTGTTGGTTTTTAAAGCAATAACTGCTTTCAGAAAGTTATACATTTTTAAAATGGGATCAAACTTCTGGAAAAGTTTGCATTGTACAGCATGTCTGACTTGATCGCTCTGTTTCCAAAGTCATTTGAGAAATGTCTATCTGTGATTGGAATAAGAACTAGGGTGTTCCCATCCT
This sequence comes from Notechis scutatus, assembly GCF_049901735.1. Classification (NCBI taxonomy): domain Eukaryota; kingdom Metazoa; phylum Chordata; class Lepidosauria; order Squamata; family Elapidae; genus Notechis; species Notechis scutatus. The sequence continues at coordinate 157,320,083 of NC_142009.1, forward strand.
CTATGCCACCATAGGTTGAAATTGACGGATCTGACATTCAGGATCATGACAAATGGATTGTTTTGCCAGTTATTTTCACTGAGATTAGTTCCTGCTGGGATGATCAGCTCCCACACTTGCTTTTACTTGGCACTTGACCATTTTGTAGGCTCTTTCTTGAGCATGGCACATCTGCTGTAGCCACATAAACCCATTCTGCTGGTTTGAAGGGCCATGTATCCTGCTTTGTGGAAGTTGTCCAAGCATCATGCACCCCTGGGTCTATGTAGCTTAGCAATTCAGCAGCCTTGGTTACACTTTATGAACAAGGCTGCCATTAGTGATCTTGCCTGCTTTTCTAAAGGCACACCCACAAGCCCAGACACACACACACACACATGTGTTCCCTGTTTACTGAATGCCTGAACACAAGGCTATGTCAGATGGCTGTCTTTCTGGAGACATATTGGCTCTTTTGAATGTGTTCAGTTCAATGTGTTCTTTAACTACCTTAATGCTGCACTGCATTTTGAGGCTAACCATTAGTTAAGGACAAAAAGTATAAATTCTTGTAAATTACTGCCAATGCACTAAGAGTACTTCCTCTAGTGGCCTGAGAAAATGAGATATTATGCATTTTAGTTTTATTTATATGACTGCCTAGTACATGGAAATCAGAGCAAATCTCCAAATTGTGGTTGTCACATCTATGATGCTGGGGCAATAATTCTCAATGAGACCAAAGGTTTGCTTGTTTGTGTTTGGGTATTGTATAATGCCTTTAGCATGAAGGCATTTCACAAAATTAGATTACAGGGGAAAAAAGAAGATAATGTGAGAATCTCATCCTGTTCCATGCATTATGGGAAAAGAGATGAAAAGCTTGGTGTTGTTTACCACAAAATATGTCAGTTGTTACAATGATTAGGGTGTGATGAGATGGGAAAGGAAATTATCCTAAGCCATGTGGGTTAATACATAAAGAAATCATTGACAAGAGTGTTTTACAATTTAGCTACCCTGAAATAATCACATGTTAGTTCACAATTAGCAAATTGTAGGAAGGCATGCCATGCTCTATAGCTTAGAAAAACCACAAACTATCTTTCTCAGCATCATAAGGCTACCAAAAGCTCATGACAAATATATCATTTGAAATGCCTCAGTGGGAAATGTACATATCCCAGAGTCTGCATGAGTGAGTACATATATGCATTCAGCAATGAGCAGTAACTCAATATTCTAAAAATGCTTCAGGATATCTAATAACTTGATTTGCTGATGCAGTCCTGAGGCTGATCAAAATTTCATCCCCATAACCCACAGAAGCTAAATCATTTGACCAGCTGCTGGGACAAATTGCATTATAGGTTAAATGCATCCTTGCCAAAAGTAACTTTCCTCAGTAGCAAATAATGTGGTGTGTGTGTATGTGTGCATCATTTTTCATCTGGCTTATAGTTTCTATACTAATTACATTGCATACACAAATATGTTTTTTTCTTATGCTCTATTCATTAAAAATTATGTTAAGTATAATAACATTGTTTTCAATGCTAAGCATGGCCTCAGCTTCAGGAACTCAAACATGGAGCCATGGTGACACAGTGGTTAGAATGAAGTATTGCAAGTTGACTGTGCCCACTGCCAGAAGTTCAATCCTGACTGGCTCAAGGTTGACTCAGCCTTCCATCCTTCAGAGGTCAGAAAAATGAGGACCCAGATTGTTGGGGGCAATATGTTGACTCTGTAAACCGCTCAGAGAGCTCTGCAAAGCACTATGGGGTGGTATATAAATCTATTACTATTGCTATAAAGTTCTTCATTGATAATATCAAAGAAATGGGGCTACCATCTTATGAGTGCAAATGGCGAGACACATGGGTGCTCCAAGAATTATAAGCACAGCTTTCTTCATGTTGACAAATGATAACTTTGGCTGGAACCTGGCTGTTGTGTAAAATTCAGATGAGATTAAGCTTTCTTCTTGCATGCAGGGGTTAACACTGTTCCAGGTATAACCTGCAATAGCTAACTAGAGCTATTCTAATACTTGTGAAAATAAAATTTGTAAATGTATCTCCCTGTTAAAAATTACAACCACCAGTAAATAGCCATAAAGTACTAAAAGGTTGAATTGGTCAAGTACAATTTTTCCCACAATTGGTTTTTCTCTAGTTTGTATTTTTGGAAGTCCTCAATTATGCTTTGTAAGGATTCAATTCTAGAGTTTCACTCTTTAAGAAAGAGATCAGTTACAACAGTCTTTCTCAACTGTGGCAGCTTTAAGATGCATGGACTTCAACTGCCATGCTCTTGAAGCTTCATATGCTGATTAAGAAATTATGAGAGTTGATGTCCAAACGTCTTAAAGTTGTTAAGGTTGAGAAATGCTTAAACAGCTAACAAAAATCTATCCTTGCTAATAAAATGTGCCTGAGTGACTATTCAATAGAATGCATTTAGCACCTTTCTTCATACTAGGTCCCTAGAATTAAATAAAGAGAATACATGTTTAATTGAAGTGCAATGCAAAATTCCCAATCTCTTTTAATCATACCTTTTAACTTGAAGCATATGGAATTTCTGCCACTCGGTTCCACTTGTCAAAATCTTTATATTTTTTTCTCTTAACCCTCCCTTTCTCCTTCCTAACTTTCCAGCTCCATCCATTTGCAAACCCTTTCTTCCCTAATGACATGTCTCTCTTAGCATTCTGTGATCTCATATCTTTCCTTACCACCTTCTCTTTTGTGACATAACACAACCAATTTAATTTGACTTTTAAATGAATACTATCCTATAAACCCTTTTTCCTCTGGAAAAAAAAATCTGGACTTGCTTTATTTACAAAGTGAATTGTAGGAGTCCTCAGTTACTCTGATGAAAGTTCCTATAATTTAACTCACCTTGTCTTATATATAATTTTTATAATTTATAATACACCCATTTTTGGACCAACTCTATTAGACTAATAGAATCCAACTATGTAGCTCTAGTCCAGGGTCCTTGAGTGTGGACATCCTTTTTCAGTGTCAGGAACCTGTTCAGGTCTGAATGGGGTGAAACAGGCTCCAACTCAACCCTAGCAAGACGGAGTGGCTATGAATTTTTGGATCCTCCAGAGACAAGGCTCTTCCATCTCTAATTTTGGATGGGGTGGTACTATCCCAGACAGACTTGGTATACAATCTGGGAGTCCACCTATACTCAGAGCTCCTGCTTGAAGAGCAGGTGGCAGCTTTGGCTAGGAAAGCCTTTGCACAACTTCAGGTAGTGAACCAGTTGCACCCATTCCTGGACCAGGTGGCCCTGCTCACTGTTACCCATGCCCTTATAACCTGTCACTTAGATTACCTCAACATGCTCTGCATGGGGCTGCCCTTGAAGAATATTCAGAAACTTCAATAATAAATAAATGGTGCCAGTTACATGACACATGTAACACCACTTTGTGAACCACACTGGCTGCCAGTGTTTCCTTGTGTAATTCAGGGTGTTGGTTGTCAACTTTAAAGCTGTACATGGCTTGGGATGGGCTTATCAGAGCAACTGTTTTTTTCTCTCCAAGAGTTTCTATCCATCCAACTTGATCTGACAGACTGGGCATGTGGCAGATCCAGTCAGCCAAAGAGTGCCAACTGGTGGGAACTAGAAGATGGGCTCTTTCTGCTATAGACCTTGTTTTATTGGACTTTCTCCCCTCAGAGATTAGAATTGCCACAATCTTGTTGGCCTTTCACAAGGCTTTAAAAACATAGCTACGTACCCATGCCTGGGGCTCAGAATGTGTTAAGAACGCCGTTATTTGGCTTTTTCTATTAGTTAACTAATCACTATGGCTGCTGTTTGTACTTATTTTATTGTTTTAAATTGTTTTAGAATTTTAAAATCGTAAGTCACTCAGAATCACTTGGTTGAATTCGAGAGCTGTAGAAATTGAATAACTAAATAACTAAACTATGAAACTAAAGCTCCAGCAAAGAATTCTGAAAGGGTCACTTTTTGAATATGTAAAACAATGATTCAGAATTGCGGATAGGTGCATCTTAAGCAAATATATTAGGATACAACTTACCTATTTATATCTTTATATTCAGTTATATATAAAGCTAACCAGATTGCAATTTAAGCACTAATAAAAACTTGGCTTTTGCTTTATTCTTCTCTTCATCTCTGCACATTTGTTTCTTTGCTTTGCTGTTGACTAAAAAATTGTTGGGGCATTCATTAAAATATATTAGCCCAGTTTGAGCATTGACCAAAAACCTGGATTTCACATCAAACTTACTACATAATACTATGGCTTAATCTAATGTGTGAATCCAGGCTTGTAATTTGCTGTTATAGTTTGGCCATATTTAGTCCTTATTATTGCTAGGATGTAGATTATTAGCCAACTGAACTATGGCAGTGGTTTCATTCTAAGATAGATACTGTGCTAAATCTAAATTAGCAAATTAGTATTTGAGTTAGGTATTCCACTTTCTCTCTCTATTTCACCTCCTCATCTGAATGGAACTCACAGATCACACAGATCTCAGTTAAGATGATCTGGAAGATCAGATCATGTTTTCAATTTGTACAGAAAAACCAGAAAAAGAACTGGTGACCTCCAATTGAGCTTATGCAAAAATGCACCATACCATACCAATTTTTATATCATAGCCTTTATTGCCTATGTGACACATTTAGATAGTGCAGCTGTTGAGTGGTCAGGAGGGAACTAAATTCTATTGCCATGAATCAGAATAATAGTACTAGTTAAATATAGCTGTATCTTGCAGGGCTGTTTAGCATTCTTTTGTGTTGTAATAGTCATGGCATTTTATAAATGAAAGTATTTGAATTTCTTCTGATCATGTTTCATCTTTATCCATAACGTACTGCCTTCAGCTTGCATCGTAATTTAAAAAAGAAAAAGTAAATCTAACCATATAGATTTGGATCTCATCATAAGAATCAAGAAGTTAATTTAAAGGAATCCTATGCAATACACACTAATAAAGGAAACAAAAAAGAATGAACAAAGTCTTACCTTTGGAGAGACCTTCAAAGTTTCCATTTTTCAATGCAGAATTCCTACATTTTGGGGGGCTGCTCAATCCTCTTTCTTTTATTAACTTTATATACAATCACTCAGATGTTGTTCAGTCTCACTGATCTTCCTTTGCCAATTGGAATGCTGATCCCTTTATTTCCTGAAGAGGAAATAAGAGCTCCTTGGCCTGGAAAAAAAAAAGCAAAATAAACAAATACACAGTGGTAAGAATGGTAAGATTTCTTAGCAGACTTCCCTATATTACCATATAGTCACAATATTTGACTTTATTTGTGTAAAATAAATTCAAATGTTGCTTTGATTAAATTACTTAAACTTTATTATCAATCATGTTTTTAGTTTATGTAAAGGATTTCAAAACTTAAGATTGATTTCTATGAACCAATTAATTTGCTTTGTACAAAATGAAACATACATTTTCAGCAGGGTAGTCTTGTATAAATTATGTCTTTATTGAATTTATATTCCACTGTTCAGTGAAGACCTCAAGGAAAGATACATAATCCCACCCCGTTTCCACTGCAAAAGTAACAACTGTGAGGTAGATTGGGCAGCAAGAGATTGACAGACCCAAATGCTGCAAAGAAGACCCTTTGTGTTTAATAATAAACGTGGCAGTAAGTTCTAAAGCATTTATAATGTATATACAATAAGCTTTACTTATTATCATGGGGTTCACCTCATCAGATACATGCAGATTCATTTATTTATGTACTTAGTTAATCTATAAGGCCACTTATACGACCTCATCACAACTCCGGATGGCGTACAAGGTTCAAACAATTAAAAAATACAGACAAAAGAACAGGTGTCCAGTCTCCCCCCTTCCCAACTCTTAAAGAACCATGTATAATGCACAAGGGGCCTGGGGCCACTCTAGCCCAAGGCCTAGGCGAAGAGTCAGGTTTTAAGAGCTCTTTAGAGGAAGGTCAGGGTGGGAGTCAAAGAAATCCAGGGGAGTGGGAGATGTGCCAGAGCCAGAGGGCAGGTGCTGGAATAGAGAAGGAGCCCCAGTCAGGAAGACATGGACTACATTCCATGCTACTGATGAAATTGACTGTGATCCATAAAATCTCATTCAATGATAAATGCCTCATTCCACTCTTCCTTATTATTTTAAATCACTGCTTTGTTCTAAAGAGCTTTAAAAGAAATAAAATATCCACAGGTTTTTGTTTGTTTATAGGTTTTGCCTTTAGTTCTTTTTTTACTGTAAATTCCTCATTCATCTTTCATCCCCCTGCACTGGAGCACAAACTAGCTATTGCCCAAGGATGCCAGGACTGAGGTCAGTTGTCAGCGAGTCACTCATTTCTCCTGATGTGGAGATGCAATAAGATGACATTGCCTCCAGGGAAGATTGCCCGTTGGAGCTCTCCCTGGGTTTGTGAGCTGCATTTTCTTTCAAATGAGAAGGGGTGCTCACGTTGGTCCATTTTGAAGAAATATGTAAAATGAGAGAGACACTCTTTTTTTGGGGGGGGGGGGGAAACGTACACTCTTGTGTTATTTAATAGCATTTGCCTTGAAAAACTTGTTAATTAATTAATTAAATTTATTATTAAATTTGTGTGCTGTCCCATGTGCAACAACTCTAAGCAGAAAGTAAAAACCTCAAAAAAGGATACAATCTGAATAAAAAATAAATAAAGAATAAGGATAGCAAGACAACAGAAACAAAACTGAATAGCAAAAAGTAAATAAAAATAAAAACAACTTAAAGAGGCTTCTCTCATCCTGGCTAAAAGTCTGGAAGAAGAGCCAGAATCTTGAAGGTCCTTTGAAACACTCATTCCAGGTGGCAGACACAGCTGCAGAAAAAGGCATGCTTCTGGAGTCCCAATAGATAACATTATTTCATGCAGTCATTCTCAACCTCAGCAGCTTTAAGTTGGGTGGACTTCAACTCCCAGAATTCCCCAGCCAGCTGATTTAAACAAAGGAAGCTGTGGCATGCTAACCCTGCCAGATTGAATGGGCTGAGTAGATACTTCGGGAGGTAGGCAGTCGATTTTAATGCAAGAAAACTTGATGTATTTTTAAAATCCCCAGTATTTTTGGACACTCTGTTGGGCCATCCAGCTTAACTTTCAGTCCCTCTGAAGCAGCATGTCATATGACACCCCTTGAAAAATCTACAAAAGTGATTGCCCTTTGATTTGACAAGTAAATAAAAACAGCCCCATTGGACACCAACATGCATGTTTGAATGATAAAATTGAATGCCTTGTCCTCATTTTCCCATTGACAAGACTTTAAAGGCAAAGTTAAGAAAAAAAATTCTTGAGCCAGCAAACTTGCTTCTACAAGTACAAAAGGAATTTAAACAGTGGCCTGGGGAAGAAATGGATTTAACTGTCAGTCACATGAAAAGAATTTGGAAAAAGAATATGGATGCATTGTCAAAGGGCAAGATTCAAATGTAGTGACATGTCGCTGACCCTGGTGCCAAGCACCTCAAGATGAATCGGGGAGCGATGCTTGCAGCCTGCACAGCTGCTAAAAGGTGTTCGGGGCCCGTTTAATTACATATATTTATACAGTTTTTAAAAAATCCTAAGTGCATTATAGCCTATAGTATACCACAGTTTTGAGCATTTATGAGATTCAAGCAATTAAGAGTCTAAACTTTCAAATGTTTCCAGATGGCACACTGATTAACAATTGTATGAATTTAATATTTGTTTAAATGCGCTGTGCTGTAAAAATACTTCTTAATAGTGGTTGAGAGTATCTGCCACAAATCTTCACAGACAGTAACTTATTTCATTGCCTGGAGAGGTGGAAATCTCGTTAGTTGATTATACAGATCAAAAGCAGTGCAAAAAGATATATTCAAAAAGCCTATAGTTTTCTTGCAAATTGTTGCATTTTCTCATTGGCCTATGTCACCATCCTAATTTTGGACTCACTCATTTCCAGTGAAAATCTGACTTGATGCATACAAATGAAGTTGCTACTCTTTGCTGCTTCTGCCTCACGACATTCAGTTTTGTACTACATATCATGCAATGCTTTGACGTTGTGTTACATTGTACTGCACCAAGATCCAGTCATCTGAGGCAGACTCAGTGAGGTAAAATATAGGTCAATGTCCTTACATCACTTGTTAAGTTACACCAACTGTTGTGAAGCAGATGCAATTTTGCCAATGAATTTGCTCAGTTATTTATTTCTGAGATTGCCCAAATAGTAGGCAATTAACTAGTACCTGATTTCCGATCACTGCCTCAATTGCACCCAGAAATTTGTTTTACATTCACTTTCTATCAAGACCTACTTCTGAAAACAATCAAGGTAAAGAAACTTATTTTAAAGTTTGATCCCCATGCCGGTATTTGTAACATTATCAAGACAACCTGATTTCAAGAAATCAAATTTAAAAAATGGTTTAAACTATGTAAAGTTTGTCAAAGTTACCTACATGTTGGTAAGGTAATCAAATATGTATAGAATTGCAGTTGTAGTCTGTTTTATTGCACTGGCTGATGCATACCCACAATTCAGGCAGATGCTACAGGAAATAACAACCTGGATTTTTCCAAGCAAAATAATGTAGAAAGGAAATCCCTTGCACATAAAGTATAACTATCTCAATTACTCAAAAACGACAAGTATTTAGCTATACCATATGTATTTGACTTGATGATGTATTAGGAAAATTCCAATGAATGGAAGCCACAGTTGTGTGAAGGTCCAAATTTTGCCAAACTCCTATCTGAGGATACATATTTTCTGTTTTTTGGGGTGGTGATGGTTCTCAACACTATATAAATATTTTCACATCTGTCCTTCTTTATGAGTCATCTTATATTTCGCTTAATAGTATCTCTCCCTCCCTCCCTCCCTCCACTCTCTCTCTGCAATTCATAATACTTGAGGAATTCCAGTTAGGATCACAGCAATGAACTTGGGAGGCCATATGGCAGCATACTGAAAAACACCTAGTGTAACATAATTTTCCAGAATTTGGAAAATACAGTTAAACCAGAGATCATGATTAGCCTTCTTTTATATGTTTTATATGCTATATTTTATATATTTAATATCCTTAGAATAATTTCCCTCCTGTAAAGTCTCCTGTATCTTTACACTGTGTCTCAGTAATGCAACCTGGATTGGCAACCTCCTCTGGATTCAGATCATGGATAAGAGATGTTAGAGTTAGATGCTGATCTGACATGAATAAGCATCAGATGAACTAGATGAAAGCCAGTGACTACAGATCCAATATTTCATTGCACAAAAGATGATCCAAAACCCTTTGCTACCTGAGATGAAGGACAAGATTGGGCCTGTCCCCATTCTATAAACATAAACTAACTTGACTGGCTATTGATTGTTTTCTTTTTTTCTTTTTTGTTGATGTTGATGACGGGACAGCATCTCGACTGCATTTGAAGACAACAGGTGAGCTTAAGGGATGTCATACAGGAACACAGCACAGAGCGTTCTCTTTTGTACCCATCTCCTCACACTTTCTAAAGGAAAGGCTAACCCTATGTTAAAATAGGTGTGGGTGAATCAAGAAAGCTAAAATCTACAATTCATGTTCTTATGATACTCTGAGAATTTTATTCTTGAACACTAAAAATGTCTGCTACTTGCCTTAATAGGTATTTACATATATATTTTAGTATATGTCTTCATGGTAATTTAAGAAAAAACTGTGTGGACCTATACCTCTAGGACCATAAATTGAATCAGATGCTATAACTGAATATCCGGAAAAAACTACAGTATAATTCTGCTTCACATAAGCCCGCCTTGCATGTCAGGCTTTTAAAAACAGAGATGATTTTTAGAATATTTTCTTTGTTATTGCCTAATCCTTTCATTTCCTGCCCATTGTATTAGACTTTTGCTTTTGGGGTAGACAGCACAGAAGGGTGAGCTTGTTAGTTTTATTACCTTTTCACTTAGGAAACAGCATAAAGGTGGAATGATAGATCAGGGCCCCTTTTCCTGCAGTGTCAATTATTTATATGGAATAAAATCTACCTAGTAAAATGAAATTGCTTCATTCCTAAAGGGCACAAGATAAAGTTTTTCTTCTGCAAGGGAGGGGAAGTGCTCCTTATGAAAAATGTCATAAATATTTAAATGTAAATAATAAAATCTTTTACATGCATTAAATAAACATGAGTTGGATATTACATGTGCTGTAGCCAGGGTGGGAGACCTGGCAGAGCTGGTCTCAGTGCTCAACTCATCTGCAGGCTCAGTTGTGACTTAAATGGCCCCAGAGTTCATTGGGCTTTGGCCTCTGTATCTCTTTGTGGAATCGGCTCTGAATTCCTGCAAAGAGAAGAGAGTAATAAATCAAGGAAGCTTCCCATGTGAACAGATTTCTCACCACTGCCGGAAAGAAAAGCAGCATTGTTAGGCTTCTGACCAAGAGGGCACTCTCCAAGCATTCCTCATCTTCTGCCTCCCTGGTGAATTTGGTCCTGATAGGTAGATCCCCGCCTCAGATATGACTTTTGGAGGATGAGGAGAGGGGAAGGTATGATTTATAAAACATACCTACATAACGTTTGAAACTTCCTCCTTCAGATGGGCCTGGGTGGCAGATGCTTTAGAAATACGGTAGTAAGCCATCCTCAAATGCCGAGGGCTTAGAAATAGGGAAAAGGATGGCAAAAATCTCAGACTTGTCTTCTCCTCAGCACAATAACCAGCTAGATATTAAAACATACCACTTAGAAATATATAACATATATTTTATACTCACTAAGAGCAGTGATGGGTACTGACCTGGTTCTTTCACTAAGGATTTCTCCGCCTGTCTCATTGACCATCATTAATCAATGTAACTCACAATGTTATAGTCTCTATCAAAGAGCATTTGTCTAGATACCAGAAGCTGGAAGGTGGCTTGCTTGATTTTCTAGTCTTTTTTGTCTATAATATTTATAACCCTCTGTATTGACTATCCTTAATTTCTATGTGCGTTGTTGAGAACAAATGGTTAGAGCTGTGGAATTTTAGGTTTCCCTATCCATCAGCATTCATGTGTTTATTAAACTGTGCAACATAAATGAACTTAATCAGCAATAATTGGGTCCTTTTTTTTTAAACCCCCCTTTTGTTACCTCAAGTGTGAAAACAAGGGAAGGCATACAAGAAAAGAAACTGGCATGTCTCTGTGTTGAATAAATTACTCCCAATCAGAAAAGCCCTGAAACAAACATCAAAATACATAAAGAAGCAGAATACCTATTCCAAAGCATTATAAGTATTTTTGCTATCCTGATGATACCAGTGTGAATCAGAGGTGGTATTCAGCAGGTTCTGACCAGTTCTGGAGAACCGGTAGTGAAAATTTTGAGTAGTTCAGAGAACCAGCAAATACCATCCTTGACTGGCTCCACCCCCATCTATTCTCTGCCTCCTGAGTCCCAGCTGGGTCTTCTTTTGTTGCCCTGCACAAGAAAACAGAGCTGGAAAGCAGGTTAGTGGGGTGGGGAGGGAGTGGGATTTTGCAGTAACTTTCCCCCAGGAGTGGGGTGGGAAAGGCGATTTTGCAATATCCTTCCCCTACCATGCCCACCAAGCCATGCCCACAGAACCAGTAGTAAAAAGTTTTGAATTCCACCACTATGTGAATGCTTGCAATCAGGAGTGTTTTCAGGTTATAGTCAAAAAAGTTTGATTAAAGTTCTAGCTTTTTTATGTCTCCCAAATTTAAAAAAAACTAGGCAGAGATTTTATTGCATCATTGCAGCTGCCATCTTAACTTTTTTTGACCATACTTTGCTTTTCAACTTCATTTGACTTATGATTTTCAAAGATGACAATTGAACTGGAATAGTCTTTTTTTACAATAAAACATACTATAAGTCACTATTTCTTTTGTCTACGATCTAATATCCTAATTGGGACTTAGTACACATAGATGGAAGCCTTGCAACATTCTCATATCCTGCTGACTTTGCTAGTATTTGTCCACCACGCAGGTGGAAATTGGAGGGCCATTAATGTTGCCCATTCATCTAGCAATGTGCCCTAATGAAACACCTGTGTTAAATAGTAGTTTGCTGATTGTCAATAAAAACCAGCAGGGTGTTCAATAACCCATAACATTTCCCACCTCTTCCTTGAACTAAGAGGCTCAGGCTGGTACTGAGATATGTCATTAAAAGGAAGGTATAGTAAACAAAGAAAAGCAAATGTAGCCTATGTTTTATTTCAGGATCCTTGCTGTTTATTCCTGTACAGTTAGAATCTAAATATAATAGTTTAAAATAACTGGAAAAGATATTTTTTGAAAAAAAAATGCCACATGATTTGATAATCTTGTATTTGAACATGTTTAAAAAATGTGTAGTGTTTTGTTTCTAAGAACTCAATGCTGAACAAAACTAAGCTTAGTTCTATATATGTTCAGTTTATTCAGATTGCTGGATGATGTATTTGGGTCTTCATATTCTTCAAAAAGTCCTTAAAGGTTGAATTTTCTTTTTAGGTTTATATATATATATTTCCTACCACCTATATATATATTTCCTACCACCTATATATATATTTACAAAACACCTTAAGCATGTCAAGGAAAGCAAGTGCCAATACTAAACATAGCATAGAGTTATTTTAAGTTAATGATTCTCAAAATGACTTGGGTAACAAAAATATTTATTAAACATTAGCTTGAAGAGATTTTAACCACATAGTTCTGCACTGAAAGAGAGCATTGTTTTCTTGCTTATTTACAAAGAAATCTTCAGAGTCTGTAGCTATAGTCATAAACAGCTTGTGTATATTCTTACAGGTGAGCCTCATTATTAGTCAATATTGTAAAAATCTACCTGCATTCCTTCATGCTGCTAAAGTCAAGTGCAATGAATTTCTCTATGGCACAAGTGATTGGAGAGGTTCTGATCTGCTTTATCTTATTCACTTAGAAGATATTGAATGACTGGAACATTTGTGTGGTATTCAGTAAGGAAATCGGGTATAACCCACAAGCTAACACTAAAGGGAAGGCACAGGGTGACAGGTTAAGGGTATGAAGGAACATCTTTGACAAAAGCTGTGATTTGTGGGTTGTGGCAGAATTGCCAAGGATATTATGGGAGCGACAGGTAACATTTCATTCTTCTTTGCTGCTGCTACTATTAAGGACCTACTCATTTGGATTAGCAAAGCAGTATTAATAATCCTAACGTTAGAATAAAAGGACAATTGAGCTTCCCAAGAAATTTTCTTAATGAAGATATAGATTACATCTATCCATCCTATCAGGATCCAAAGAAGAGGCATGTTGTAGGACCCGCTGGTCAGGGACTTTGAAGGAAAATTGTTTCTTTTGTGACCCCTCCCCTGTGGAAATCATTCTCCCCAAATTGAGGCTGGCCCCAACCCTATTGGCCTTCCAAAGACCCTTAAGACATGGTTTTATCAACTGGCCTTCGCATGCCATGATATCCCATGAGTTGAGCCTGCCAGATGGCTATATAATAGAAAATTTTCATTTGTATCCTTTTCTGCCATTTTGTTTTCTGTCTTTTAAAAACCTTTTAAAAATTTTAATTGCTTACTTTTTAATGATTTTATGCATTTGGATTATTTGATTATGTATGCCTCCCAGAGTTACTACCTGAGATGGGCAATTATAAAAATGTGATAAATAAATAATCCAACTGCTGGAAAAATATTGTATTCTATGAGAAGGAACCCCTCCATTAATTTTATTTATTTGTACATATTGTCATAATTAAGATTAACCATCCTTATTGGATGGCACATTCCATAATGGTTTATCTATTCCCCCTTTAGAACAACCATAACAACCACTTACACCTCTTATTATTAAACCTCTGACTTCTGTCTTTGATTAATTAATCACCATCTCCAATGTGGCAGCCCACAAATCTTTTGGGATTACCAATGTGATGGAAAGTTATGTTGCATAAGAATTCTGAGGTGCAATGCACCTCTCTGGGAAAGGCTTCTTCCACCACTATTATGCAGAAATAGCCCACTTGATATTGCAAGATTAGCTCTGGTTAACAGTTTTCCAGTATTTCAATATTTTGTACCAAACTAAAAAATGAATGTTTTATATAACATAGACACGCATGAGATTTAAGGGAATTAGTAAAACTGCTAAGTAAGCAAATATATACTAGGTACATATTGGATCTATGATATAAATCATGATTCCCAGCAACATAGATGTTGCTATATATTCCCAGCAACATAGATGTGGCTAGACCATAGTGCCATGATGGCGAACCTATGGCATGCGTGCCACAGGTGGCACGCAGAGCCATTTGTGTGGGCATGCGAGCCCCAGCCAAACTTAGTGCATGCCTCCCAGCTGATTTTCGGACCATTTGGGGCTGTTTTCACCCTCTTGGAGGCTTGAGGGAAGCCTCTGCAGCCTCGGGAGGCCGAAAAACAGGCCTTCCGGAAATACCGGAAGTGCCGAAATGGGCCCTTTTTCAGCCTCCCGAGGCCGCAGAGGCTTCCCTCAAAACTCTGGGAGGGCGAAAATGGCTTCAAACTGACTGAAAATCAGCTGGGAGGCGCATGCATGTGTAGTGCAGGTAAGGGGCCGGGGTGTTACATGCGCAGGGGGGTGGGGTGGGGTGCATTGCATTATGGGTGCTGGCACACACACACACACGTGTGCTACCGCATGCACACATGCTTTCAGCACACTACAACAAAAAGGTTCGCCATCACTGCCATAGTGTTTGGCCTGGGCTATGAATCTGCTTATTAAACCGAAAGCAAAGCCAGTTTTCCATTGAAAATGGCTAGCTCTTGAAACCTTCAGGCTGTATTCAGCACTGAAGTGATTATGATGTAGAAGAAAATCTTGTACAATATAGCTGTGCAGCTGAACTGTGGCATAAAAAAGAAGAGTAATAAGAAAACTAATGTCTGAATAAAGAGTTTGTATAAACCATTAGATCAAAGTTTCAATAAACTAGATGAATTAATGTTATTGTATTATTAACATTACTAATATGAACTTCAAGTACTGACATTCATTGGTTTTTCTTTTCCTGAACTTATTTGTAGCAGAAGAATTACCTAATTTTAAGAGTTAGTGACTGCGTTCCCTTCCCCGATGTAACATTTTAATTGTCAACCTAATTGCAGTAACTTTTCTATTTATTTCATTTATCTCCTCCTGTTTTTCTCTTGATTGCTAAAATCCTCTGGGAGTCTTTTCAGCTGAAGAACTGAGCAAAAATATTTAAATAACCTAATGCTGCAATACTATGGTCCATGTGATGGTGTCTCAGGGTTTCAGTTTTCCCAATCTCAGGAAAGCTTTCTCATGTTCTGAAACCTCCAAAACTGAGTCATTTTGACAATGAGAAAGTTTGATGTTGGAAAGTCCAGAAAGTAAGTGTAAGATGGGAATGCATTGGAGGAGATAGATTAGAAGGATCGCAAGCTCCCTAGATAGGATCTGAGTCAAGAATGTATTGTATCATTGACAACAAATATGAAACAAACTTGTTGTATCTTCATTGTGAGAGAATTCATCCGAGACAATCCAGAATATATTGCAAAATGGGATGAAAAAGAAGAGAGGGTTAACCTATTTTCCAAAGCACCTGAGGGCAGGACAAGAAGCAATAATAGATAGAAACTAATCAACAAGAGGACCAACTTAGAAATAAGGAGAAATTTTCTGTCAGTTACAACAATTAATCAATGTTATAGCTTGCCTTCAAATGTTGTGAGTGTTCCACCACTAGAGGTTTTTAAGAAAAGATTGGACAATCATTTGACTGAAATAGTATAGGATTTCCTGCTTGACCTCCAAGCTCCCTTACAACACAATGCCATGATATATTACTTGACTAATATAGTCTTTGGCAGGGGTGTCAAACTCAAGTTGTCACGGCATTGTCATGTGACATATCGTGACTTTCCTCGTCCTTCACTAAACTGGGCGTGGGTGTGACCAGCATCCGGCTCATGGGCTGTGAGTTTGACAGCCATGGTCTATGGCCGTAAGTTGTGTTCCATGAAGTTGTTTTGGTTCTCAAAAAATCTGTGGGGGAATTGCAGGAATTGCAATGGCCCTTTTAGGAGAGCAGATGGAATTTTTATGGAGCCCTTGTTATAATGCATAGACTTTTAATCCTAGATTTAAATGCTTTTCCTTTACTACGTTGATTTGGGAGCAATTGTAGGCCAGATCTTCAGTTCAACTGCTTTAAGAGTTCTGAGATAGAGAGCAAACTTGCCAGAATCTCCTGAAGTGATGACCACTTCTTTGTTTCTAAAAGTGATCTGGAACCTTTGATAAGACACAAATCTCAAGCTTGTGGTAGCAATGCTTTCAATTTCTGCCCAAAAGAGATTTCCCCTCCGTTTACATTCAGGGCATATATCTACCCCTCCCTTGAACCTATAGAAAGTGGCTTAACCATAGACCCACCACAATTGGACACAAAGGAACATAAAGTAGGCATAACCCAATAACTGGGAAGCTTTTCCACTATTAAATCAGCAGACTTTCCTGTCAAGCTTGGCTGACTAATTATTGCTTATAATTTGCATTAGGATTAATTAACTAATTAGAGAGGAATGTCTGAAGGCAAAGTTATGCCTTTGCTTGTCAAACTGAAGACTTTAATTATTCTGATATTTTTAATTATAATCAGTTGCTGAACGAGTATTACATTGTCAGCAACTATGCAGTGGGCGCAGTGGGTTGAGGAACGTAGGTTCTGCACTATCCCTTCACCTAGAACTAGTGGGAGAGTAGTGCTGACAATGAAAACATAATAGGAAAGCCTTCTGGCGGGTGTAATTATTAGAAAGCATGGATTTAGTGGAATGCAAAGTGTAACGGAGGTTCCTATCATTAGGAAAGGGGTCGTTCAAAAGCACAGAGAAATATTGATTTATTCAGTGGAATTTAAATGAGCTCCAAGGTAAACTGTTTCCATTGGAATCTGGGACTTCTTTGTTGAAATATTTTGCAGTGCAAAATTTCTCCAATGTGAATCACTGGAGGGTTTGGGAAGCTAAAAGCATTGGGCCCTTGCACTGACCACTGCTGGGAGAATTGCCTTTAAGAAACCACGTCTTCAACAATTGGCAGTTGGCAGCCTCATCCCTTTCCCTTTGATCCCTTGGAGAAAGGGCCACTTAGAGCAGAGGTCTTCAACCTTGGCAACTTTAACACTTGTGCACAAAACTGGCTGAGGAATTCTAGGAGTTGAAGTCCACAAGTCTTAAAGTTGCCAAGGTTGGAGAGTCCTGTCTTAGAGCAAGGTAATGAGCAAGTACTTTGGGGAGTCCCATCCCACTAACACTTTCATGCTGTATCAAATACCACTTAGAGCAGGGGTCTTCAAACTTGACAGCTTTAAGACTTGTGGACTTCAACTCCCAGAATTCCTCCTCCAGTCATGTTAGCTCAGGAATTCTGGAAGTTGAAGTCTACAAGTCTTAAACTTGCCAAGTTTGAAGACCCTTGACTTAGAGAATTATAGACAAGCAACAACAGTGATTTTGTGATTTTATTGGTAAGATTTCAGAAATTGTTTATCATTGCCTCCATCCTAAGGATGAGACACAGAGAGGGGGCCATCCAAAGCAGGACTAGAACTCACAGACACACACTTTCTAACCTGGTACCTTAAGCATCAAAGTGGCTTGGCAAGTTTAGTTCAATGAAAAAAACTTGGGAGCTGGGAAGAAGATGTCCCCCATGTTTGTAATCATTAGCATGGAAACTCAAATGAAAGAACATGACACAAGAATAATTTTCTACAGATATAGGTATATTATTAACCTTGGTCGAGGTACATGCTGTGGAGAAAAATTCAAAATCATTCCCCATCTTGCCCACCAAATGGTGGAAGATCTAGACCATGGGTGTCAAACTCACGTTGTCACAGCAGCATCATGTGATATATTGGGACTATTTTCCCCTTTGCTAAACCAGGCAGGGGTGGGGCCAGCACGTGATGCATCCAGGCCCTGGGCCATGAGTTTGACAGCCCTAATCTAGACTGAGCAAAAAAGAATATACTTTCACTGTTTTGAGAGTCTTACCACCTGATTAGACAAATTCATATTGTTGAAATGTATCAGGAGCTTTTAGCATTGGTGTATTAATATATTCTTCCAGTATCAAAGACAGAATATTTCCAAGCACCATTTCTGAACAGGAATAGATGGGCTTCTCATAACATCCAAAGGGTCACTGAAATACTAAATAGAACATTAACCAAATCCAGCCTAGGTCTTATGTTGATCACTGCTGTTTCATGAGTACTGTATGTGAAAATGGTTTCCATTTTTGTTTCTCTTCCAATAATGCAAGCAATTGGATTCATTAACCAAAGCCATCTGATTTAATTTGCATTTGGGGAGGAATGTGCTAAAAACAGTCTTCTCAAAGGAGGCTATCAACCAGTAGTGGGATTTAAATGTTTTTACTACTGTTTCTGTGGGCGTGGCTTGGTGGGCATGGCATGGCTTGGTGGGTTTGGCAGGGGAAGGATACTGTAAAATCTCCATTCCCACCCCACTCCTGGGGGAAGGTTTACCACTGGTTCTCCGAACTACTCAAAATTTCCAAAACTGGTTCTCCAGAACTGTCAGAACTTGCTGAATACCACCTCTGCTATCAATCCTTTGTTGCTCAACAGAAATAATTCTCCTTATCTCATTTCCTATTTCCTACTTTATAAAGTCTA
The DNA here is from genome assembly GCF_049901735.1 of Notechis scutatus. Lineage (NCBI taxonomy): Eukaryota > Metazoa > Chordata > Lepidosauria > Squamata > Elapidae > Notechis > Notechis scutatus. Next base: position 157,338,809 of record NC_142009.1, read on the forward strand.
CACATTTTTAACAAGATATTGAGCACATTTCTTTGGACATCTTCTCTCTGTCAGTCTTAAAGACATCTTTATTCCAGGCTAAAAATTCTCCATTTGAAGTCCGTGAACAAGAGACAGAACATAGCAAATCTCTATTTTTGAAGAATATGACAAGAAGAAACAGACTCAAGTAGGAACTCTTGAACAAGAGAGTAAAATACAATATTATCCTGGATAGTTACTGATACAGTAACTCATGATTTGGAAGTCTGTTCTTTTATGTGATTTTTGGGGGTCAGCAATAAATTGAATGTTCTAATTATAGTACTTCAAGTATTATTCAGACAGAGTGTAAAGACATAAGCATCTTCCATAGTTCACATGATGTGGATCTATCATTACATGGCTAAGAGAGAAAGAGAGTTAGAGACGATCAGCTGAACTATAGAAATCATGTGATGACAATTGTGTGAGTACATCAGGAAGATGTGAGTATTGTAACAGTGTTTCCTGAACAATGGGGCCATGCATTATCCATTTTTCATCTGATAGTACTAGTACATTCTCTCTTATTGTGTCCATAGTTTGCATGGTTTAGCCCATACCTTTTCATTATTTCTGTTTACACTCTGTTGAAAGACAGAGTAAGTGAAGAGTAAGAGAGAGTTAAACATTAAAAAAACACAACTTGCCAGCACACAAAATAGCTTGGCATGCATTTTTATTACTATAGTGGGTGGAATGGAAGGAGGATGTTTTGAAGAATATTCCTCCTTAAGGGTTCATAGCTTTTGTTTCTTTCTGGTCCACCCATAATTTACAGTTAATAAAATAGCTTTTGGCAACTTTTTTATATGATCCTTCAAAAAGCATGAAAAACTGTCATGTTAATCACTCCTTTCCTCTTTTATCCTACTGCAAAAAATATGACGTTAATGAATCTGAGTTGATATATGAAGTTAACATACATTCTTGTTGATTAATAAGAATCAGCTCAAACAAGTAGAGCCAGTTGGCAGCCTTGGAAGCAACTGAAGGAACCATATTAAACACCACATAGGAATGGTGTGTTAAGAAGGCAAAGTACATCTGATTAACTCTGGATTCTGTTTGGACATAGACTTGGACATAGACTTGGTAGAGTCTGTACTCTTTGTACTCAATATTTTGTACTCTGATTAATGTAGTTTTCAGGTTTTGTGGGAAAATTTTGTTCAGGGAGTATCAGATCTGTGTATTCATTGAATAGTTTGGTTGACCTCTTAACTGCATCTACTTCCACAAATAGGCAAACTAATTTTAAAGAGACAGTTGCTTTCCTTTTAAAACACTGTAGGTGAGCAACTGTAAAAGACATTACACGAAAAAGATCTAAAGAACATTTTAACTCGGGGAATATTTACTGCAACAACAACCAAAGTTAAGTCCATATATGTGTGGAAACATTCTATGATATTGAGGATCAGCATTATCACTTAACAGAGAAAACAGAGAATTCAACAAAGTATAATAGTGAAAGGCCTTGGAAGGCAGGATTTGTTCTGCCTTCAAGTTCAAGGTCCCATGTAGAAGAATGAGCAAGTAGAGCAGTGGACTGGTTAATTACATTGTTTTAAGAAGGGGGACTTTATAACCGTGACCTGGCTTCATAATCTGAGTCTTGGATCTGTCTGCTCAACTTGGAAAACATGGGGAAGAGGAAGGTCAAGAAGAAACCAACTAGTTGTAAGCTTGGCATGGGGCACCATAATGTTGACGAATTTATTCAAAATTCTCTGACCCTCCTAGTAGTGAAAATGATAATAAGCCAAGTTTAAATATTGTAAAAGCACATATATCCATCTCACATGATGAGATAATGATGCACAAAAAACAATTCGAACTGTGTGAAGTTCCAAACTTTTGACTACAGTGATCCCTAAAAAAATGGAGATCAGTCACTTCAATGACACAATATAAATATATTGAGAGTTAATTCTGTAGAGTTGAATGCAAATTAGGAAATTGTATAAAATTATAATCAAGAAAAATCTCATTTACTATTGAATATTATATAATCCAAGCAACAGCCAACTTTAATTTAGTGGACTGCAGTTTTTGGAAATCACATGCAGCAGGCCAATTACCATAGCAACTTATATCATTTGTGGAGTCCTTTGCACTTGCTGAGCTTGGTTGCTTTCTTGCAGATATTTCTAGTATGTGTGTCATTGTCTGAAATGGGTATTCAGCTTTTTTTTTTTTTGAAAACAATTTTATTGGTTTTTAAAGACAAACCAAACAAACAAAACATAAAAACATCCAGCTTTCTTTCATAAATGTACAATCAGTGTGTCGGTTGGTTTACCAATTTTTTGTGCATCCATTTCGTAGTCTCAATTACAGTTACATCACATAATAACTCATATTATCAATCAAAGATTAAATTCCCTAGTATCACTATTAAACAATCATTTGACTATAATTTTATTCATTCATACTTTGCGAGATAACTATAATTTACTTAGTTTATTTTATAACAATTCATATAATCCTACCAGATCTATCCTAAAAACATTTTATAGATATAATATCAAAAAAGTATATCTTTATATATTCATTATTTTCTGAAATTCTAGATATTCTATTATTGTATAAAATTATCTAACCATTGATAGAAAAGGTCCCAAATTTTATAAAATTGTTTATCCTCTTGTTCTCTAATTTCAAATGTCAATCTACTCATTTCAGCACATTCCAATATTTTCTTAATGATTTCTTCTGCGATGGTATTTCCTCATTTTTCCAATTTTTAGCAAATACAATCCTATCTGCTGTTAATACATTTAATATCAGGTATTTCAATTCTTTACTATATGTATCAGGTAAAATTCCCAATAAAAAAATCTCTGGTTTCAAGTCTATATGTTTCTTTATCATTTTTTCCAACCACATGCGAATTTTAGTCCAGTATTTTCTAGCATCCTCACAGGTCCACCACATATGGTTATATGAGCCAGGTATCTGATGACATTTCCAGCATTTTTCAGATTTATTCTTGAACATTCTTGCTATTCTTGTCGGGGGGAGGTGCCACCTGTAAAACATCTTATACAAATTTTCTTTGTATGCTGTTGACATTGTCATTTTATAATTTTGAGACCACAATTTTTGCCATTTCTCTAAATCAATCCCATATCCAAAATTCTTCCCCCAAGCAATCATAGTTTCTTTAACTTGTTCTTCCTCTAGTTTAATTTCCAATAAATAACCATATAATTTTTTAATCACCTTTTCATCAGTACCTGTCAAAATCTTATCTAAATCAGTCAATTTATCATAGAATCCTTCTGTTTTAAAATCTTCATCATACCTTGAATGTATTTGCTCATATGAAAACCAATTCATCTTTATACCTTGTTCTTCTAAATTTTGCAATGATTTAAGTTCACCCTTTTCATCCAATATTTCCCCATATCTAACTGTTTGTTCCTTCTTATATATTATAGGATAAGAAAATGCTTCAATAGTCGATAACCAAACTGGAATTTTCAAATAACATTGTCTTTTAATCTTCTCCCAATTTAACCACAAAGACTCCCGTATATGATGTCTTCTAAAATAGCCCTGTGTTTTAGTTCCCTTATACCATAGAAAAGCATGCCACCCCAACAACAAATCATGTCCTTCTAGTGTCAACAATCTGGTCTTTCTTAATGTTATCCATTCCTTTACCCACATCAAATTTGCAGCTTGATAGTACAACTCCCAATTAGGCAGACCAAATCCTCCTCTAGTTCTAGCATCTTGTAAAAGTTTTAACTTTATTCTCGCTTTCTTGCCTTGCCATATATACTTCAACACAGTTTTATTTAAATCTTCAAAATAGTCTTTTCCAAGCCTAATTGGTATTGTTTGAAACAAGTATAAGATTCTGGGTAGAATATTCATCTTGATTGTTGAGATTCTCCCTATTAATGACAGTTGTAGATTTTCCCATTTCATCAAATCTAACGCTATCTGTTGTTTAAGTTTAATATAATTATTCTCTTTTAATGTACTACATCTTGGTGTCAAGTGTATCCCCAAATACTTAACCTTATTCGTAACTTGAATTTTCAATAAATCTGCCAGTTCTTCTCTTTGTCTTAGTAGCATATTCTTTGTCAAAATCTTTGTTTTGTCTTTGTTTATTTTCAAGCCAGCCACCTCTCCATAAGTCTCTATCTTTTCCAATAATTTTGGAGCTGATTCTAAAGGGTCTTCCAAAATAAAGGCCAAATCATCCGCAAAGGCTTGCAATTTAAATTCTTCCTTTTTCATTTTCATTCCTTTTATGCCTTTATCATCTCTAATATTTCTATTCAGCACTTCCAAAGTTAATACAAATAGCAAAGGTGATAGTGGGCATCCTTGTCTTGTACCTTTTCTTATATTGATAGAATCTGTAAATTCTCCCTCTATCATTACCTTTGCCGTTTGCTTATAGTATATAGCTTCTATTGCTTGAATAAATTTTCTGGCGAAACCCATCTGTTCCAACAATAATATCATAAATCTCCAGTTCACATTATCAAATGCCTTTTGCGCATCTAAGAATATCAAAGCCATTTGCTTTTCAGGATGTGCCTCATAATATTCCAAAGTGTCCAAAATTACTCTCATGTTGTCTTTGATTTGTCTCTTTGACAGAAATCAATTTTGATCTGGATGAATAAAATTATTTAAATATTTTTTAAGTCTTTCTGCCAAAACTGAAGCAAATATTTTATAGTCTGCATTTAGTAAAGAAATAGGTCTATAATTCTTAATTTGCAATGGATCAGCCTCTTCTTTTGGAATAAGTGTAATATAGGCTTCTGACCATGTTTTAGGTATCTTCTTCTTTGCCATAACTTCATTCATGACTTCTAACAATGGAAGCTTTTTTATGTTGAAAAATAAATGATTTTTTTAAAAAAAGAACTTAGAAGTTTAGTCCTTTTTATGAGTCCACAGAGATAAAACAATAATAAGGAATTATGACAATTGTTATAGTGCAGCCCTATATCTGTTGACTCAGAAATTATCCAGGGTGTTATTTCAGTCAAGCTTCTTTCTTGCATCTAAAATGGAATAAGACTCTAGTTACAAAACAGTATGATTCTAAGGTAACAGTGCAGGTATGCCAAAGTCTAGAGATATCTTGATTGAATAATTGGCTGAAACATGCAAAACTATACCATTTTTTAAAGACAAAATGAGGAGGTCTAAGTCTGAAGAATGTTCCATGCTTTCCAGTAAGAAAAATTAAGTTTCATATACTTTCCCATAAACCATATGGAAAAAATCTATTTATAGATATTGGCCCAGAGGAGTGTCATAAAAGAAAGCTTCCCATATAATCCGTCACATTCCTAGCAGTTGTAGTGAAACCTTGTAGAATAATCTATCCTGTAGATGAAAAATCTAAAATGTAAGAAAGCTTTGGTAAAATCAAAGGTTTTTATAAATTTGGATTGCCACTTGAGGGTCAGTAGTGTCAATCTCTGGGCGCAGCTGTTTACCAATATCCAATTAGCAAGCTATTCACTCATTAAGGAAGATGATTCTATAGTTTGTAGGCCCTAAACTTCTACATTCCTATTTAGCTTTATTGGTTTCTCTGAATACCCCTGTAATGAAGAGCTAGCAATGCTAGAATTTCAAAAGGGCAATGGCCTCTCCTAACATTGATGGTTAAGAGTTAAAGGCTAAAAATTATGTGAATGTGAAACAAAGTAATTCCCTTGCTAGATTTTCCTGAAGTTATGGTCCCTTATTGATTTGAGGCATTTAAACATCCTTTGTACCTTCATCTCTGACAGGAGAACCCAGCCTGTTTCAATGTTCATTGTAATAGTATGATTACTTATGATCTGTTTCTCAAGGCCACCTATTCATAACACTAAGCCCTAGAACACAGATTCTGAAGTAGCCTCAGATTTCCAGCTAAAATAAGCATTGTTTAATTTCCCTCTACCTAAATTGCACCTACTTAGCAAAGCTTTAATGTCATAAGCATTTTGTTTCTGTGGTGGATGAGAATTCCCACCAGTAGATTTTGGTAAAGAACTTATCAAAAAAATTCCAAACTGGATTTAAGGTATTGAATGTTAAAAAGAAATGCAAATGGAGAGAAAATGAAAGAGATTATCCAAGCGAAGGGATTTTAGCAATTTATGAAAGCATGAATTCCTTCGTATTTAACCCTGTTTGTGATACCAAATTAGTGTTACCCACTCTATTTTTAGAAAACAGATTCTTCAGTTTTAGACACTGCCCAACAGGTATTTGTATGAATTTTCTCTGTGTTGAAAATAAACGTATCTATTGGAATTGACCAGGGCAAATGAATGAAGACAGCTCAATTCATTTCTGATTTGTCTTACCAAATTTCACCTTATCTTTTCATACAGGAGATAGTAAATTGAAAATTTTAAAATTTTTAGTGTCAGAGAAATCCATTTTCACAGCTCTAGGGTGGTCAGTGTGACACCAAGGCCACCAAAATCAAAACAGTCTGGGTCCCAGTGCCAAACATGATAAGCATTCCTGAGCAGCTCCAGGAAGAGGCGATCAAAAACACGCACATGTCTTTATGTCCATGCAGGTGTGCGATTTTCTGAGAATGAGGCTAAGAGGAAGAGAATATTGTGACCCTAATAAATGGCCAGCTGTTCCTCTTGCTCAGGGCAAAGAACATGCTTGCAGCATGCATCAACTTCTCTTGTCACAAGGGGCCAGGTGAAAAGTCATCTGACTGCCTTTGTGGGAGAGGGGGGATAATGAGGGCAAGAAAGGATGAAGATGATCTTCTGCAACCTAAATAGATAACAGATCTACCTCTGTTCCCTACATAAGTGTCCTTCATGCCTTTTCTCCATTTTTCCCTTGCTGCCTGAATGCACTTCAGTAGATTTCAAGAAAATCACAGATGCTCCGGTTTCATTTAGCTGTGTATAAAATGTGCAGGTTTCATTTCTGCCTTGGCTTTAAGTTAAAAGTAATCTTCAGTGATGTTGTGTGCGCAGGCGTGGGGTAGGGGTGGGAGGTAATGGGAAGGAGGGGGTAGGATCTTCTTCCACAGCCTTCACAATGCTGTTCAGTTCTGGCCATTTTTCAATGCACCGCTGAGTGAGCACCAGGTATTAGATATGGAGGCATATGCCACACAATAGATTTTCTATATTTCCAGAGGGCACAGGCATTGATGGTTCTCAATCCTTCTCATCTCTTTTCTATTAAAAGTTGCTTTCAAAGTATTTGGCCTGTCCTTTGGGAAGCTCTGACTGAAGTCCAGATGAAGACAGCAGTGGCTCAGTCACGTGTGACCAACACTTTGTATTCTTCCCAGCAAACCATTCATTCCCATATAAGCCTTTAAAGAAAGAGAATGTGGTAGTTTCCCCACTTCCTCTTTTCCCTCCCCTTCTTCTCTGTATATTTGATATTTCACATCTCCTGAGCTGATATTTATTGCCCAGATGAAATGTTTTTTTTTTTTTTTGCACTTTTGTCCATGTAAACACAGAATTAGTCTCCTGCAAGTTGAGGTGGTGGCAGTTCCAGAACAGTTATATTTTTTGCAGATAACAGGATTAGCTTGGATGTGGGTAATAAGTTGGTGAATCTCCCCCTGGCCATTTCTCAACACTGTGAGAGCACTAATCCTTTCTGCTTTGATGTCTTCTAGTTTTCCATCAGGTGCAGCTCAGCACATTTGTCCCGGGGCATTCAGTACTCTTATAAGATCTCGTAGTGTCCTCATTAGCTGTGCCTATTTACCCAGCCAGCCTGTTGAACCCAATTTATAGTTTATGTGATTAATTCCCAAAGTACAGTAAACCCTAGCTTTGAGGCTCTGTATTATAGGGCTGCGTCTCACGCCAGCGAGTGCTCCTTTGTTATATGACTGCATCATCTATTAAAACAGTAATAATGTTTCTCCCAATGACACAATTGAACATCTTTATATTTTCCTGCTTTAAGACATGGAGCACATAACACTGTGGATCATAAAGAAAACATGCAGGCTTTTGGGTAGCATATTTCTTTTTCCCTAGATTTCCTTCTTATGCTCTATATTACAATTATGGGGATTGTTGTGGCTGTCTAACAAACTCCATAATTTATTGCATTTTAACTTTGCAGGGTTACAGTGGTTCAGAAATCCAAACTGCCATAGATCTTCCCTGGCACTTTTTCAACCTGCAGGTTTCATTCACTGCAAGGTATACATCACAAATGTTTTTGCAATCACTTAAGGCAACAGACAACATCTGTCAGCCTCCTGCATGTGGTGGTAATTTGCATCTAAACTAAGTTTTCCTAATGTTACTGGTTACTGTGGATAGTATTCTATTCTTCATGGAATGTCCTATGGTTAGCAAGATGGAGGTGGAGGCTGTAACGCTGGAACAGCAGGAATGGTAGGTGCAGAATGTCTTGGACAGCTGAACTACAGTGGCCTGAGAACTCATTGGATAAAATTTGAGGCAACTGAAATAGCCTACACTATTTTACCATCTCCATTCTCAAAAACTGTTTCTTTGGGAATGAGAAGTGGTTATTTGATTATCCGAGACTGAGCAAATATGCCTGGGAAACACCACTTAATCATCTTATACTTTTGCATTCTCTCTGTCTCTGCCTGTCTGTCTGTGCATCTGTCATTAGCTGGATCCAAACTCTTCTAAGGAGGAAAAACACCATCAGCCAATCTGCATATTGGTTCAAGGCCAATAGCTTTTTCATCTATTCTAATGTCCTCATTCTGCTTCCCGCCCAACAACTCCCTTGTATTATACTTTTGAGCCCAATATGAAGTTAAAATGCTCCCCCCTTACTCACATACACACAGATACACACAGACACAGACATGCACACACACACAGACAGACACACACACACACACACATAATTTAAGGCAGTGCTTGTGTTGGGCCTGAACTGGAAGAGATTTACTGTCCCTTGATGCTTGCATTGAGAATTGTGATGGCTCATCACAGGATGAAGCTAAAAGAAAGTGCAGATTAGAACAGAAGCCTAGAGTAAAAGCAAGTAAATGATCAGAAATTGCCCTAAAGACATGTTTAAATTGCTCAGGTAAGAAACCAAAATGATGACTTATTGGCCTCATGCCTTAGCAATTTCATCTTGACCATATTATCTTTCGGTTATGATGTTGTTTTTCATTGTATTCACCAACTAACTCCATATCCAATACAGTAGCCCAGATTCTTGAGAAAACATTACCGTCAAGAAAGAGAAACAGGAATGATATAGGGGTGGCTTGTCCCCATATCATGGCCATCATCTGAAGCCAATTTTACATTCTTTCTCCATAGTAGTTACCACTGCTTGATATGGTACTCATATGCTCAGCTGCTCATAAAGAGAACAGGATATTTTCTACATGTGATTCCAAATGAATATAAACAAAAGAATCAGAGAATGGTCAGGATTTTCTGTAAGTCATCCTGTGGACAATTGAACTTGTCTTTTTCAGGAGTTATAGCTACTGAGAGGAAACATTACTATAGACACAGACCCCCTAGGTAATGTGTCAGAAGAGAGAAATTATTGCATACATGGAGAGGAATGATATTAATTGTATTCAATTAATGCAAGAAAATTAAATTGAATCAAATTCTGCTTTTTTCCCTGGTCTGCACCACTTTCATGTCTTAGCTTCATTTTGGAATGCAGCCTCTGGCCTGCCAGTTAAAGTATAAGCCCAGCTCTTACCCTGCAAAAAGTTTTCACTTCATTTAAGTTGTGCACATTTTTGCTTATATTAAGGAAAGGCTACTGATTTATTTGAGACTGCAGTAGATTTTCCCCAAACGAAGTAATATTCAAGGAATGCAACAGATTTCCTTAACACACAGGATCATGAAAAGTCTAATCCTGGAGAGACTATACAAGAAGTCATCTCCCCAAGTTTAAGAAATTTCTTCCCATTCCTAGCATTGGCCCAAAGTACAAAATAGATTGTCAGTTCAATAAAATATAACAGGTAACAGGTAATCAGAGTTGGAAGGGACCTTATAGGTCCTCTAGTCCAGGGTCCCCAACCACCGGGCCGCTGGACCGGCACCGTCCAGGATCACTTTGCACCAGGCTGCAAAGAAAATAAAAATAAAATAAAAATGGCGGCTTTCTTCAGTGAATGAATGCTGGGATCAGGGACCAAGGACACAAATGAAAGAAGGAGGAAGCAACCAAAGCCTGTCCTACTCTCTGGCTCAGTGGCTTCAGTTTCCTCCCGCCTCGTTCCTCTCTCAGTCGCTCTCTCGCTCCTCCACCTGCCCAGGAAGAAACTGCTTCAAAGAAGCCGGCAGGGTGGCTTTTCCTGTCGGCGCAGCTCCCGAAGCGCCCGCTCACCCCCACCCCGCCGCCAATCAATCCAGGTTCAATCCAGTGCTCCGCTCTGCTTGCCTGCCTGCCTGCCTTTGTTTCTGGTTGTTTCGGAGCAGCTTTGGCTGAGAATAATAACTATTTGCCTCTTTTACTCAGCCGAAGCTGCTCCAACAACAAGAAACAAAGGCAGGCAGGCAGGCAGAACGGAGCACTGGATTGAAGCGCAGGCGGCGGGTAGGGGTGAACGGGCGCTTCAGAGGAGCTGCGCCAACAGGAAAAGCCACCCTGCCGGCTTCTTTGAAGCAGGTCCCTGGTACAAAAGGTGGGGACCACTGCTCTAGTCCAACCCTCCACCCAAGCGGAGACCCTACATCATTTCTGACAAATGGCAGTCCAATCCTTCTTGAAAATCTCAAGTGAAGGCACTCCCACAACTTCCGAGGGCAAGCTGTTCCATTGGTTGATTGTTCTCACTGTCAGAAAGTTTCTCCTTATTTCCAGGTTAAATCTCTCCTTGTTCAGTTTCCATCCATTATTCCTTGTCTAGCCTACAGGTGCTTTACAGAATAGTTTGACCCCTTCCTCTCTGTGGCATCATTTCATTGCTTCGTTTACTGAAATCAATTAGAGGGCCAAATTATTCCATAAATATTTCTTCTACATGTAATTAAGCAATATACCACTACAGTGTGTGTGTGTGTGTGAGAGAGAGAGAGAGAGGGAGAGAGGGGAAGAGAGAGAGGGGGAGAGAGAGAATGGGAGATGAAGACACAGAGAGAGAGAGAGACAGAGAGAGACTCCTGGTGAATTCTGCAATCTTTTTTAACAGACTGATATTCACACTTCATGGGGACAGTGTCCTTGCGGTTAAGACACTGGGCTTGTTGACTGAAAGAATGGCAGTTTGAAACCCAAGTACCATGTAATTGGGTGAGCTACAATTTCTGCCCCAGCTTCTGCCAACCGAGCAGTTCAAAAGCATGCAAATGCAAGTAGATAAATAGGTAGCACTTTGCTGAGAAGGTAACAGTGTTCTGTGCATCTCAGTTTATAGACCAGTGGTAGTATTCAAATAAAGTTGCCACTGGTTCGGTGGGCGTGGCTTGGTGGCCGTGCTTTGTGCGCATGCACACTTTGCGTGCACACGCGTGCCAAACACGCACTTTGCACAGGCGCAGAGGCATTCTAACTTGCCTTCTGCAAGCCTGCACAATGCTGGTCGCTGCAGCAGCTGTCACGCGATGCTATTCTGCGCCGTGCAAAGCAGCTGAGCTTTGAATTCTGGCCATAAAAGTGAGTATGGGAGTCCGGGAGGGTGGGTGGGCCAAACAGAGAGCAGCAAAGAGAACCAGTTCGGTCTCCACTGCTCATCGCCGCTACTGGCTCTCCAGAACCGGGCAGAACTGGTTGAATAGACATGCCTGCCACATGACCTTAGAAACATCTTTGAACAATGGTGGCTCCTTTGGCTACGAAACAGAGATGAGCACCACCCCGGAGAGTTGGACACAACTGGACATGGAAATCTTTACCATTTTTATTCCACTCCAAACTGTATTCATCTAAACTAAATAGTAATTCCTTTTCAATTGCAACTCTCCCATCCAAAAAGACATCAATTATAGAACCTTTTAAAACCCGGCAAGCTCCATATACCAATAAAGACCAATATACATCTGAAGGGTGCCAGATTTCAAGACACTGCAGTATTCCTAATACTTTTGCTGTTGTTTTCTACTGTTTACATATCTTTTGAGTAAGTGAGCAGGATTTGAAAATAATCAACTTTAGGTTTTGCGAGTAGCAGCAGCAGAACAGATAAAAAAAACTATAACAACAGCAAGAAAATTATGACTAAATAATAAAATACATGTACTGTAAATTAACTTTCCTTGAATTTTATTTTTGGAAATCTGGACACCTTAAACATTCTCCCCCCTATGTTTAAGGTGTCCAGATTTCCAAAACTAAAATTCAAAGAAAGTTAATTTACAGTACATGTATTTTAATAATGTTAAATCATAACTCAAATTCCCCCTGAATTCTAGGAAATTCTGGGCAAAAAGTAAAATACAAAATAAAGAAACCTGGATGCTAATTTATGGAAGGTCTTTTCTGTAATTAGATGGATTTAGGCTGCAAAACTCTGTATAACCTTTAGATGGCAGCCATGGGGTAGACTCAACTAATTCCTTATATAGCTGGTGTTCATCTGGTCACCTAAATCTGGTAGTTCTACTATAATGAAGTACAGCTTTCAGTAATGCCGAACACCTCACCTTCCCATTTGTATTCTTATGTTGCAAAATTATTTCCAAGTCAAGACAAATGAATGAATGTTGAGCAAGCAAGTAGATCCTCTCTGTGTAAAGGGAGAAGTAGAGTAGATATCAATACCCAACACAGCAGATATCTCCAAATCTAAAATATGAAAGAAAACAGAGACCCTATCAAGAGAGCTTGATACCATTTTTATGACAACTGCTTCCAGTTAGGCTTCCCATCATGCTTATATAGAAATGGTCTGAGTCAATTGGAGATTTGGTGAGATACATGCTTCATTGAAACAGACATTTGTACTGTGTCCACCCAGGAGAAAAGTAGTGCATATATTAATTTGAGACAAGATTTGGTCTGTTTAGATGTTGGTATTTCTTTTGAATTCACAGAAGTTGGCATCCAGTCAAAATATTTTTTTTTCTTTGCCCCACTTATAAATACATGGCCCTACCTACTTCATGATCTGCAAAGTAGGTGTTATTAGCAACTACTGTTGTTTCTGTGCATGTGTGTTTGTGCATGTGCACCTTAGTGGTGTCTCATAGTGACAGAATCAGAACATTTTCTTTGATCTGGCAGGTTGTGCCTGGCACCTTGTATAGGACGTCTTCTCTCAAATTAGGACTATCTGATCATCCTGTCCAATATTTTTGCATTTAGGTTTACATCAAAGTTTCCTATGTTCCACACAACAGGTCTTTTTGAAGGGTAGCAGTATTGTCTGTGGTGTTGAATGGCTTTACATCATCAGCGAAGAAAACGCATTTGCTCTTAATATGATCACAGAGGTAATTTATGTAGAGTATGAAAAGAGTTGGTCCTAGAACACTGCCTTGGGGAACACCACTATTGACAGGTACAGAATTGATAGGACACTCCCAATTTTGACCATTTGTTGTCTATTTGACAGGAATGCTTCTATCCAGTAATGCAGGTGTCCAGAGATACCGTAATATTTTAGTTTTAGGAGTAGTTTGTCGTGTACCACTGAATCAAAGGCTTTACAGAAGTCTATGTAGATTGCGTCTATTGCTTTGCCCTGATCGAGTTGTGTAGTCTATAAGTTTTTGCAGTGTAAGAGTTGCAGATTACATGATAGTTTTTTCCTAAAACCAAATTGTTTATAAGAGAGTAGGTTGTTTGTTTCTAAGTGGAGAATGATGGATTGGTTAATAATTGATTCCATGACTTTACAGGTGACGCAGCATAAAGAGATTGATCTGTAATTTTCAACTAGGCTGGTAATTAGGTTTGTAATGTTCAAATCTGCCATTTGGTGCAAAAGAAGGAACTATGGCTCACCATAGCTGGTTGGGGATTTTTTTTTGCTGGTGATTTGAAACATCAGCTCGGCCATTATGCACCCTGGTCTCTTTGTATGCTTCAGTAGTTACCTAATTTTCCTACCCATGTTTATAATTGTAGTGGTATTTGCAGTTTAAGGATCCCCTCTGCTTTAGTCTGGGACTCTTTTTCAACATTCAGTCTTCTAATCCACATTTTTAGACCATTACAAACCATTTCCTGCTTTTTGCCAGTTTCTTTGTACCCATAACACTTGAAAAAAAATATCCAGTTTAATGCTGAATCCCTTTATAAAATCAGATGATTCCCCTATAATTGTGTTCTAGCAAGTTGTGCAAACTGACTATAGCTTTTCTTTTACTTTTCTACTGTCATTTTGTACATATGGCATTAGAATGGAATTATTGTCCTAATTTATAACTTCAATTTGCATGGAAGAAAACCAATTCCTCTCTTTTTTCACCTAAACTCCACACACAGTGAATATTGTTAACACTCTTTCTTCAGTCATCTCACTTGTATTGCGGAGATAGAATTGGAGAAGCCCTTCTTTTTTTAAGTGTACAAAAATAAGGCAGGAGGAGGAGAAGGAGAAAGAATTGAGATTCTCTTACACCCTCACTTCTTCTTTGTAGACTTCTAAATTCTAAGTAGACATGAGTGGGGCAGTCAAGTGAAGAACAAAAGTGACTGATACATCACAAATCTCGCTTTTCTTTAAGAACATTGAAAGGACAAGAACGACCAGCCCTCAAATACTCCTTGTATTTTTATCTGATACACTATTCTGAGTGTCAGCCCTAGAAGGGAGGCTGACTAGAACGTAGCAAGGGCCAAGCAGGGAGTCAGGGGAAAAAAAAAATCACTCGGTCTTTTTAACAATAGGGAGTTAGAATCATTGACTATATCTCACATAATAGAAGACACAGTTTATCTTGTGATAACACTAGTGTGCTTTGGAGATGGACAGTTATTAAAAAAATGTGGAAGTGCCTCCCACTGTGGGAAATGTTACCCAAGGAGAAACCTTGTTATTATGGAGTAGGCTGTCGAAAAGGCCCACCGTATCAGTTTCCTTCTGCATCTTAGCACTGATGTGTCTATACCAGGTACTCAGTCTCCTAGCCTCATAAATGTAAGGAAGCTGCTGTCTTCCATATGGGCTTAATTGGTAATGTGTGCCATACTTCCTTGATATTCACAAGCTCTAAATGCCTCCCATGCAGTTTCACGACAGTCACCTGAATAGATTTCTGTATATCTGGATTCCAACTTGAAGTGATTTTATCTATGAAGTCTTGATCAAGGCTTATGTGGTTTCCTTGCCTTGTCCTTTCCAAATAGGGTCTGAGATACTTAAGTACTGCAGCAGGATAAAATTTTGCCAATGTATTAAGGACAGAGAAATAGCAATAGTACTAGTACTTAGACTTATATATTGCCCCATAGCATTTTACAGCACTCCCTGGGCGATTTACAACATCAGCCTATTTCCTGCAACAATCTGTCTCCTCATTTTACAGAACTTAGAAGGATGGAAGGCTGAATCAACCTTGAGTCGGTTAGGATCAAACTCCTGACTGTGGGTAGAATTAACCTGCAATATTGCATTCTGCACCATCTGGGCTCCTTTGTCATTCTTCACTACCTTTATTAGCACAACAGGTATAGGCTCTAATTTAAGTTTCCACCCTACTGTCTTCTTATTTCTTATCAATATCACTATAAGCTGTTGTTCACCCTTTTTTTCTGGAGCTCCTCAGAAAACCAAGGAGCCATGTGGAATCAAGTAGGTGCAGAGAAATCACTCTGTGTTCTAGTTAACCAGTGCTCTGGTTTCCTGTTATTTAGTACTTCCTGCTGTGAAGACTGGTGACTCCAACAAACCCAATCAACATAAGAAAGTGATCTGTTCACAACAAAAGACTGATGAAGACATGTCTCTTCTGCTATGAGGTAAAGGCCAGATTTTATCTGTGGCCAGCAATGTAGTGGAGGGCCAAGGGTGTGATGACCCGTAGTTTCTCAAAAGAACCCCAAACCCAAAACATACATTAAAGTCCGGTAAGGCCTTCAACTTAACTTCACTGTTTTATTAGGCACAGTTTAAAGTCACAAAAGTAAATAATGCAGCAAAAAGAAAACCGAAACAAACCGCATTGATGAGAGTTCTGAAGCAAGCTAAGATAACTAATCATACATTCCAAGAAAATAACCGAGGAGAGTCCATGGGAAGAACGCCAGCAAAGATAAACCTCTTTCAAAGTAAACACTAAACTTTGACTCCAGCAATCCTGACTACGCAGTTACAAACTTATATACATAGCTCCCAGCTGCAAGCCACGAGGAGGATAATGGTAATCTCCTCCTGAGTAGACCTCACTTTTCCCTGATCCTCTCCTCCCTGCGTGACCTAGGATGGAGAGGGGATGGGCCTGGGTCCTCCTCTGATTGCTCAGCCGGCCTCTGCCCTTCCCCAGCCTCCTCCACCACATCTGGAGCCACACTCCCACTCCCTGTTGGATGTTCCTCCTTTCCTCAAAGTCAGTCTTCACCAGGGGCATGACAAAGGGCAAGCTCATTGTTGCCATGAATTCTTGAACTATCTCTATTCCCAGCAACAGGAGATTAAACTCATAGTCTGTGGCAAATCTATAAAGGACATTGCAACAAAATTGAACAATTCAGTATCAAGAGCTACTACTATGCAGCTCATAAGAGATTACAATATGGTAAAAAAAAGATCAAGACTGAGTTTAGAGTTACTCTTTCTCTCATTCTTAATATGAAACTGCTTTTTCCTTAAACAATAAGCTAATTTATTCCCAGATTAGCAGAGCATACATAAATTTACTAATTTTGATATGGTTGATTAGTGATTTGAATTTGAGTGTTAAGACCTGGTGCCTTGTCTCATTTTTTTGGAGCATTTTCTATTAATTAAGAAATTAATTTACCACAGCCAGAACCATAATTTACTTCATGTTTATATTCTGGGTACTTTTCAAGTTGTTATGATAACTGTCCAGAATTCATGAAAATGGATAGGGGGGACAAATGAAGAAAATATGAACTAATGAGAAGAAATGAATAGTCCAAAGTCCCATCTTCTGGAGGCTTCCTGAGTTTCACATAAGCAGTGGAATTTTAAATAAGAAAAAAAAAATCCAGTGTGTGATTCCTTAATAGGCCTTCACTGCCAAAGGGCCTGACATGTTTCCATAATGAAAGGAAAGGAAAGAAAAGAAAAGAAAGGGGGTATCCCTTCTTTCTTGCTATTTCTAGCCTATTTTGTAATTAATTTGATACTGTTACAGAAAATTAATTGGGTTTTGATAATAAAATTAAAGCAAGTATGCTGGCTTTGACAAATTAACTTTAAAAAATCCCTAATAAGTCTTCCTATGTCAGGCTGATAATAGTTGTCCCTCAGGTGCTGAAGAAACATTCTAAGAGGACTTCCTGGTTAGCCTTATGGAGAATATATTAGAGGGCTAATGGTTAACTAGACTCTTCCTCTTACAATTAAGAAGATTAATTAAAATTTTAAAGGACTGTAGTTGTTGTGCATTCAATGCCAAAGCTTCTTGGGTCTATTCCCAGAATGCACCATTTCCTGGTCTTCCTAGCTGGTAATCAGGTTTGGGTGTAAAATACAGCATAGTTGCCACTGTCCCCAATATGTTACAATTTCACTATTTATTGTGCTTGTGTTAAACCAGAGGTATGTTTTAAAATTGTAAACATTGATTCACAGCTAAGATGACAGGTGTGCACAAAATGTAGTTTTATTTATCAGCCCTGTAACTTTAATAGGCATTAAAAGTATGTCATTCATCATCTCTAAGTGAAACCAAAAAAGAAACTCCACAACATATTCCCAGTTAATATTTCATTACTTTCTGCAATAAATTTGCCTGCCAAAATACAGAAGTGAAATGGGGATTGGAGAGGAGACAGAGAGAAGAGGTCAGGAGTGAGTAGAGATTTTTGCCTGTCTGATTATTTTTTAATAAAATGAAAATTTTGTGTTCCTTAGTTTCCAGTGTAGATGTTGGTCATAATTCACTATTATGTAGTACTATTTATGAAGAAGACTCTTAGGACACAGAGCTGTTTTTAGGAAGGGGGCTTGGATTTGTGCTCATCTATTACTGTAGGCCATATCAATTGTTCATACTATATTTTCATACCTATTCACAAGTCTCTTTGTGCCTTAAAGAGAAAACATGATTCATTCACCAAAGTTTATATCAGATGATTGGCTTTAGATTATGAATAAAACACCTTACATCATAAACTTTGTTCAGTCAATATCATTTTAAATTATGTGCCTGTGTTTTGCTTAAATTTTTTCAGGTCTCACTTGAAGTTTTACCCAAAATATGCAATTTTCATCTATTATTTTGTCAATTTGTATAGTAATTATGGAGTTTCCACCCAAATTAACAATACTGGTTATAGCTAAGCATCTGGAAATTCTGAATTTGAAAAATCTCTCTGGGAATAGCTTCCTAGATAAATTAAATATAGATAAAAATCTTCTCTGTCTTGGCCTTCCCTATCTGTAATATGGAGATATGCAGTGGTGGGATTCAAATTTTTTGACTACCGGTTCTGTAGGTGTGGCTTGGTAGGACTGGCAGGGGAAGGATACTGTAAAATCTCCAGTCAGAGGTAGTATTTGCCAGTTCTCCGAACTACTCAAATTTTCCGCTACCGGTTCTCCAGAACTGGTCAGAACCTGCTGAATATCCACCACTGGAGATATAGCAGATGTGATGATGATGATGAAGAGGAAGACTTTATTATAAATATACTTGCCTTTATTTATTCTCTTCTTGACTGCTATATACTTGAATCCTCAGGTCTGATCCAGTGGTGAGATTCAAAAATGTTTACTACCGGTTCTGTGGGTGTGGCTTGGTGGGCGTGGCATGGCTTGGTGGGCATGGCAGGGGAAGGATACTATAAAATCTCCATTCCCTCCCACTCCTGGGGGAAGGTTACTGCAAAATCCCATGCCCTCCCCACCCCATTAACCTGCTTTCCAGCTCCATTCTCCTGTGCAGGGCAACCAAAGAAGACCCAGCGAATCAGCTGGGACTCGGGAGGCAAAGAAGAGATGGGGGTGGGGCCAGTCAGAGGTGGTATTTGCTGGTTCTCTGAACAACTCAAAATTTCAGCTACCGGTTCTCCAGAACTGGTCAGAACCTGCTGAATACCACCTCTGGTCTGATCTCATAATTATGGCAAGAAAATTCAAAATAGAAAGAAGGGACAGGACTTCTACACTGGATTTACCAGAGGCCGTGCAACTTCTTAACCCTACTTTTGTGTGCCTGGGCTTCTAGCTGGAGTAGAAACATCCCCCCCAAAAAATCCCATGATCCTAAGACATATATGCTCATTGTGTGAATCCTCATCCTCTTGTAAGTGAATTGAGAATCGAGTGAACATGAATTGAGACCAATTATTTATTGTTTATGGTACTCATTTCCATTCCTTTTCTCTCACATCCCATCCCTTTCACAACATTTATATTATACTTCGACGGTATACTGATTTTTAATGAATTCTTCTTTATTAACTCTCCTGCAAGCCATTCCTTGATCTGCTTCTTCCTTTCTTTTCCTCTCACTTTTCAAATTGTAAAGGTATTTGTATAATATAACCACATTTCTCACTTTGACAGCAGTTTTTCATGTCCTTGGAGCAGCGAACATTGCAATTCACTAGTTACCTTTATATGAGTTCTTTTCATACAGTGGTTGAGGTGAGCTCAGAAGTTTGAGTGAAGAGCCATATAAGAAAAGTGGATTACTCATTTCATCTCCAGAGCTGATCTACATGATATGCCCACCACAAAGCACAAAGCAGAAGTCCTAGAAGGTGTGTTTCCTTCTCCTTTTCTGATGCATAAAACTACTCCCCATATACTAAAGATTTGCAGCACTGGGAATGGGAATAGTACTGTAATATAGTATTATTAAACATCACTGCAAGGGCTATGTTCACTATGAGAGTCTTGATTTCAAAAATATATTTAAAAACTATCTAAATCACAATGAATGAATGTTATTACATTCATTGGCTTCAATATTTTATGGATATCCGTATATATGTGGTGTCTCTGTCTGCAATGCTCAATATTTTATTCTGCATATAATTATGTAATAATAAGGTAATCCTCAAGTTGCCAAGGATCAATTCAGTATGTTCTATGTTCATACAATATAGGCATAATCATTTCTTTTTAATATAGTCAGTGATTTATAGTCAGTTCTATAATTTTTAAAAATGTAATATTTTTGTTGTAATAGTCTCTTCCAGTGCTATGTATGCAAATATTTATTGTACTTTTTCTCTTATTTATCTGAGGCTCTCCTAACTTGAGAAAAGATTAAGCAATGGGTCTTTCTAATGACCATGTTCTTAAAGTCTGATAATTTTCTCCCCACAAAGGGACACAGCTCTTTCCAACTCAGAAGCTGATTAGATCCACACACCCTCCAGGCAGGACTTTGCCAGGATAATGACATAGCTAATGTAATTAATTAACCCTTCTGAAGTTTTCATGTTTCAGAGGAATTTCAGGTAATCATATTTAGGTGGTAGCAACAATGGTTTACTATCATATATTTATTTATTTGTTGAATTGTGCAATTTCTCAAAATGAGGATAATGGGACAGAAATGGAACCCAGTAAAATGGCTATAAAAAAAAAGAAGAAATAGAACCATTAAAAACATCAAATTCTACAAGTTATAAAATATGTGTTAGATAATATTCTTTAAACAGATTGGATTTCCGGTTTGTCGGCTTTGCGAGCGGTAGGGATTCGCGAAGCTGCGCGATCCCTGCCGCGCTAGCCACTTTTGGGGCTCCGATCCGAAAGGGTGCGGAGCAAGGCTGCCCTGCAGGGGCAGCTGAAGGTAGGGGGGATCCGGAAAAGGGTTTGGGGGTGTTGCAGACCCCCTCCCTGGCCGGCAGAACCTCCTTTTACCAAGACGGTGTAGCGGCGGTCCGTAATGGCCGCCACAAAAAAGCCGGCAGCTGGGCAAGTATGCGCAGGAGGAGAAAGTTTTTAAAAGTGAAAGTCTTCTTGGTCGATCCAGGACTCTGAGATATATTTAATTTAATTCCTGGAAGTGATGCTTTTTGGATGATTCTTTCCACAAGAGAAAGTAAGCGGCAATTCTGAGGTGCTGAAAGGAAAGTTTACTCTCCCTCCCGACGGAATTAACAAACGGATATTGAGAAACCTGTTTTTTTTTCAGGTAAAACTAGGTTTATGGGATAAGTCGGAAGGGAGAGGACAAAAAATATATTTATCTGGTTGGATTTTGTTGGAGGAGATGCCTTAAGGATTTGGAGACAGAAATAAAATTTTAATAAGGCTTTAAAACACAGATTTGAATTTTCTTTTTTCCTTTGTCTGATACTACCCCTGGAAGAGAAAGTGGAAATTTTGGCTTGGCTTGGATTGATTGAGGATTGTGGACTTTGGGATTGTTTTACTTTTCTTTTGGAATATTTTGGTTGGAGTAAGAAGAAAGAGGGAAAAAAGACAAGAAAAGATTTATAATGGCTTTCTCCCTTGAGGAACTGAGGGATGAATATGAGCAAACAAAAGCAGCCTGTAAAGATGGTATGGAAAAAGCTTTTCTATTTTTAGAAATGGCGCTGGTTAACTATGAACAGACAATGCGACAGATGGAACAACAGCAAGAAGAAGACGAAGACACCATCTTTAATGAATCCCAAAATTTATCTAAGGAAGAAGGAAGGAAGAAAGCGAGGAAAATGAAGGACTTAAGATTTAAAAAAACATTTAAGAAAGAGAAAAATATGATGCAAAATAAATACAATGATAGCAAACAAGAGAAAAAGGGAATACAACAGAGAAGGGATGCCAGCAAGACAGAGGTTAGAAGAAGGGGGTTAGGAAGATCTGGTGGGGAAGAAAGAAAGGGGAAAGGCGGAGAAAAGCCACAAAGTTTTAAAATTGGATGGGAAAAGAGGAATCTTTTTCAGGGATAAAGGGTAAAGCATAAATTTTCTTAAAAAGATTTTGCAAGGTACATAAGACGGTATTGTAATATTTGTATTAGAAATAGAAAATTAGAATGGCTTAAGAGTTAATAAGAAATTAAAATGTTGAAATGTTTAATAATGATTGATTTTTAAAATGTAATAAAATATTGAAGGGAAAGGCAATGAGAATGCTATAAGATTTATTATTTAGATTTATTATTTAACTACGTATTTAGGAGGATACTATGTATTTAAACATTTCCGATTTATTACTCTGTTTTTTATTGTTATTAAAAGTAAAAATTAATAGATAGAATGTACCAAGCAGAATCAGATTGGATATTAGGTGTCATTTTAAATGTTAATCTAATATTTAGGGAGAGGATAGAAAGGAATCATACTCTGATTAGAGATTACAGGAGAAATTCTTTTTTTTTTTTCATTATAAGGAATGAGATAGAGGGATAATAAAGGATGGGCAAAAGATACAAATATAATGATTTAAATTAAGATGGATTGAATAAGATAGAATTATGAAGAGTGAAATGTGTGGAGAAGTATATATAGAAGATACAGAATGGTAAACAAAATAGGTAATGATTTCTAAGATGAGCATGAATATAATTAAAGCCCATATAAAGAGAGGTACCGGGGGCCAAGTTACTTTACTAAAAGATTTTTTATATGTTTGTTTGTGTCTGTTTATGTTTTTGAGAAGTATTGGTGAAACCTTTTAGAAACACAGAAAGAGAATGACGATAATCAAGTCAGAAAGAAATAGAGGACAAGAGATGTTTTTATGCTCATTTAGAAATGGTTTAAAATAGAATTGTATTGTATAAGATAAGGTTTTATCTGACTTGTAAAATTTATAATGGAAAAAGGTTCAAATATGTAATGGTTGGTGATGATTTGTTTGTTTTTGAAATTAATAAAACTTGTTTTAAAAAAATATATTCTTTAAACAGATTGGTGCACTGTCTGTGGAGATTCTCAGTCATCCAGGTCATGGTTGTCCCAAAGATGCTTTTTCAAGAAGCAACGGGACTTTCTGGATTTTCTTGGAAGATATTTTGCTTGTCATCCAAGAAAAAGCTTCAGCTGAAGAGGCTTCCTGGATGAGAAACAAAACATCTTCAAAGAAAATCCAGAAAGTCCAGTTGCCTTTTGAAAAAGCATCTTTGGGACTAACTGGTGCACTGCATCCTCACTAGAAAAAGGGCATGTTTTAAAGATTACATTTCCTAATGTGAATTGATTTTGGAGCTATCAACAGATTCTGCTCTCAATCTTTCTTCATGAGACATGTCCAGGCCATAGTCCAACATAGCTAGATCCTTAAGATCTACTGATTTAGTGGGATTTCAGTGGATATAAGTATGTGTGGGATGGCATAATTGAAATACCATGTATATAATACAATCAGCTCTGTGGTTTGCACAGTTCAGGGAGTGTTTTTAAACAAATTTTATTGCTGTATGTGGAACACAGATGGGGATTATGGCTGTATGGAATGTATGCCATCTTGATTCTCCTTCAGAATAGGACTTTCATCCTTTGGACCAATGACAGAGAAAACTTACCCAAGCTATGCATTATGACTGGACTACAAAATATTGGACTGGAAGCTCTTGAGTCAACAGGAAGAACTATGCAGTTCTTTAGTATGAACTAGCTCCTGTTGGAGCAAGTTATACTTCTACAATACTGCAAAAACTGATCTGCCTTGTTCTCATAATGTTACTTTCAATTGTCAGAGCAAAACAGTGGTGTTCTGCATTCAATTCATTCCAGGTGTTCTCTGCATATAGTCAGTGGTAGTATTCAAATTTTTTTTACTACCAGTTCTGTAGGTATGGCTTGGTGGGCATGGCAGGGGAAGGATACTGTAAAATCCTCATTTCCACCCCACTCCAGGGGAAGGATACTGTAAAATACCCAACCCCTCCCCATCCCACTAACCTGCTTTTCAGCTCCGTTCTCCTATGCAGGGCAACAAAAGAAGACCCAGCCTATCAGCTGGGACTCCAATCAGATGGGATTTGGGAGGCAGTGAATAGATGGGAGTGGGTACAACCAGAGGTAGTATTTACCAGTTCTCTGAACTACTCAAAATTTCCACTACCGGTTCTCCAGAACCTGTCAGAATTGGCTGAATAGCACCTCTGCTTCCAGTCCATCCTTTCCTGATAAGTGAGAAAGTTTCAAATGTATCCCTACACAACCGTGCCATTGACTTGATTTTATTTTTGTGCCTTGATTATTAATGGGAATGTTAATAACCTCAGGATCCAATACCTGGATCTATTGCATAATGTCCTTTAGCCGAATATGCCAGAGAATGAGCTATATAATTCTAGGCCCTGCTCTATTGCTAGAAATCACTTCCAATGTAGGCATGTAACATTTCTTTTGTTGATAGGAATAGCATTGCAGAAGGAGAATTTATAAGCAATCTCTTATTCTTATGCTACTACAGAGCTGTAACTCAAAAATCCCTCTCGGCTGCTGCTTACAAGCTATCAGAATATTAACAGAGACTTTTTAATTGTGAACCTTTCAATATCCATGTAAAAAAAAAGACCTGCAATATAATCTCACTCAAATGTTATTTCAATGCTAATAAAAACCAATGAATAGACTGAAAACCGTAGTAAATAAAAATCCTGTTATTTTACTTCAGGGATTGCAGTTCTTGGCCAGCTTGGTGTTCTCCCTGCCCTGACTGAAAATGAGATTGGTGCTTTTATTGGAGCCTTCAGTAGACAATTCACAGTGAAAAATACTTCAATAATTATTCTCATTAGTTAGCTGGGCAGAATAAGGAATTTAAGCAGCAGTCACTAGATTTAAATGCTGCTTTAAAAGAGAGGGAAGGAGGAAAATGAAATAAAATTCAACTGTGAAAGAAGATTGTACAATCTTTGTTCTCCTAACAGAGGATAGCTCATGCTTTGCAAATGGAAATTAATTCAAATGGCATTTAAATAAATTGTTAAAAAAATTATATAGAAAAAGAAAAGAAAAACAGGAGAGGAAGAAGAGGAGGAGATGACCGTTATAACATTTGCAAATGTCATGGGCAAGTGAAACCAAGTCTTCTGTCTATGCATTTTTTGTTATATGGTTTGTTTATTAACCCACAGCTAGTTTGTGGAGGAAAAAAAAAGGGAAATTAAATGCATAGACTTGTATAAATTATCCACATTTCTAAATAATTTTACAAGTATGACTTTTGGCAGAAAAATTCTTGTTCAAATATAGCAGGAGAGAGATATTCTTTAGATCATTATGCAGTTCTTCGCAATTGTAGCAGCACTTTTTGAAATATTCATTTTTATTGTTCTTTTAATTTCCACCCTATTGGTAAAAAAAATGACCCAAAGGTGCTTTTTCAAGAGGCAGCTGGACTTGTTTTTCTTTGAAGATGTTTTGCTTCTCATCCACGAAGCTTCTTCAGTTCTACTGAATGGTAGAGGATGTAAGAAATTCGGTCAGAGCTGATTTCTTCCATTCTGGACTGAAGAAGACTCCATGAAAAGCAGAGCTGATGTCCATGGTAAAGAATGAAGAGCCGGTGAGTAGACCATTTTTTGATACTCTCCAAAGAAAGGATGGGAGATTGCCATTTTTAGAGACATAAAATAGATAAGCAATTTTAACTTGGAACTAGAACAAAATAAAAAATTTGATTAAAGGAGAAAAATAAATAAACTTGATTAATAGCTTCAGAATGACATAAGATATTATAACATTGTAAATACTGAAGGATACTTTTGAAAAATTGAATCAGAAGGTAATAGCAATAGCAGTGTTTGTTTCTATGGATAGATTGTGTCCCAAAAACAATTTTTGAAGAAATGGCAGAAGAGGAACAAGCTTTAGCTTACAAAATAGAAACAGAGTTGACATTGACAGTGGGTTTACTAATAAAAGACTACAAGAATTACATGGAAAAAGATATTTCATTGTACACATAAAAGAAACTGGTTGATACTTTAAAAATAAAATGGGAATTACAAATCTTAAAGCAAGAGAGTCACCTGGATAATTCTTTTATATTGAATTTACAAAAGAGGTTTGTTAAAGCTTGAATGGATCTTGTAAGAAGAGGTAAAAAAGAAACAAAAAGAATCAAGTTCTACAACATTACTTTAATGGACTAAAGATCTGATCAAAATTAAAAAGTTGATCAAGATGAAGGTTGAAGTATATACAAAATAGGACATGACATGAAGAGATCATTGGTTGTAGATTAAGAGGAGATGAAAAGCTACTAAAATTGTTTACGCTTGCTGTGATATATGTTAGAAGTCACTTTTCTATTTCTTTTCTTTGTCTTTATTATGCTCTCTTTTTTTTTCTTGGTTTATTCTTTTTCTTTGTACTTTTTATTCCTCTTTCTACACTTCTCTTTCTACACTTCTACACTTTTATTCCTCTTTCTACACTTCTTTCTTTTAGTTTGTATAAGTTTTTACTTATTGCAATTATAATCTTCAATCAAATTATTTTAAAAAAGAAAATGAATGTTTACAAAACCCAATGATTCCCCAGAACAAAAGGAATGAATGAAATTACATACTTTCCTCCAAAAGGGAACTATATATCACAATTGATGATATTTGTGACATGTTATCTGAACTTCATAGCATATGCTCAATCAATTGATCAATCAATCAGCCAATCAATCATAATGAATCTGAATTTAAATATAGTTGCTAATTTCCAGAACTATTATAATATTTTGCTCAAGAAAAAACATCTACCCACCCATATACTTACATGTGGGAATTATGCAATCATGAGTTTCACTCATCCTGAGGAGTGGCTGCTTCATCTTTATACAACTTTTGAACACTACTTGGATATAGTGAAATGATATTTGGAACAAGTGGTTTGGATGGTAGAGAAAATCTTGAGGTTGTCACTGCATTAGAAGGTTTGTGAGGGTAAAAATAAAACTCTGATTATAATTGGTTAACCATTCCCAATTCTCCAATACATTCCTTCACTCAGGTATAGATTTGCTGGCAGCAGCAACTAGCATTGTGAATACATGATACTACAGAAATATTTTTCTTTTAGCTCATTATTATGCAATTCAGATTCACACATCTTTTAATGAGAAATTTATTGCAGGTGTAACATTATCTCATTATGCTTTTATTTTTTTTATTCATCACATTTGTATACCACCTATCTCACCTAATGGTGACTTTATGAAGTAGGATGACATCTATCTATCTATCTATCTATCTATCTATCTATCTATCTATCTATCTATCTATCTATCTATCTATCTATCTATCTATATCTCACCCCTTTCCCAAGAGGTCTGTAGGGGGCGTGTACAAGTGCACCAACGTGCCTACCATCCCCGTCCTATTGTTTCTTTTATTTTTCTTATATGTATCCATGTATTCATAACTATGTTTTTATTTATACCTATTATCTTGTAAGCAATTGACAAACCAAATAAAATAAAATAAAAATAAAACCTATCATCTATCTGTCTGTCTGTCTGTCTATCACTGTCATCTGTCATCATCTATCATCTATCTGTCCTGACCAATCTAGGGAAATGTTAATTTTTCACATTGTATTAATTGATCCCAGAATTTCATTCATGTACCCGTTCCTTAGAAGTTAAAAAGTAAAGAGTTTTGCATGTCTGTAACCCAAACATTGGACATACTGAATTTAAAAAACTGAGAATGATACATTTTGAATGCAATTACTCATTTTTTATTTGACCAACCTTTTTGAAATATGTGGAACTTATATAGTAATTAGTAACCTAATTTGCAGCCTAATTATCACAAACTTAATCTGGAAATCAGAATGCCTTCTCCTTTTTGGCCCATCCCTTGTTTGAAAAGTGGGGGGGGGGAGATCTTCTTACTCCAGATACAATTGCCACTTACACTTATTTTTTCTTTCCTAGAGATTTTAGCAAATAAATAAAAGGCCAAACTCTGCCACAAAATAAGTCAAGGGAAAAATGAAGTACTAATTAAGAAAGCTGGGGTTTTATGCAAATGACTCCTTCACTGAAGACAGTCTAATGAATGTGCCCCGAGTTGATCCATGTGCGTTTTCGCCAAGCTGACAGCTGGCTGGGAGGAAGGTCAGACGGAATCAAGCGTGGGCTGAGCATAATCCTTCAGATTGGCAGCTCTGCCCCCTGGTCACTGTTTGATTATCTCCCAAATTGCTGTATTTCACAGAGATAATGATTTTTTATGGTCACAGATTTGAAGACAACTGCTGTATCCTGAGGGTTGCCGTTCTGCAAGGAGACACTGCTGCTTCCTTCAGAGGAGAAGAGGGAGAGAGAGAGAGAGAGAGAGAGAAAAGTTGTTCTCATTCTTATTCCTCCTCTCTCTTTCTCCCCTTTCTCCCCTCCCTTCTGGACAGCTTTTTAATAAAAAATAAATAAATAAGAATCCCAGTTCAAATCAATTAGGCATTTTGTCCCATTTGGTTAGCTAACATCTTATGCAAAGGTTTGGTTTGGGGGCACTGTATAAAATTACAGAACACGCTGGTGCTGTAACCTGACTACAACTTGTGTATGCAACACAATTATCCACTGAAGTATGAAACAGGAAATATCCTGGTGGGGGAAGAAAGGTTCTGGATGACTCTGAAGGAATTTCTCCTATTTATTACTCTCAGTCATGGCTGTTTAGCTGCTGGCTTTTACAACCTTGGTTACTTGGAACGGGAGAATGGATTGTATGGAAGGTTGCAAACCAGAAGAAGTTAAAATTTCCAGTTCCCTCACTACCCCAGTGGCTCTGGATTTTCCAATTTCTATTTCTCAGGGCCAGCAGTTGGCCTTGCATTTGGAGAACGATTGTCTAAGACTTCCCTAGCAATTTCTAGCTTAATTTCCCCCCAAAACAGGACCAAGATTCATAACGGTTTAGTTGTTGTCACATTTCCTGAGCCCTGAAAAATATGATTCTGGACAAAACAATAAAATTTGTCAAGTGTGAAATACACGTCTCAAGTGTTTAAAAAGAAACAAAATTACTTGGAAGGTTCAGTCCTTGTTGCTGTCCTGTTGTATAAGTCCTCTGCTCTCCAACAACTTTCTGGTGACACTTCAGAAATGACCAGCCTTGCTTCTTTCCTAGGGCTGAGAGAGAGAGAGTAACTGGCCCAAGGTCACCCAGCTGAATTTGTATCTAGGGTAGGACTAGAATTCATAGTCTCAGGTTTTTAGCCTGGTGCTTTAACCACTAAAATATAGGAACAGAGAAATAGTTGTAATGTTAAAGGGAGAAATAACAACAACATCCCAGGTTACCACTGTTTTCCAGCAATTGTGCCTGGTTTCCTAAACTGATCACATCTGAAGTCTTGTGGTGACCCAGGATTCTAGCAATAAGTAAAATAAGTAAA
Source organism: Notechis scutatus (assembly GCF_049901735.1). NCBI lineage: Eukaryota > Metazoa > Chordata > Lepidosauria > Squamata > Elapidae > Notechis > Notechis scutatus. Next base: position 157,368,185 of record NC_142009.1, read on the forward strand.
TAGTAAAAATCTGGGAAATGTACAATATTGCATCTCTCTTGGGACTTGATGGATGTGATCTGCAGAGCTTGACCAATTACACCCATGTAGCCTCAGCAGAGAAGAATAATCCCAAGCATGCAGCTGGTTATCCTCTTGGAGGAATAGAAGGTATTTTGAATTACATATTGAGACAGAATGTGGGAATGAGTGTGGTTCACCTTCCTTGGAATGGGAGAGGAGGGAAAACGTAGCACATATCATGCAAGACTGAATTGTCACGACTTTGGGAACGAGCAACCTGATCATTTGGAGATACTAGAGAGAATCTCTAATACAGGGGTGTCCAACCTTGGCAACTTTAAGACTTGTGGACGTCTTAAAGTTGCCAAGGTTGGACACCCCTGCTCTAATACATCCTGGGTAGCTCTCTAGAAATATACTATCCCAAACTATCTCACCTGCAAATGTCTATGGCGATTCTCTGTCCTCCAGGTCATGGTTGTTCCAAAGCTGCTTTTTCAGGAGGCAACTGGACTTTCTGGTTTTTCTTTGAAGATATTTCACTTCTCATCCAAGAAGCTTTTTCAGCTCTGACTGAATGGTGGGGAATGGAAGGATTTATAATCTTTGCAGACAGCTGGTCATTTGCATTCCTGCGAGTCCCTTGGACTGCAAGGTGATCAAACCGGTCAGTCCTAGAGGAGAACAACCTTGACTGCTCTTTAGAAGGCCAGATCCTGAAGATGAAACTCAAATTCTCTGGCCACCTAATGAGAAGGAAGGACTCACTGGAGAAGAGCCTAATGCTGGGAACGATTGAGGGCAATAGAAGAAGGGGACGACAGAGAATGAGGTGGCTGGATGGAGTCACTGAAGCAGTTGGTGTGAGCTTAAATGGACTCCAGAAGATGATAGAGGACAGGAAGGGCTGGAGGAATGCTGTCCATGGGGTCCCAATGGGTCGGACATGACTTTGCAACTAACAACAAAGAGAGTCCCTGTCCTATTGTCCCCATTTATTTGTACCTATTTCCTATATTCTTACTCGTGTTTATACTTATACCTATTATCTTGTAAGCGATTGACAAATCAAATGAATAAATAAAATAAATAGAGTTGGGATTTGGTGAGGGGAGAATAGCTTTTAACTAGTCAACCACCTCGAGTATGAACCTCTCCCTTTGGGGGGCCCCAAGCCACCTGGTAGAACCAGGTTTTAAGGCTCTTAGGAAAAGTCAGGAGGATGAGAGCTAACCTCACCTCAGAGTGTAAGCTGTTCTAAAGGGCAGGAGCCACAGCAGAGAAGGCTCTTCTCCTGGATCCAGCCAGTTGAAATTCCTTAACTGATGGTATTCACAATATTCCCCCTCGACCGGCGCATTGGCCTTTGGATTGCTTTCTAACCTGGACCAGACAAGAAATCAGAATAGTCGTTTCCCTGGAGCCTTCTGCTCTTGGGTAGAGTTCTGTTCCTCTAGCACAGGGGTCTCCAACCTTGGCCACTTGAAGCCTGGAGGACTTCAACTCCCAGAATTCCCCAGCCAGCTGTTGAAGTCCTCCAGGCTTTAAGTGGCCAAGGTTGGAGACCCCTGCTCTAGCAGACTGCTATTGCTGTAAAGTCAATCACAGTGACTCTAGGCAATGGACAACAACGCAAGAAATGTCAGAACCACAAAATGCAGTATCATGTGATACTAACAAAACAACAACAAAGACTTCTCTCACACTATTTTCCGGGAACACAAATATTTGTTCGGTGTCTGTGGTAAGGAGCAAATGAGTGTAACCAAAGTTTACTTTGAAATTAATGTATGAAGGGTTATTTCGTATGTTTCCTTATCTTTAGCGAGAGGATAATCTCACTTGAGATCCCTTAGCTCACTGAGTTATGTTCCTGTGATGAGCAAATATACTCAAGGCCAGTATTAATAGGCGTGGTTTTAAAAGGGCATGACCCCAAAAGCCAAATATGCCGCTGTCTTTGAAAATCATGCGGCAGCACAACAGAGAGGAGTCAAGGCTGGCTTCAGATGCAGCATTTTTCCGTAACTTGTTATTCATGCTTTTTGACCATTCTCCTCTTGAAGTTAATTCACAGGCCACTTTGTTTCATGCAAAAAACCCTCCTCTACCTTCAAACATGGACTTTGTAAGAATAATGTACATATGACAAGACACGTCAATGGTCCGACCATTCTGAAAAGTTCTAGGATGTTGGCTGTATTTAAATAAACAGAGCCAGCTATCACCTGAAGCAAAGACTCCACATAACATTCCTTCTCCCTGCTTTTTTTAAAAAAATGATGAACAGGCAATTGGAAGCAAGAAAATAATGTCCCTGTGGAATATGCAGTTTGAAGTAAGTATTTCACCTTGCTTCATGTTATGATCAGCTCAGTGGGTGAGAAATATATTATGTCTTACACATTACATTCGTGCTGTGCAGGCAGATGCACATCTGTAGAAAACTCCAAGATAAAAACAGAACAGTTCTAACCACAGAATTTCCCTTACCCATTTTGCAAATAAACTTAAGCATATCTTACAGCTATGGGATCTGGGTTGCAATGGTGTGAACAACCATCAGGTGGCAACAAAGAGTTAGACTTCCTGGGTGGATTAGCTCTGATCTGGTGGTCATATGGGTTTTCGCAGAGCAGATACAGAACCTTAATATAACAGTAAATGATAGTTAGAAAGTTTACAGATTGGTGAAGCGGACCAGTGCCAAATGAGTATGAATAATGGACTGAATCTGGTTAAGATTACACTTACGTTCTGTGTACGTGTCAGTGGTGGGATTCAATTTTTTTTTTTTACTATCAGTTCTGTGGGCATGGCTTGGTGGACGTGGCAGGGGAAGGATATTGTAAAATCTCGTCAGAGGTGAGATTTGCTGGTTCTCCGAACTGCTCAAATTTCCGCTACCAGTTCTCCAGAACTGGTCAGAACATGCTGAATACTACCTCTGGTGTGTGTGTGTGTGTGTGTGTGTGTGTGTGTGTGTGTGTGTGAGAGAGAGAGAGAGAGAGAGAGAGAGAGAGAGAGAGGCAGGCAGACAGACAGACAGACAGAGAAACATTGTATCCAAAAGTTAACTTTAGTTATAACTAATGAAAGGAATGACAATTCCATCAGAACTAGTCAAATAAAAATGGCTGATTAATTCCCCTGAAAAATGTGCTGCTGTAATCAGGAAAATGGCAATAAACTGGGGGTTCTCTTTTGAATACCCACGCAGCTTATAACTCAACCAATGAAATTAATAGTCCCAATTGATCACTAGTGAGTAACACTAACTCCTGAGGCAGGAAGAGAAGAATTGAGACTGAATTCTCTACAGAGGAAAGTTCCTTTGATTTGGGAAAATAAAATTGCTGCACTTTAATAAACAGTATTTTATTTTCAGGAGAATAGATTATATTTTCCAACTGAATATTTTTTTTGGCACTGATGTCCGTAAAATCATTTTTTTTGGGGGGGGGGGGGGAGGAATAGCAGTAAAGTTATTGACAAAACAGTCACTCATGGCTTCCTACCCCCAAGGAGATAGGATGAAGTACTATCATACCTGCTCCCCCTCCCAATGATGTATAGTTACCCTCACTGTAATTTTTAGTATTTTCATCCTGCATTTAAATTTCAGTTTGTTGCCCCATTTTTATTGTGCTTGTATCGTCCACAACAAGGATACCATATAAGAGGATATATAAAAGCCAGCCTGATGATCTAGTATGAAAATGCATCAAGAGTATCAGTTCTATCAATATTGTGGTACAAATTGATTCCAACTCTGTGTCTTCACTAGATAAAGTTTGATAGGAGCATTACGGCAAGTGATTTCACATATAAATTAAGTAGCTATTTGCCAGCCTCATGCAACCTTCTTTAGACATCCTTCTAGTTAAAAAGAAGCTCCTGAGTTTTTAATTTATTCTGTATGAAGGGAATCAAATGTATAGGTCTAATGTTACTGGCATAATTCTGGGTGTGGTTTGAAAATTTAAATAATCCTAAAGCTTAGATCTAGTCCTTCTTGGGCTTTATAATTGTGGACCATAGGAGTGGAGCAGTGGTGGGATTCAATTTTTTTACTACTAGCCCTGTGGGCGTGGCTTGATGGGCATGACTTGGTGGGTGTGGCTTGCTTGGTGGGCGTGGCTTGGTGGGCATGGCAGGGGAAGGATACTGCAAAATCTTCCCACTCCACTAACCTGCTTTCCTGCTCCATTCTCTTGTGCAGGGCAACAAAAGAAGACCCAGCCGATCAGGTGGGACTTGGGAGGCAGAGGATAGATGGAGGCGGAGCCAGTCAGAAGGTGGTATTTGCTGGTTCTCCAAACTACTCAAAATTTCCGCTACCGGTTCTCCAGAACTGCTGAACACTACTTCTGGAGTGGAGTGGAGACCCATTAAGACAGCTAGTGACAAGAAAACAGCTATAGCTGTACAAAAGAGTTGGGGAAGAGAAAAGCCATAGTTCTATGTGCCATAAATACATTCTGATCAATTATCACAATTTCTGATCCCCACAATGTCATTGAAATATTTTTTTTTCCAGAAACAAGGTGTAGATGGATTTATTCCACCGAAACTCCACATTACAGGTGTACGTGGGGCATTTGCAAGCAAAACGTAAGAGGAAAAGGATTGTTATTCTCTTTTTCTAGGTGCATTTGCATTTTAAGGGACCTATTGGCTTAGCATTGTTGTGTGACAATTATTTTTGAGCAGTGCAGTCCCATTTCAGCGGGATAGCTAACGAAAGTTATTTCGAGGGCACCGTATAGTTAGATCATGCTCTTCTGTGACTTCTACAATGCACTGTGCTTAAGTGAAGGAGAAAGATGTTCCTTTAAAATCTTCCATCATTAAAATCCACAAGCTTTCCTCATGAATATTTGCAATAAAAATGCAACTTTGTATACAGTACATTTCTGGCACAGCAGGGATTTGGAGAGGAGGGCATATTCTCATTTCTTGGCAGGCATAAACACCTATTCAGAGTTTCGACTCTGTTTGGGATAAACAAAAAAGTCAAGCAAAACAAAAACAAATATCTCAACCCAGACGTGCATGCCTTAAGGCTTTGTGTAGCTGGGGGCTTTATTGATTCACATCCACATAAACTGCTGAAAGTGCTACAAAAGTTAGGGCCGGGCAGAGACACACAGGGAAAATTTTCATGGGAAATTCTAGCCCTCTAAACCGATTCATTTGAAACACTCGCTGTGTAACCTCAAAGCTGAACTGGCAAGCAGCTGAGGATCCTGTCCAAAGGGGGAATGCTATTCTCTGTTCCAAAGAGCAGACTTTACCTTTCCATTAAAGAGCACACAATCCAGATACATCATGCCTCAGAACTGAACCTGAACCCGGGAGGGAGGGCAGGAAAGATAAAGGCTCAGTAAATGGGGGGGGAATGGGAAAATGAGAAAACAGTGGTTTTTTTTTTTTTTTACTAAAGCCTTTCAAAAGAAAGTATGCTAAATTTAGAATGTGTGAAAATATACTGCATCACTTGTTCCCACTCTTCTTCATTGCGTGTAGCGTGTGTGGACTTTAATAATGTCAGCAGAGGGTTTTTAGCTACTTATCTCAACTTGGAGCTTCTCAATGTTTTGAGCTTGCAATTCTCTAATGGAATACATTTGAGGGAGCACCAGGATAGGAAGGGCTGGACCAGTAGTAGGATTCAAATATTTTTACTACCGGTTCTGTGGGCGTGGCTTGGTGGGCGTGGCAGAGGAAGGATACTGTAAAATCTCTAGTCAGAGGTGGTATTTGCCGGTTCTTCCAACTGCTCAAAATTTCTGCTACCGGTTCTCCAGAACTGGTCAGAACCTGCTGAATACCACCTCTGGGCTGGACCACAACAAACAAGAAAATGTGTAAGGAAAGCATAATTCTGTTTTCTAATAATGAGCTCCTACACGTATTGACATAGTGCTCCCTTTTCCTAATTCTTTTTTCCCCGTAGCAGCAAACCTGTGAAGATAGAGAGTGACTTGCCCAAAGTTACTGAATTTTTATAGCTAGGGATGGTCTAGAACTTGGATCTCTATGCTCCTAGTCCAATATTTTACCCACTGTAGCCTAGTGACTTTCTTAAAGAATCTCTCAAGTATTTTGGAGAAAGCTACATCTTACAAAAATGTATTGATCTCACTGCATCTCATGTAAGAACATTAAATCTCATATATGGTGGGCATGAGATATCAAAATTTCCAGACTTGATTCCAATTGATTTTTATGTTCTTCTGAGATTTCTTTCTTTCTTTCTTTCTTTCTTTCTTTCTTTCTTTCTTTCTTTCTTTCTTTCTTTCTTTCTTTCTTTCTTTCTTTCCTTCCTTCCTTCCTTCCTTCCTTCCTTCCTTCCTTCCTTCCTTCCTTCCTTCCTTCCTTCTTCCTTCCTTCCTGGCATGATATATATCCTGATAGTGACAATTCCTCTCTCTCTCTCTCTCTCTCTTCTCTCTCTCTCTCTCTTGTGTGTGTGTGTGTGTGTGTGTGTGTGAGAGAGAGAGAGAGAGAGAGAGAGAGAGAGAGAGAGGAATTGTCTTGCTGACTCCTGATCCCAGTATTATTCAATTTTGGTACTGGATTCAAGCATCCTGTTTTTATTCAACATTATTTATATGCCTTAAATGCCATTCATATTAGGAATTTTTATACAGAATCTCTACTCAGATCAATGACGCTAAATCAAACCAAAATCTCTAGAATGCTGGCTGTGTAAAAAAAAAAAATTCAATTAGAGCTCTGAGGGCAATGGGTGATTGTATGTAGCCTGCAAAACAAGATCAAGCTGAAATGTGATAGAGCCGTATGCTGTTTAATGTGAGACATAATTGAGGCACTTGAAAAGAAGATTTCATTGTGAAAAATTGAGCTTTTAAGGAAATGGAATTAATGAAAATTTCAACTTGGGTATAGGACATAATTACCAAAAATATTAAAGCAAATAATTGGTAGCACTGTGATTTTCCTTCCCCAGGTAACTATCATATGTATTACATAGTGATTCCATCCCTCCTCTCATTAATTACTGTGATGCATAAATAATTGGAAAATTATGTCCCCCAAATGATTTACAAATACATTTTATGCGTGTAATAAGCACAAGTTTTTAATCATCTGGAGTCGTCCGACAATACATTCCAAGCTGTTCTATTATCTCTCACGGAAAACTGCCTTCTCTTTCCATAAAAATGATGGTTTTTTTAATATGGCTTCCAACTGTCTTGTGTATGATATGCCTTTAGATTAATATTGTTGATATTTAGCTCTGTATTATTTATAGGCATTTGAACAGAACATAATCACAGGACCCTGGAATCACAGCACATGAAAATATCTTTGCCACATCCTTGTATTGCTGACTGTGTTTCATTGTCACTCTGCTTATGTTCTTTTTTTTTTTTTTTGGTAATAAAACAATAAGAAGCTTTTATACATTCTGAAGGAAGGCACTCTAGAGCATGAAATTATTGCCCCCAAACATTGAAAAATCAGTGTTTGTGTGTATGTGTGTGCATGTGATTTTATATACTGTATATAATGCCTTAATTGATGCTACTGTGCATGGCATCTGTTTCACTCTCTTCAGATTTAACATCATAATGCCAGGTTATGGCTCAACAGTACACCTTACTTAGAGGAAACACTTGTCTTTGGAAGATTCACCAGAGCTGCTGATGGCATTTTGAGCAGCTGTCAAAACTGCTCAAATTGTTTTTGCCAGTCAGCAGATGGTTTCCACGTAGTTACAGTTGAAATGTGGTTTGTGGAACCTGTTGTACATTCCATGTTATTGGTGGGATTCCAAAGTCCCCCTCCAGAGGAATCTTCTTTGTCAAAAGATAGAGTACTTTCAAGGGGTGGAATTTGCAACTGAACAGAGCTCCTTGATTGGTTGGAACCTCCAAGCCTTTCTGACCCAATGGTCTGACCGAGTAACGAAGCTCTACCACGAGGAGAGAAAAGAGAGGAGAAGGAAGGAGAGGGAAGTAGAGAAGGGAGAGAGGGAAGGAGAGGGAAGTGGAGAGGAGGAGGGAGGGAAGGAGAAGGAAAGAGACAGAAAGAGATAGACTGTCAATGGAGAATTGAAAATATGAAGAGAGGAGAGGGAAGTAGAGAGGGGAGAGGAGAAGGAGAGAGGGAAGGAGAGGGAAGGAGAGGGGAGGAGAGGGAAGGGAAAGAGGGAAGGGGGGACAAGGAAAGGCAGGGAAGGAGAAGGAAAGAGACAGAAAGAGATGGATTGTTGATGTATAATTGAAAATATGATGTATTATAAAGGAAAATGCATAATAAAATGTTTTTTTTAAATGAAGCTCTGCCAATACTTTCCTGGCAGAAATACTTAGGGAATACCAAGAGAATTAGAAGGAGTGGCCAGAGATCACACACTGGCATCTCTTCAGTCATTTACTGGGTTTATATGTCCCCAGATACAAGTGAGGAGTGGTGAGGAGTTATAATGGAAATAGTGGAATAATGGAAATAGTGGTCGACTGTATGGCTGCAGTGAATAAGTTGCTTCTTTTTTGTTTTTTGTTTTTTTAAAAAATCTATTGACAATTCTGTTAAAACCTCTGCAATATGGAGAAGAATTCCTGCACCAAACATCTGACTATATTCTGAGGTTGTATGACCTAAATTGAAATACTACCATATATGAATTAGCCTCCTATTAATGACAAGAGACCTTACTTTATGCTAGAAAAAGCATACACATATACCATAAATGTACATAAAAGCATAGATACAATGGCATGGCCTTCTATGAGAGTACGTGCAATCTGTTTTGAAATAGCACTTGGCTGGAAATAAGACAAGAGCTTGATTTTTGCTGTTCCCTAGTTTGTATTTGGTTTTGCTCTATTTATTTAAGATTTTAGCTGGTATCTTCCTGCAAATCGTATAATCCTGAGCAGGGGTTGCCAACCTTTTGGATCTCAGGGACCACCAAACTCATGATTTTAAATCCTGCGGACCAGAGACCCTGGGAAAATCCCCAAAAAATTCTGCTGGAAAATTCCCCACCCCGTTTTCCTACCGATCAATCATTCTTTATTTGGGATCACAGGATACCATCTCCAGCTACATTCTCAGGAGGGGGAAGAGAGAGGGGGGGAGAGGGAGGGAGGGGGGAGGGGGAGGGAGGAAGGGAGAGAGAGAGAGACTTTTGGCTTCATGCAAGGAAAGCAGCAGAAGCTGCAGAAGTCTTTCTTTCTCTCCCCCAAACTCTGCCAGAAATGAATCTTTGCCAGTGCAGCCTCTTGGAGTAGGATGTCTTACCCAAAGACTCATTTCTGGTGGAGTTTGTTTGCAATGCAAGCGACGCAAGCCTTGTGTTCCCGCAGGCCATGTGGGCACCGCAACCTTGTGTTCCCGTGCAGCCTGGATTAATTGCTTTGGGGGGTGCTTTGGGGTTGACATTTCTCTGTGGACCACCAAAATTTTCTCATGGATGACCAGTGGTCCCTGGCTCACTGGTTGGCGACCACTGATCCTGAGAATGACTTCAAAATAACAATGCTAAATGATAGCAATCCTTTATAGTATATTAACAGGAATTGCTAGAAAGCAACTAATGTTTCATACACCCCAAATTAAACTTCTTAAGAATATGGCATTTCTGCAGAGGTAGAAGCCTAATCAGTGTAAATAAAATAAAATAAATAAAATAAATAAAAATTGAGATAGGAAAGAAGAACTTTGCCCACCATTTCTCAAGTACACGGCTTCCCCATTGGAGTGCAAAAATTACCATATGGAAAAACCATATTGGAGGAGTCTCCAATCTCTTCTCCTGAGGAGATTTAACTGAAAGATGGGGATGTTTCAGATGTCTTGAAAAGCAATTCACACAGTGAATGTAGGACATCCACAGACAGGCATCCGTATAAACTTGCAACAGCAAAAGTCCAAGAATTTTGTGTTTCACACTTGTTTGCTCTTTAAAAACAGTTTTAATACAAATTCTTCTTTTTCTTGTGGTGGGTGAGAAAAATGCCAGACAAATGCTCTGTTTGACATGAGCTTAAGATTTGAAAAGTTTAAAATAATGAAAAAAAATGGTATAGCATTGTTGAAAACATATTTCCACTGGACTTGATTCCAAGTCTGTCAAACATAAAACAAACAAACAAACAAACAAACAAACAAAAACAGTCTATTTCTTATTTACAAATTTGGGCTGCAGCTAACATAAAACTTCATTATAGGCAATGAGATTACTTTCAAGTAACACCTCTCACAAATGGTTGCTCTTATGCCTGATTCAAGCATGCTGAATGCATATTGTGCTGAAGAACCCAATTACTTTATAGGGGGCTAAGCTTTTTAAGATTAGTGTCACTTACAAAGAATGTTCTAGTAAGACTATATAATTATGCATTCTTACATCAAAGAATCCATATGGAATTTTTTTTTGGATAAAGAACAAGATTGGACTTCTGTATTAAATATTAAAGCATACCATCTTTAAAAAGGGCATGGTCAAGAGAAAAAAAAAACACCTAAAATTTGTTTCCAATTTAATTAAAGCCTAATTAAAACAATTATATATAGTTACTCTTGATTATTCATCATGTACTGAATAGCTTTTATCACAGTCAAAATATAACTTGGTGGCAAATTTTGGAAGTGTTCCAGCTGTCCCAGCTAGGTTTTGGGGAGTGGCTGCCCCTAGAGTTGTAGGCTATTGCTAACCTACGTTAAAGTAAGGCTCTCCCAAAATCAGAAAAATATAGAAAAGTTAGAATTCTGCATATCATCAGTTCAAGAAAGGGAATGGAGAAATTCATGTAGCCTCCCCTGTCTCACTCTTCCTTTACCAAAGAGCTAGTCAAGGATGTTGCTCTTCCTCAAAGACTCCTAGTCTATGACAATGTGGTGAGGTGCACATTTCGTACTAAATCTTAATAGGATTTGATTGGTTTTGGTTCAGTGTAATTTATAGCTCAGTGCATTGTAAAAACCTAGCCAACAAGCATAATAATAAATTAAGTGCATGGTGAATTCTTTCTGTTGTGTAAATGGAATAGCATATCCCATGACGTATTCCATTGTGTGAACTCTGCACGCCAATTATTTTTTTAATAGCCAGTATTTGTCCTTTTCTTAATTTTTAAAATCTATTTGTATTCTCATGCTATGATAAACATACAGGACTGGGGGAAATACCCATTACTTGTACATTTTAAAGAGCAAGTATACAACAAAAATATGGTATTAATGTTCATAAAGACTTCTTTAAGAAAAAAAAAAATCAAGCTTACTATAATTTGGGCAGCAATTTTTCACCTAATTTGTTAGGGGCTAGATGATAATAGATTACGTGACTTGGGAAGCCGGTGGAATGGAACCCATCTTGGTTAAGAGTACAATAAAAACATTATCTAAAGCCCCAAAGTAGCCCTGGTGCTGAAGTTCCCATCAGTTTAACAAAGTCTCCGCAAATGTTTCCTAGCAGTTGGTGAAGCAAATTCATCCATCAATGATTTCTTGGAGAGTAGCAGATGCTTCCTACAACCAGTCCAAAGGTGGTATTCAGCAGGTTCTGACCAGTTCTGGAGAACTGATAGTGGAAATTTTGAGTAATTCAGAGAACCGGCAAATACCACCTTTGACTAGCCCTCCCCTATTTATTCTCTGCCGCCCAAGTCCCAGCTGACCAGCTGGGTTTTCTTTTGTTGCCCTGCACTGGAGAACGGAGGTGGAAAACAGGTTTCTTCCCCTGCCACGCCCACCAAGCCAAGCCATGCCCACCAAGCCACACCCAAAGAACCAGTATTAAAATTTTTTGAATCCCATCACTGAAGCAGCCATCTACTGAAGGCTCTCTCTTCAGTAGCTACCTGGAAGATTTTCCCTTTCCCTTCCTAATTCTCTGCTGGCAAGACTACTTGGGGTATTAATCAAAGGCAACAATATTGTTATCAGTTGAATAGCCAGAGGACAAAAGAGCAGGTTTTCCTTAATCAACCTGGGTACAGATTCACTGCAAAAATTATCTCTGACCACAAGTCAAGACTGGCAGCTCTCCACGTGAGAGAAACACTTAACTGTTTTATATCTGTCTGTTCAAACTAACTGGTGGGTTTTATATTTAGGAAACAAAAAGTATATCCAACTTTCAAAAACATATGGAAATATGGTTTTAATGAATGACACTTGTAAGGATAAAAATAGAAATTATGTCCTGCAGATCGTAGAAACATCAGTGCATTATCAGAGATGCCAAGAGGGCAGCACAAATATGTGTCAGAAACCAGAAAGGAAAGGTTTCACCCAGTTTTGAACACTAACCCATTTGGGATTTTTTTCTCTCTCCATAAAGAAGGGTGACAAGCTTCCTTCTGCTGAAAAAGAAAGCAAATTAGAAGATCACATCTATAGACAAACTGGTATAGAGGAAGTGCATAACATTTCAGATGTGGAAAAGGAAGGATATGAATACGACTGCCACTCCGTCATTTAAAGGAATCAGCCAACTAGGTGGGTGGATTTTAGATGTACACAATGATGCAATGCAGAACTTGTGCAGAATTTTGAAAAATGGTATAGAGCCCATTACTAAAAGTCCATAACTGCAGAGCAGAGAAATATATATTCATATCTATGCTTTGTCCTTTCTGGTTTGGATATTTGGAACCCTGTTTTGTTTTGTTTTGTTTGATCTGGGTATGATGTCCTTTATTTAGCTAAACATCTTCCTTTGTATCATGTTTTCCCAAAGATGCACAGATTCAGTAATTTTACTTTTTAGTGCCTTCCAGTTTAGTGGGAAAGGACAAAGGAAGCAATCAGGAGAAATCCATCTGGAAATTAACAAATAATAACAATTTTAAAACATACAATTTTTAAGAGATGACAGTTGCTGGATAATAATGTCATATTCGAATGGGATTTACCTTGAAAATTGCATTCAGAAGGTTTGTAACCTTAGAGTCATAAATTTGTTTATACTTATTGTGATGAAGGCTGGAAGTGACTTCTTTATACTGTATGTTTTCCTTTATAATACTCTTACATTTTTTTGTATCTTTTTTCTTTTTCTTGCACCGTTTACTCTTTCTTTTCCTTTCTTTTAGTTTGCATTAGATTTTACTATTATAATCAAATTCTTAACAAAATTATATGTATACGTGTATTAACCAAGGTAACAGTATAGAATTCTCCCCCTAGAAATTGTGTTTTACTTTTGATGTGTATGATTAAAATATTTAGCTAAATATTTAATTGAATTTACATATAAGCAATGGAGCTCTGCTAACATTCACCTACCCCATAGGAGCATTTTAAGGATTATTTGTTAATATTTGTGAAAAGCTTTTCATATGTAAAGCTCTCAGAGTGCTGTTATACCAGTCAATTTGATATCCAGTTTTCTACATTCTGAGTTATTTTTTATTTTTCCCTTGGAAAAATGGTGCACATGCCCCCATGTGTGTGTGCGCGCGCGAATACACACACACGTACACATACAAATCAAATGAACAGAGGGTGTTTTCAGTGTGTATGTGATAATTGTTTTAAGTGTTTGTTTTCATTCAAATTAATCATTTGTTCTTTGCAACTGAATTTTTTTCTTTAAATGCCCCTGCCCTAACTGTATGTCCCCTATTTTTTTTTAAGAGAAAGCCTGCAAATACACACCCTTTCTATTTTTCATTTGAAAAAAGAAGACCCCAAAAGAGAGCCATTCATAATAGACCATGTGGCCTACTGTCAATTTTACCTCCATGCTGATTATAGCCTTCTAATGCGGCACTGCTTTTAAGCGTGGAAATTCCATTTCTGCATTGCAATGGGCTTTATAATATAATAGGAAGAAAGAGAGAAAAAAAAGCCTTTGTTATTTCATAGGAGGAAAGCTAAAGTAATCAAGTGTATCTTAGCGAAAGGAAGAAAAACATAAACACTCTCAGTTTATATTGTACTTAAAGTGCCAAGGCTTTAATTTTTTATTTTTTATTTTAAGTAACAAATAAAATAGCAAAACATTTTTCTCTTGTCATAAAAGCTGACTTTGATCCCCAGTACAGCATTGAGTGGAAAATTGAACCACACTATAATTGCTTTCTCTCTGACTGATAAAGTGGTGTAACAAATTTTGTGTTTGAATGATAAAATCAGCAATTGGCCCCTAGCGTTTCCTTCTGCCATTCCTCCAAGGACACCAAAGTCCCATCCTGCCTCCAGGCAACAGGAAAGGCTGTAGAACTGTAAATCTACTCCAAGTTGCTACGTTCTTGCCTCAATTTTTCTGCAACACGAGGCAAAGCTATGATTTCTGTCTCCTTAAAAACACAACTCATGTAAATTACTTCTGGCAAAGGAGAAAGAGAAGCAAAGGACAGGAAAACAACAGCGCTGATTGTGCAGCATCATATGGTAATCATATAGCCTTTGATGCACTAGGCAGAAATGCATGACTCAATAATAAAAAAAACTTGTTAGGAAAGGGGAAGGTATTTCCCCCCCATAAGGATGAGATTAATTTTCTAGAAATAAAAATAGCGGGGGGGGGGGGAGTACAACCCAGGTAGTGAGCTACATTCTAAATTTTTGTGCTCTGCTTCATGAAATATGAATGCAGAGCCCCCATCCCCCATGCCTTGGTATTAACAATTGTGATATGACGAATCCAATTATAACTAGACATAGCCAGTTGTGTAAGAGTCTCCAGCCTTTTAGGCTTGTAACACCATTGTGATTTTTAAAAAATATATATATTTTGCATTATCTTTTCATGGTGACATGGTTAGTCCAAAAGTACCTGTCACAGAGGTACACCAAATATAAAACAACCAATACCTTTATTTATTTTTTCTACTTCTTCCCTCTGGAGTAGACCTACAGACAGGGATGAGGACTTATGTCCACACTTAACAGATACAGAGGGAAATGGAAAGATAAGCTTTTGGAAGAATTGATAAACATATTGAGATAGAGATAGAAATAATAAAACGTACAGAATATGGGGTGCAGAAGGTGCCTGGGAGGGACAGAGAAAAAAACACAGAGATGAAGACAAACAGGGTAAGAAACATACATGGGTCGTGGAGATACAGGCAGAAGAAGCAAGAGAGGAATAGGCATGAAGGGGTGTTATTTCCCCTCTTTGTTGAGGCTGGATGTCCTTATTATATTTTTTTTTCTTCAAAAGTAGAGAAAAATCCTAAATATCTAAAGGATTTGTTCATCTTTCTTCCACCAACAATTGCTTTTAGATACTAGTTTTTCTCACTTAATTTCTTTGCATCTATGAGCTAACTTGACTAAATGGAATGCGTGGAAGATGATGTAACAACTTTGCTAATAGTTAAACAACAAAACATAACTGAGATCTGGTTAAAAAAAAGGGACACTTAATAGATTTATTAGAAGAATGTAACTTATTCAAAAGGAACAATCCTAATTAAAAAAGGGAAGGTTGCATTATACATAAATAATGTTTACGCTGTATGGAAATTTGTGACATATGGAGAATATTAGGGGGAGGAAAAAAATCTGACACTGTTGTGGGAGCTATGGTGAAGCAGTGGTTAGAATACAGTATTGTAGGCTAACTCACTGCTCACTGCCAGAAGTTCAATTTTTGCTGGCTCAGAGTTGACTCAGCCTTCCATCCTTCTGAGGTAGGTAAAATGAGAACCCAGATTGTTGGGGGCAATAGGCTGACTTTGTAAACCACTTAGAGAGGGTTGTAAAGCATTGTGAAGCAGTATATAAGTCTAAGTGCTATTGCTACTACTGCATATTCCAGGCTACCTAACCAAGAAGAAAATATAGATGAAATCTCCCAGATCAGATTGTGGGGTAGTCAGAAGACATGACTGCTGAAATGAGGGATCTCAAGTACCTTGAAATCAACTGGGAACCAGACTCTATGGCAGATGGAAAGCCAGAAGTTTCTTGATGTCTCTTGTAGACAATGTCATTGTCCAAAATATGAAAGAGAGAATTGGGGAACTATTTATACTGCTTCTAATACTTATTAACAGGTAAGAAATGTTTGAGGAAGTGAAAGTTATAGGAATCATGAAGAAGCAACACCATGCAATCCAAGAATTTACCACACTGTTTGCTAAAAATAACTAATGCAGGACAATAAGACAAATCTTATTGCTTTTTGACAAAGTTCTTAGATTAGAAGACCAAAAGAATCAAGTAGGCAGACTTCAGTAAGACAGTGATAAAGTTGGAATAATGCTGTATGGATGGTTGCACTATCAGATGGATTTGCAGTTGGTTAGACAATTGTACCTAATACACAGTCCTTAATGGATTTGTGTCTTAATGGAGAGAGGTATGTAGTTGTCTTCAACATTTTTGTAAATGTCTTAGACTTAGATGAAGGGATAGAAGGGATGTTTTACTAATTTGCAAGCAATAAAAAACCAAGGAGGGAGGGGTTTGCAAGCATTTCAGAAGACAAGCTCAGTGTTCAAAAGGAACTTGATAGACTTTGACATTGGGCCAGATCCAAAACAATGAATGCTGATCAATGGTGAGAAATGTAAGATAAGGTAAGAAAAATCAGATGTGAAGCTACATGATGGGTGGCAGCTAGCCTATTGTGGGGATTTTCATTCATGGCAGACCATAGATAAGTATGATCCAGAAATGAGCCATGGCTGCCAAAAGAGCCACTGCAATCTTGGGGTGTATCAACAGAAAAATAATATCAAGAGAATTTCTGCCTTGAAGGTGATGCAGAATTGGAGCACCGTGGGTCTCATCTGTTAGATAATATGATCTATCAGGATCCAGGGAAATGAGGTGCTCTTTGTCCCAACACCTATCTCTGAAATAGCATTCCCTTAGAAATCTGTGTGGCTCCACCCTAATGGGGTTTCAGAAATCCTAAAAATCTAGCTGTTCTCCCAGAACCTCAAATAAGTGGCTTTTGAGCCCACCTATGGTTCTTTTGGTTCTATGTAGTACTTAGAATCCAGAGATATATGATTTCTTAATAATAATAATAAGTCTCTATTGATTAGCCCTTGGGCCATATCAAAGTGCAAAGCTCCAGCAACAACCTGCTACTAAAATTTAATAAAAGCAATTCAAAATGAAATTTGATAAAATACTATTTAAAATGGAACTTGATAAAATGCAATTTAAAATGGAATCTAGACAAAATACGATTTAAGATGAAATAGTAATAAAATACAATCCAAAATAAAATTGTAATAATGTACAATAATTTAAGATATAGATAAAATATAATAACATTATATTTCGGAGTCGCCCTTGCAATCTACCCCAATCAATCCCACATATGCAAATCTCAACCGAATCATTTTGTTTAAATACTGTGCTACTTTAAATGTTATTTTCAAGTTCTGGCCGGACATAAGGTAAGTTATTTTGATATGGGTATCCCAATGGGTCATTCGTCTGATATATAGATCAAGATACCTGTCTCTCATCCTCTTATACAGGCAACAGTCAAATAGGATGTGAGCCAGGTCCTCTACCTCTGCCACTCCACAAATACAGAGACGCTCATTGTACGGTATTGCATAAAATCTCCCGTATCTAACCATTGTGTCAAGAAGTTCAAATCTCGCTCTTGTGAATACCTCCCTAAGATGTTTTGGGAGTTGTGACTTCAAGTAGCTATCTACCTGGAAAGTACATTTGTATTTACTCAACCATTTCAAGTTACCTACCTTACTAAGGATAGCTATATCAGTTTGTGCATCTGCATCCTTAATTCTTTGGGCAACTCTTTTTTTAGATTGTTCTCCTGTTTCACAAGAGATAGGAAGACCACAGCTTCTTATAAAATTTGTTAGTTTAATGATCCAGGAGATTTGTGATTGTAGTTTTATTTGCTCTAGTAGGCATAATTTGGGTAGTCTATCAGTCTCCATTTCATTAACTTTGCACCAGTAGTTATAAGCTTTAATTTTATATAATGCCTGAATTGTATAAATTCCTTTGTCAATTAATTCTCTTTTATCTTTCATAATGTAAGCCATCCAGACTCACATGGAATTCAGTGGCCTTAAATCTAGAAAATAAATAAAATAAATCATGGGAAGTGATTTTATTCTATGCTAACCATGCATTTTATGAACTGGCTGCATAGAGTAATATATCTGATACACATTTAGCATAAATGTTCTACTAGCATCAGAATGAATCTAATTCCACCTGAATTCTTTCAAGCAGAATTTATTTGCACCTGACTTTCCTTTTGCATTGTTTGGCAATTATCTCTGGCAATGCCTTTTACTAGAGAGACTGCTAAAATGCTGTTTTCAAACCTCAAAGTATTGAATACTGCATTGTTTGACAAAATATTTCAGTTCAAACTTCAGGTTAATAAGATCTTGATATTATTTTATTTTCTTCACCTGTTTGGGTCAATTCATATTGGTGGAAATGTTGGCCCATTTCTTTTTTGGCCCTCAGACAAATGTTAAAATGTGAGATTTGATTGCTCTGTACTATGCACTAAGACCACACTTGAAAATGTAGAAAAGTTAAAGCTACTAATGCTTATTAATATTCTCTCTCTCTCTCTCTCTCTCTCTTTTTTTTTTCTCCCTCCCTCCTTCCCTCTCCCCTCCCCCCCTTCTCCATTTAGCAGCAAGGAAAATGTCTCATCATATAATTTCACATTAGAGAGCAGGTTAATAATCAATAGGGGAACCCCCTCCTACCTAGACTGCAACAGTTGTGACATGTGTCCTGTGGGAGAATAGCTTCTAAACTGAGCCAGAAGAAGCAGGCAAAAGAGAAAGGAACCTCACTCTGTAGCCAAGGCACATAGTCTTTGACACGTATATCACCACCTTCCCTGCATTAGAAGTACAGTGATTGTGATTAAGGAAGGTTATACAAGAATAGTGTGTGGGTTGAGTTTTGCTCCATGCATCTTCACTGCCATCAAGTAAACCAGAGGTGCTCATTGGATCAATAGAGCAGATATACCTCTCAATGTCTCCCTTGAATATGGGAGGTTTTGGGTATTGCTTTTGGAGAGGAAGATAATTGGATCAGTAGAGCTCTACCTGGACAAAGCAGGTGGATGAAAAGGGACAAGGTTTGGAAGCAGCACTTCTATAGGAAGATCACATTTTCAGAATTTCACTGAGTCCATGCTAGTGAGTCTGGCAGTAGGTTTATTCTAGAAAGAGACCTGTGTAAACCCACCATTATTTGTAAATCTTTTCCTTAGAGAAAGCAGCAGAGCACACAGTAGATACATCTTCCTTTTGCTGACAGGCATAAGGGCGTTCTTGGTAGAGTGAAGTCCAGAGTGATATGTGATTGGGCTTTGTCCCCAAAATAAAAATGTATAAAAGTTTGAGGTAAGTCGTACCATAAGCACTGTGTCAACCCTGAAGTGACCTTGGCTGAAGGCATCTTTGAGGCTTCATGGTTGCCACAAAGCAAAGGGGGAGAAAAGGATTTTAGATATCTCAGCTTGGCTGTCAAAATAAAAAGTTTTTTTGTGGGAACCAAGGTCATTCCAGGAGGTGGCTGAGAAAAGGAGGAGTGGAGTAACCAGGCAACCTGTCAGCACCACTATTGTACAATGTGACCTAAGACCTGGGGTGAACTTTTACTTTTTAATTAGGTGAAAACTGTGGGAACCTTCAGAGTCAGTTTTCACCAGTTGCACCAATATGATGTATCCAATAAGTTGTTCTTTGAGGAATATACTTGCCTCGGAGTTCTGCTTTTAATGGGTACATTACTTGGAACGCTGACATTCTGTTTATGAAAAAAGGTTTGCCCTATGTTAGCTAATTCTCTCCTGCAATGCAAACAGCCCTCCTGAACCACTTCACAGAGTATATGTTGTGGCATAACACATTTTATATTCCATCAGCATAAATGATGTTCACCAGGGGTGGGATTCAAATTTTTTAGCAACTGGTTCTGTGGGCATGTCTTAGTTGGTGGCGTGGTGTGTGGTTATGTGACTGGGTGGATGTGGCTTCGTGGTCATGTTATTGGCTGGGTGTGGCCAATTCAATATCACTCTCATTGAGGCATGCATCTCCTTGCCTGGCCTCTCATGACTGTGGGAATGTTGCAACAGTCGTAAGTGTGAAAAATGGTCATAAGTCACTTTTTTCAGTGCCAACTTTGAATGGTCACTCCACACAAGCAAAGTACCAGCAAAGGAGGGAAAAAAACTCCAGAGAGGTTCCTGAGACAGTAAGTCTAGTCCTGCCAAGAATATAATAAGGGTTAATGGAGAGGCAGTTTCTGTAAGCAACACCAGAATGTTTCCTTCCTGCCTTCCTTACAGGATTAGGCCAGTAATTTCTTCTAACAACCAGTTCTCTGAACTGCTTAGAATGTTAACAACCGGTTCTAGCGAAAAGGTGTGAACTGGTAGAATCCCACCTGATGTTCACATCAAATTTTGTTGGTATAACTCAGTTATGAACTTCCCCTGAGAGCAATGTAAAAACAAATTCTAAATCTCTTCCATTGAATTCAACTGGACCAGAGATGAAATTCAAAAATTTTCTCTACCAGCTCTGTGGGCATGGCTGTGGGTGTGGCTTGGTATAATAGTAATAGCAACCAAGGGCAATTTTTTACCGATTCAAATCATCCCTACCACATCTGCTGAACAGGCCAAGGTGGAATTTCACCCCTGAACTGGACTCTAAATAGCCCAACTCTATTTTAAATACATGTTTACTAATTTTAAAGGAAATCAGTTTGTTATGAGATGGATACAGGCTTAGATTTATTTAACTAGGCTTGAAACAACATTTGATATAAATGCAGTAATGAATATCTTCTTTTTGTGGAAATGTCAATTGAATCTTGCACCCAAACTTCATGGATAATAAAATGGAACAAGTGGCAAATTCACTGCCATATAGCATTGACTAGTTTGGAATATTTTCAAGTCTGTCTCACTATATTTTAGGTATTGGCAAAATGCTGGTAATAATATGTGACTTGCAAGTCTCTGGATTAGCTATCTGAGTATGCATGGAACATCCTTGAGACTAAATGAAAGACAGTTTGATGTAGAGGTTAAGCCACCAGTTTAGAAAGCAGAAAATCATGAGTTCAGGTCCTGTCTTAGCCATGAAAGCTAGCTGGGTGACTTTGGGCCACTCATTCTCTCTCAGACTAATTCACTTCACATGGTTGTTGTTAGGAGGAAAATAGGAGGAAAAAGGTATGGTGAATATGTTCACCACCTTGGTTTATTTGTAAAGATAATAAAGGTGGAATACAAATAAATAAAATAAACTGGACTTTTGTCACATTTGAACAATATCATCCTTATTGTTAGCAGGGAACACTAGAGATGGTACCATATGACAAAGGTCAGTAACTTAGATTATTCCTTCTCTTTCTTACAAAAAAAGTCTTATGTGAAACCTTTGATTGATCAGAACTATGATCATTGGCCGAAGTCAATATTTAGGGCCTACCAGCTGATGATAATCACAGCATATCAAACATTACAACTTGAACATAAGAACATGGTAAAGAGTACAAATTATAATGAATGAGATAAAAAGAAGAAAAATAGATTGTGTATCTATGAAAAAGATAGAGGAGGATGGGGAGACCTGGTCTGCTATGGTCTATGGGGTTGCAAAGAGTCAGACATGACTTAGCAACTGAACTACAACAAAATCTATGAAAAAAAGAAAAGGAAGGATATAACTGATCTGGATGGAAGTGTTTTGACTTTTGGGGAATGAAGCTGATGAATATAGAGGGAGGGAAATTATATGTATGAATGAAAGGGCTGAACTGTATGTCAGAAAATATATATTGGTATAAACTAGATTGCTGTTGCAGGCTGGTGATAGGTGCACATTAATGGATATAGTGGAAGAACCAGGATAATTTTTTTAGAAAATCTGTGCACTTTTCTGAATAAATGGAATGCAATAATTCTGTTGGATGACATGAATTGATGATAAGAAAGAGACAAAAGTACTGTTAAGTGGGCCATTTGGAGACTCAAGACAGAATGAGAATTATGATCATTTTTGTTCTGCTTCAAAAGAAGACTTTTGCTTTTTTGGGAGGAGGGATATGTAATTTAAGCATCAATTTCTTCTTGTGTATACATGGAAAAGGAATGAATTGAAAAGCATGACTGATTGGATAGCTTATGATGAAAGTGTAATAATTAGTGCAAGATAAAAGGATGGGGAGAGATTCTGAATGTGGGACAGGCCATTATTCATTCATGTCAAGTATGGGTCTTGGGGAAAAAATGGATTAGGAGAAAAGGAAAGGTATGGAAGAAACAAGGTGGAATGAAGAATGACTTTAGGCAGAGAAAGTATGAGTCCTGCATGAAAAAGTCTTGGATTAATCTTGATCCAGAAACAAAACAAAAAAATGAATAGAAGGAAAAGCAGAGGTGGAAGCTGTTTGAAAGAGAGGGAAAAGAACAACATCACAGAATATTATAGAATTTGTGGGTGGAAAAGCCACCTCTAAAGAAAGCCAAAATGACTAGAGAGATCCAATTAATGGATTCTTCATTAAGATAGCAAATATATAGAGTGATCACCGGGCTCCCAGCCTAAATTTTAAGACCACACAAATTTTACACAGGTTGTTTAAATATATATTAATATATAATTTTTGAAATAATCATGATAAGGAAGTAGAGTCTATCATCTTTTAGAGTCTATCATATTTTTCTTCTATGCATCCTTGTATTCATAACTGTGTTTTTACTTATACCTATTATCTTGCAAGCAATTGACAAAAATAAATAAATAAATAAATCTTTTGAAGGCAGGGACACTTGTTTGTTCATAGAAAAGAACTTACAGCACATAGGCAATTCCTTTCCAAAACATGGCTACCCTGTACATTAGCCCTTCATGTTATTGTAATAGTGTGTCTTTTTGTTCTCACTTATTCTTTGCTCATTTGGCCCAAGTGAGTTTATTATATTTACTGCTGAGAATTGCATTAACTGGAGACATATATTTCAAAGCTTTCTTTGGACCCAAGTAGGGTCCTTTAGTAAGGAATGAGTATCTTGCCAGTATCATGAAAATTTGCCACAGGCTCAACAGTCTGATTTTGCCTATGTATGAGGTGAAAAGAATCCTGCATTGTAAAGAAAATAGTTTCATATATAAGGTTGCAAAATATCACAGCTTTTCTAAGTTCTATGCAGTTCACACTGCACTTTCTAATATACTGCAGTGTGTACAGTTATAAAGCATATATCATTTTTAAATACAGTTATATATGGGAATCATAAAAAGGATGATAGAGTAAAAAGCTGTGGGTGTGAAAAAGGCATGAAGGAGAATGTTCCAGAAAGTGGGGGTGAAAGTGGACAGTGGCTATACAGAGAAAAATATTGACACAAGGAATTAATCAAAGATAGCAAGGACTGGTTTGGACAGGTAAAATGCAAAATGCTTTGATGAAATTTTAAAACAAAAATTGTTATGGAATAGAGACCCTCCAGCAGTATAAACAGAATTGAGAAAACAAGTGCTGCAATGATTTGGAATAAAACATAAAAGGGGAATACTGGAAATAATATTTTAGAGACTTGTCTGGCAATGCCAATGATATGTTGAAGACCAGAACTAAGATGAGTGCTATTAATGTTAACATCCATGAAAAAAGCTAATAAAAAAAAGAAATAATGAATACTGGCACTCGTAAGGCTGCAGGTGTAGATGGTGTAACTGGATAACTGTCGAAGTATGTACTGTATATGATTTGCATATTGAGCGACTGTGCATCTTGCTTCATGTTTGCATGAAGCCTGCATCTGTGCCCAAGAATAAAAATAATGGTCTTCTTCTCTTATGAAAATGGTAAGAGTGAATGCAAAAACTAGAGTAAGTTTCACTTATTAAACATATCTGGGAAGGTACTTGGTTGGATTCTGACAGCCGATACAGGAAGTGATAATGAGCAAGATTTGACAAATGTGGTGTAGCTTTATGCTGAGCTAAGGATGTGTTCTCTTTCAGGTCACTTAAAAATATGTAAATGTGATTTAGAAAAAAAGGATGTGAAGTAAAAGGTTTGAATTCAGGAATGTTTTTATACAAACATGGAGATGAAGTTTGACTGTTAAATGCAATAAGAGCAATATAAGAGAAAAGCAGGTGTGTAAATAAATGGAGTCTTAGTGAATGAAAGAAATAAGAAGAGTATGTGATTTCTCCTGGAATGTTTAATGCAGGGGTCTTCAAACTTGACAGCTTTAAGACTTGTGGACTTCAACTCCCAGAATTCATCCACCAGTCAAGTTAGCTCAGGAATTCTGGAAGTTGAAGTCCACAAGTCTTAAACTTACCAAGTTTGAAAACCATTGGTTTAACGTATTTATGCATAAATGTTTAAGAAATGAAGACATTGTGTGGATTGGGAAAGGGAATGGGGATCATGAACTTGTGTATGTGAATGTTGCTGTATTCTGGGATGAAAATATGATTTAGTTACAGTAAAATGAGATTGCATGTTGTAAGAAGGAATATGAATCTAAAAAAATGTCCTACCCAAGATCAAGGAAAACAAGCACAGGAAAATACGTAGAATAAATGATTTCAAGTTACATATAAATGGTGCAAATTAAAATAGGTAGAAGTATCTGTGCATGTTGGTAGAATGTTCAAGACAGGAAAATGGATGGAGAATTTTTAAGATGTGCAAATGTTGATAAAAAGGTAATGGGTAGGATGAGGCTTGTTGGAAGGAATGAGTGCTCACTAAAACTTATGAAGATGGATGCAAATGAAAGCATGTTGTGACTCACTATGCTATATGAAAGTAAGTTTGGCATGCCAGAAGAAACATAAAAGTAATTGAATGCAATATAAGGAAACACTTAAAAAGTTGATGGGGAAGAGAAATTGTAAATTAGTGCTGAATGAGCGTGGACAAAAATATAAGACAGTGACCAGTACAAAAGAAATACATTAAGATTGTTTAGTTAGGTAGAATTGCAAAACAAATCCATGAATGAAAAAATGAATGGATCAAGAGGAAGTGAAACACTGATAAAGTTGTGGTTGGATAAAGTTTATGGAGTCCTCATAAAGGAAAAAAATAAGTTTAAAGAACTAAAGGCAATGCATGAAGCAGTGTATGAACCTAAGTGAAAGCAAGGATTAGTGGAAGCATTAGTGAATGGTGCTATTATGAACTGAAGTTTCCTTTTCAAAATTTGACATTTTTAACTTCTATTGTCTACTGTTTCTGCACTTTGCATAATGTTGCTTACAAGTAGATTTCCCAAGTAATATCTACCTGAAATTCAATCCAGCAAAACCAGTTGCTGTCATAGGAGATATCACTGTTCCAAACAACTGAAATTAGAAGGACAGAAACTCATTATCTGTTGAGAGTATTCACACTGCCTTGTCCCAAAGGTGCTTTTTCAAGAGGCAACTGGACGTTCTTGTTTTTCTTTGAAGACGTTTTGCTTCTCATCCAAGAAACTTCTTCAGCTCTCTGCTTTCAACACACAGTTGATGTGCCATGAGAGTTGATCACTCTTAAGTCCCAAACATGTGATGTCCTTTCTTGTTCCCAGTGGGCTGGGATTGACAATTCCCCAAATCACCTTCTCCATTCTCTATGGATATGTTATTATTTAGACCATCTCAACTGCTCTCATTAAATGACTTGGACTGTTGAATGCTGATTTTAGTAGCTCTGAATAGCCCAGTTCAATGAATGCAGCAACTTTATAGAACCGACCTGTACAAAAATACACTAGAGAGTTATAGGCATTGATTAAATAATATTAATATGTCTTTTGCCTCTAGTCAACTTGCCTTTCTCCAGAACATTGCAACTGGGACTACCTTCCTTCACCTTCTTTCCCTCTTCCTCCAGCAGAATGTTAATATTATAAACTTTGGTGTTGTCATTTGACCTAGACTCCCTCTTTCTCTCTTGCTTCTGATTTCTTCAAAACATACTTGTTTACTCATCTGCTGTGTTGCTCCCACTCCTCATTCCTCCAAATTGAATCCCTTCACGTCTCTTTCACTCCATTTCTCATGTGTCTCCTCAGCTCACTGTTGATGTGATGACTGATGGGTGGGAGGACTGCTTCCCTTGACCTCTTCAACATCAGAAAGGTTTTCAAATCTCAGTCATCTCTGACAGCCTTTGAGAAGAGAAATGAGACAATCTCTCTGACACAAAGGCTTCTGGCCTGGGGTAAAAAATTCCTTTTGAAACTGGGAAAAAAAAAACAAGAAAAAAAGGAAAAAAAACCTGAGCACTCCACAGAGCACACTGTTTCACATTCATCTCACAATGCAGCTCATCCATCCCATCTCCAGATTAGCTTTCAGAGGCTGTAGTTTTTCTGTCTGTTGTAGGTCTGGCACTATTTCTACACTACCTTTGTTAGTGTTCCCGACAGATAACTGTGCAAATCTGGAAGCCAATTGGCTTTATAATTATAGTTTCAAGATGACATATCAGGATTGCTTCCATCTTGAAAAAGCTTTGATCTTAAAAAACACACACGATTTAGTCAATTTATTAAAGAATAACAACTGCCTGCACAAACATATATTATGCATGTATCTTCACATTTATGCAGAATTTCTGCACAGACTGTAACCACAATGAACACAATACGTGCTACTAGTTAGGACGAGTAATGTACAAACGTCTGCTTTGGGGTTGTGACTGCATTTGGAAAATTCGGGAAAATTCACACGTCCCCTGTAACTTGATTTTTCAAATTCTCTTTACTCTCCCACCTTCAACATTCTTCATCTAGGATTGTTTTGGATTTAAGAATATGAGCAGGATGGGGAGACCAAGTTTAAATGTTTTGGACATGACCCAGATGAAGTTGGGGGAATGTTTGCATTCCATTTATTTGAATCATTTGTCTGAAGTGGTGTAGGGTTTCCTGCCCTAAGGAGGGGGTTGGACTAGAAAGCCTCCAAGGTCCCTTCCAACTCTGTTATTCTAATTATGATATGGAAGTATATAAGCAGGTACTAATAACTCTAACAGTAGAATTTCCTTCACTGTTCAGGTTTTAAGATGTATCAATAAGAACCTAGTCAGAAAACACATAATTTCAGCTATTTCAAGAAGAGGATCAGTTTCTCCCCTACCCTTTTACATAGTTTTTTCACATCTGTTTTGCTTTGTTAAAGTTTTGCTGATGTTAAATCCATCAACATTTCTTTTTAAAATACTAGTAACGTGTCTTTGTGTTCAGAGCTTCAGTTCCAAAGAAATAACCTGGGATCAGAAATTATCTTCCTACAGGATGATTTTTTTTTAAAAAAAAAAATTTAGCTTATAGCCCTGGAATTTTCTGATGGTCTCCCATTGTAATGGAATGCTTTAGTGGTCTTGAGAAAATAGGGGAAAAAAAGTTGCCTAGGAAACAATCACACAAGAGATACAATAGCCCCAAATCACTCAACAGTCATAGAAAGAAACTGAGAAAGGACTCGCCCTAATGGGTCAGGCAGTTAAAAATGGTGGATGGGAAGTTTGAACTTTCTGATTTGCAAGATTCTGTTCATCTAGCCTCAGGATAAAGTAGTTCATCTAGTTCAATTTCCTGTCTGGTTTATCTAGGAGGGTCGACACCCATCCAATTACTAACCAGGTCTGAATCTGCTTGGCTTTGGCGGATCAGCCAAGGTTGACAGCCATGCAAATCTGCAACCAACTTAATGATTTATAGGTAAGACCCAAGCATGCAGTCCATGTTCAATTAGCATGTTTTTGTAAAAGGATCTTGACAGCTTGCTTGCATGGATGTCAGCTTTTGGTTCTAATTACACAGTATATGTTACCTGGATTGGAAAGACTGAGAGCCTTGGGGGATAGTTTTTATGGACTACTGGTGATAAATATCTCCCCCCATCAATGGTTGACTCCTTCGCAACCACTCCATGGAACTCAAGCATAGTGTCTTTCTTGGACTGAGCTTCAGGCTTTAGGCATGTTCAGTAATATCCTTGACTTTTTCCTGGGGTTGTCATTCTAAGTGACATTTCTGGCATGTACCACTGGTGGGACAAAGCTGATAAGCCAACTTTTCCTCAGAAAAAGGAGGGAAACATATACATACACAAATAAATTTAAAATGAATTTAAAACAAAAGTAACATTGCCTGTAGAAATGTACTTCCTAAAGGTATCTTCAGATGGAAATGTTTTATAATTGTTTTATTTTTAAGCAATGCTACAACTTTTATTTAGATGCATGGACAATATACAAAATAAACTTTCTGAATTTTGCTTACCTATTTGTTTTATGCAATCATTTATTGAATGACACCATGCTAATATGGAAAAATTAGTCTCACTAATTTTTTCCTCAACAGTAGAGCTATATATTTGTAGCCCCCATAACAGATACACAGGATGGATGCCTCAAAACATAATTGGAGAGCTTTTGGCTTCACATAATTTAGAGCAGAGATGAATGTTAATTTATAACTATACTCCATGATGATTAGAATGCTGGTTAAAATAGTTTGGATAACTTGACAATTAAGTCAGTACACAGCTATTTTGGAGTCTGGTAACACCTTTCTGACTAACAAACATCATTCTTTTAATGACTTGGGTGCAGAGGTGAAGGAAATGCTTATCAGATTTACAAATGAAAGAAATTGTAATGGAATTATTAGTTACTTAGAAGACAGAACTAAAATTTAAAATTATCTTGACAAAAGAAAAGACTGGGCTGAATGAAATTGAAATTGAACAGACAAGCACAATATGCTTTATTTAAGGAACAGTAAGTCTAATATGGTGGAATCTGGTTGATAATGATGTGGAAAAAATTGGAATAGTAGTTGATTGCAAACTGAACCAGGAATAACATTTTTTGTATTATGTTCCTCATGTCAATAAAGATACAAGTAACTGATATACTATCTGTGATGCAATGGCAAATCAATCCATAATAAAGATTTGTGGCACCATTAGTCCTACAATCCTGCCCAGATGTTCTTTCTATGGCTAGAAACACTGCAACACTGAGCTTTTCATAGCCTCTCCACTTCAGATAGTTTCTAGTCAATGCCTGCTGATCAGATAGAAACTTGAAAGTTCTGAGGACTATGTTTTTCTCTGTCTTCTTGGGCTAGCTAGAAATAAGAACTGAGAATGATAAATGAGTCATCATTTCCCAGGTTCCTTAAGGTGCTTTCAATGACAGTCTATTTGTTTTCCTGGGCAGCCACACCATTCATTCAACCATGTACAATACTGGAAGATGGAATGGGAAAGATTAACATGGATCAAATTCTAGGTTTTCTATCACTATCTGAAAAGGATCTATAACAGTAGATCATTGTATAATTATGAATAAGAGTGCCTTTAACAGTCCAGGTTTCAATTCTGTTGGTGGTTCCCTTAAGGTACATGAACTTGCGCCAAAATTTGATGACAGGAAAGAGCTATGATTTTAAGGTATATCAAATTATAAAGAGCTTCTAAGACTCACTTTCTATCTCTTCAGTACTGGGATTTAATAATAAACATAGTCTTTATTTGTTAGAAGTTAGAATAGGGGTCTCCAAACTTGGCAACTATAAGACTTGTGGACTTCAACTCCCAGAATTCCCCGGACAGCATGGCTGGCTGAGGATTTCTTGAAGTTGAAGTCCAAAAGTCCTAAAGTTGTCAAGTTTGGAGACCCCTGGGTTAGAACTATTCAACAGGGAATACTGGTTGACTGTGGCAGATTAGTGCTGAGGAGCAGGATGAGGAAGCCACATGAGCAGGTGCAGCTTAATAACTTCAGGATCACCAAAGACCTATGTGGAATATTCCTCAGTACTGAAGAGATGGAAGCCCATGTTATTTCATGGGCCTTGGGGGAATTAGAACTGTGGATAGTTTTGGCTTAGGAGCAAGGTGTTTTTCTGGCTCACAAAATTTTATTAGATCAAATGACACGACACCAAGTACATAAAAATAAATTTATATTATTGATGTGTTTGGGTGTATGCATATATATATGTATGTGTGCATATATGCAAGTATGTGTCTTAATACTGTACATCTATGAATGGATGTCTCTGTTATGTGGAAACCTTCACATAAATGTAGAGGTTTACAACTATATATTTTAATATATAAATAATATGTATATGTGTATGCATGCATGCATGTATGTATGTGTGTGTATACACACATACCCATTGACATATATGAATATAAATTTATATTAGTACTGCAAATCACAAAGTAATAAAATAAAACACAAATGCCAGAACTCCCACCCTGTTTAGCATTTCAAGGGAAAAAAAGAGGGGGGAAAACTTCAGGAAATATATATATATATACATCAGCAGGCAATTAGACTAATCTGCAGCAAGCCAGGCTTGTGGGATCATTGTTTGGTATTTGCTAGGGCCCAAGCTGTGTGCCCTGAAGGGCCGACCTTCTAATCATTATCTGTCTGTTTTATTACCCAGCCAAACTGGGCCCAGTTTTAAATAAAATATGCAAAGGTTTCTTAAATTATCACCAGGGGCAAGGCGGATCGCCTTTCTTGCTGTACATGTTGTTAATCTGTGAAATGCAAATTCCCTTCATCTTATAGTTGAGCTTTATTAACTTTTTTGAATTTAAAATTTCTCGAACAATGAGTTCTGTCAGCTTCTGAAATTATATTTTCTTTCTTTTTTCCCCCTCTCTCCCACTCTTCTCTCCCTCCCTTCACCTACCCCTCCCCCCACAATATGGAAACGAGTTTAAAGCAGAAAATCACCAGGGGAAATAAGAAGGGTTTCATCTTGCTTTCAGAATTTAATTGGCTCCTTAGCAATTATTAGTTTTGCAGTTAAAATCATTTTTATTACTATAAGCATTTTCTTAAAGAAACCGTGTTACCTTCTTTGGGTGAAGACCTCAAATGTCAGGTGAAGAAAACCCTGAAAACGGCACAGTAGGTAGATGATGTACATCAGTAGACCTCAAACTCTGCATTTCTCCTCGCTGTGAAAGACTTGGGGACAAGTATCTTGCCAGCTTGCTTTGCCAAACTGTTTGTCATTGAAGCCCCTGCCTTTTTGAAACAAAAACAGAGTGCCCTTATCTCAAGCACCAAATAGGCATCTGTCAAAAGCCCTGTGATCTTCAGAGAAAAAGCTTTGGTCTGGCATCCAGGGGCCTGAGTTCTCATCCTGCTGCTGTGAACCTGCTGTGAGCCCTTGAGAAGATGATTTATCTCTCTTTGCTTTCCTGCAGTGCAATTTTTGGGTCTATTTTGACTGAAGGTTGTTTAGGAGAAGGTTGTTTGGCTATGATCCAAAGATTGGCTCTCTGGTCCCTTGCAAGCATGGGTAACCCTCATGCCCTCTGGTGTTTGAAGAAAAGAAGAAGCCAGGGCTGGAGTCTTTGAATTAGTGAGGCCACCTTGCTTCCAAATGATTGTCCCCTCTCCCATTTCTACCTATTCTGGATAGTTCTTAGTTTAGGAATCCTGGCTATAATTTGTAGAATGTGGATTGTCAACAGGATGTGTTGTTTTTCTC
Organism: Notechis scutatus; assembly: GCF_049901735.1. Taxonomy (NCBI): domain Eukaryota; kingdom Metazoa; phylum Chordata; class Lepidosauria; order Squamata; family Elapidae; genus Notechis; species Notechis scutatus. Next base: position 157,399,671 of record NC_142009.1, read on the forward strand.
TCTTTATAATGGTGCAAATTATTTCACGTAAGGAAAAAAATATTCCAGCAAAAATATAATAAATGAACTTGATTGATGACTATAAGAGGGTTATATATCTCTTATTCATGTTTTGCTGGACTAAGTGATTTGGGTGTGTGTGCAGTCTTGCTGTTTTCTTTTGAATGGATAATTCACTTACATCCAAAAAGTAGAATAGGCAGCAACTATTCTAGCCTCTTTCATATTGTTCTCTCATTATCTTTTGGGTGTGTTTATTTGCTATGCTGTGACAGTGCTAGTTTGTTCAATGTGAAATGTGCTTCCATTTCTATTGGGCCATTTCAGACGTATCTTATTTTTTTTACTTGTTGAAACAAGAACGGACTAACTGAATGGCATATTTTGCAATGGCAGGGCTGTACAAATGACTAGGATGGAACTGGAAAAGTGGGAAGAGGAAAGAGAGGGAGGGAGGATAGTGCTTTTATTCCTTTTAATTACTTTTATCACATCATTTCTAAATTGGCCATCAATTTAATTATAACAAGAAATGTAAAGGATTCTGATCAATGGGCCTGCAAGATGAACACTTTCAAATCCCCATTTGTTATGTTTTCTATTTTATCATTTTTATCTGCAAGGTCCCTTCCAACTCTGTTATTCTATTCTGTTCAGTTCTGTTCTGTTCTTTTTATCAAACAGAAAGTGCTCTAGAAGGGTTTCATTCACCTTGAACCTGGTCTTCTCTGCCAGGCCCAGATTTCTTTCCTTCCCCTCTTCTCCCAGGCGACCTCTGGATTTAGCAGAAGATTTCTCAATCAGTGCAAGAATTTGACACTGCTTATCATCTCTTTCCTCACTGCACAGAATTTGGGTATTTTATATTATTTTTTATATGCAGGAACATTAAAAATACATGATCAGGCTGATATACCACCATCTATCATATTTCAATCTTGGGTAGTCATTTTATTTTATTTGCTATGTAAAATGATTCCTAGGTTAACTGAGGTAAAAAAAAATATTCCAAACCTAAGAATTATTTTATGCAGATGGCAAAATCTGCTTTAATTCTTTAAGCAAGGGGTCAATTACCAGCTATCAGTTAATATAATTAAATTATGTTGCCAGAAAGTGATCAAGCTAATGCTGACATTTGGCCTCTTTTCAGATAAGTAAGAAGCCAGGATGTTTTGGGTGCAATCTTAACTTTTATCGCTAAAGATTTCTCACATTAAAAATTCCCCATATTTTTATTTAGGCAAGGAAAACAGCAAAGTATCAGTACCAAGGTCCAAAAAAATTAAAATGACACTCAAAAATTTGCCACTGGGATAAGAGGGAGAGGTCTCTTATTGAATATAAAATGAACCAGATACATGGAAAGTAAGCCACAGTTATTGTGCTGTCCAGACATTTTAGAGTTAATGGGATTTGGGATAGTTAGGTAGCAATTGTGAGCTGTCCCCTTAAGGGAATGCATCATGGTAAATGTAGTCAAGGCATCCTGGGAAATGTAGTCCATGTCATGTGGTCACATCTGTAATCTGGATTGGTCACTAAATTGACCCTTGTTGGGTTGGGGGAGGTTCCCTCACTCTTGCCTGAACACAGCCTCGTGGTAGCAGCTCTACTCCCTACCTCTATGACTATGGGATGAAATATGGGATAGAAAGATTAATATCATTTACACTACGATTTCAACTATGCAAAGAATTGGACATTAGATGCATTTTGACATAACTGTGAGTCACCTTGAGGATACCTAATATAATCCAATAAAAGAAACTTTGTATGGAAGAATTTGTAGAGTTATTCTATCTGTCTTTATATTCAGCAAGTGAATCATAAGATAGAATAGTAAATGATACTATAAACTTGAAGTCCTGAAGCCCATAGGTATAAAGACAGTTAATTTGGATTTTGTGATAAAGCAAAGTAATACTGAAGCCAGGAGTGAATATGCAATGCTAATCTGAGCCTGAATTCCCATCGTCTTTCTCTCTAGTCCTTGTTTCTTTCAATGGCATCTTGATCTATGCAAGTGACAGTGGACAAACAATTCAATCATTTCATTGTTTGACACAATATATTTATTTTCAGAATATCCAGTACAAGAACAGAGTTAGGACAAGAGAATCCATCATAGGCCAGCTGGTATCCAGCCTTGAGCAACTTCCTTTTTTGAGAAGTCACTGCCAAAATACAGGGTTGTACATTTTCTCCTTCTCTTCCACCCATGTTTGATAGATGAGCCACAGAACTTCATAGTCTTGTCTTGAGATTTTCTTCCTACTTAACATGACAGAGTGTCAGGAGAATGAAAAGAAATGTCTTTTTTTCTGTAAATACTTTGTACTTCCATGGCAGTTTTTCCCACTGTGTTACCAGCTTCCAGAAACCAGAGGATATTCTAATATTCACCCAAAGGTTAAACTTTGATTGAAAGCAGTACTTAAAAGTACTTGGCCAGTACTGGAAATTTTCTAAGAGTTCTATAATGGAATGTAGTATCAGTGGTCTTTCAATAAAGTTGTTTTAAGGTATTTGACTATAAGTTTAAGATAGGCAAAGTGGGAGCCAACTATTCGCAGGCCATAAATAACTATTCTGAAAACACATAATCCCCCTTAATTTCAAGGCTTCCAGGTGCCCCATCGACTATAGTATAATTCAGAATCAAAATGTTCCAGAGAGTATTTGAGAGGCAAGGGACAGTTCCCATTTTGATAATTTGCTAATCTACCCCACTACCGTTTTATTTTGTTATTTATTTTAGTTTTATATCACATGTGAGAATTGCTTTATGTTTAATTGTGGTACAGTGCTGGGAATCATTTGGAGCAGGGGTGTCAAACTCAAGGCCTGTGGGCTGGATCAGGCCCATGGGGTGCTTAGAGCTGGTCCACGGGGCTGCCCTGGAAACAGCAAGGGACCAGCCCACAGTACCTCTGCCACTGAAAACTGAGTTTGTTTTTCTGGCAGAGGGTTTCAGGAGGCAGTCGTAGCCAAAAATGGAACTCGGGAGGGCTGTGCGCGGTCCTTGCAAGCTTTGTTGGGTTGCAGGAGGCCATTGCAGACAGAAATTGAGCTTGGGAGTCCGTTTTCGCGGGCAGAGTGCTCGGGCCACCACAAGTGCCTCTGACACACATGATGTTGAGCTGGTCATGCTCACCTTGGCCACACACACTCCTGCCCTCCCGAGGTCAAACACAACCCTAATGCGGCCCTCAATATAATCGAGTTTGACACCTGATACACCTGGTGGTGTAAAAATATATTGCATTAAATAAATAAACAAACAAATATATTACATTATATTTGTTTAAATAAATAAACAAACAAATATATTACATTATACATTAAATAAACAAACAAACAAACAAATAAATAATCCAAGGTGGAGATCGAAGAAGGAGTCCTGGTGGCGCAGTGGTTAGAATGCAGTATTGCAGGCTACTTCTGTCCACAGCCTGGAGTTTGACCCTGATAAGGCTCAAGATTGATTCAGGCTTCCATCGGGGTTAGTAAAATCAGAGCCCAGATTGTTGGGGACAATATGCTGACATTGTAACCCACTCAGAGAGTGCTGTAAAGCACTGTAGAGCAGTATATAAAGCTAAGTGCTATTGCTAGAAAAAGCTCTGATATTTATTGCTAAGCTATGGTTGAAAGTCTGACATCAGCCTCACATGCATGAGAGGACTATCTTTTCCCCATCCACAAGCAAGACAATCCGATGTGTGTTTCTGCATTGTTTTATTTGATGTGCAAGGTTACTTAAGAATGCTCTTCATATTCGATTCTTGTGTCAGCTTATGGGAAGATAGTATTTTTTTTTCTTTTTAGCTTACCAGATCTCTCTAAAAGAGTCCTAAAAGTTTTAAAATAACCAGTGTTTTCTGACCTCCATTTAGCAATCTTGGTACTATGTATATCTGCCTGCCTATCTTTCATAGTTATCTGCAACTACTTGCTGCTTACAGTATTTCTTTGTTTGGGTTTGGGTCAATACATACATACTTTTTATTATTTAAAATGAAACTAATAAGTCACTTTTGGATAAAACAACTCTCAGTCTTTGTTAATAAATTGACATCTAGATTAAAAAAATCCCTCAAATGAAATATCTTCCCTCTATTTTCCTTCTTGCAAAATATTCCTATACATGACTTTGTTGATTTTTTTTTTGTATAGCACTCTGATATCTCCATTATAGGGTGACAACAAATACTGCTGTCACAGTATCCTTTCTCAGAGCTAGAGGCAGGGTCTACAAGGGATTGGAATCTTCTGATGGAATCTTCTGATTCCTGTTCTGCCACCGGTTCTTCAATCTTCACTTTATACTGGAAGTGAAGCCTAATGACCCTGTAAAGTTTGCTTCGTACTGTTTTCTTGAAACTGCTCATTTTATCTCAGGAGCAAATGTGATACCCAACATGCCTGAAAAATTCCCCACACCAAACTGGAACATATTGTCTTGGCTGGCTGTGCTGATAAGGAACTTGCCCTAAAGGTTGTTCCTAGTACTTCTCTTTCGTCACTGGCAGAAGGCCTTCTTCAACTTCTGACCTGGTGAGAAGTCCCACACCAGACCTACCTCTGAACTACATTTAAGCCTGGCTGCTGTGACCCCTCAGAGTTCAGCATGGCCAGGAGCAAGGATTATATTGATTGTTATTTCTTTTCTCACTTGCTCGTTTTGTATTTGCTCGCTATTTGATATTTCATTGTACTTTTTCAGTATAATTTGTATTTTAAAATGTGGCCTTAAAAAAAAAAAGCAGCTCTATCTTCACGTACATCTCACTAAGGTATAATCTGAGGCACTCCAACTGAGAAAAAATGTATAAAAATAAACAAAACTTAGAAAATCTCCAGATTTGATAACATGATTTTTTCCCCTTTTTGTTTTTCAAAGGATTTATCCAGAGGTGATATTCAACAGGTTCTGACCAGTTCTGGAGAACCGGTAGCGGAAATTTTGAGTAGTTTGGAGAACTGGCAAATACAGTGACTGGCCCTGCCACCAGTGACTGGCCCTGCCACCATTTATTCTCTGCCTCCCAAGACCCAGCTGATCAGCTAGGTCTTCTTTTGTTGCCCTGCACAGGAGAACGGAGCTGGAAAGCAGGTTAGTGGAATGGGGAGGGAATGGGTTTTTGCAGTGACCTTCCCTCAGGAGTGGGGAGGGAATGGGGATTTTGCAGTAACTTTCCCATAGGAGTTGGGAGGGAATTGAGATTTTACAGTATCCTTCCCCTGGAGTACGGTGGGAATGAAGATTTTACAGTATCCTTCCCCTGCCACACCCACCAAGCCACGCCATGCCCACCAAGCCACGCCCACAGAACTGGTAGCAAAACATCCTACCACTGGATCTATTCATTGATTAATGCCAAAGACAGACCTGAATGACTATGACTTGTAATTTTTATAAGCAGAGTGGTTATCATTCATTCATCCGTACGTTTTTGTTATGAACTAAGTAAATGCATTTAATAAAGCTTGACAACCTTACTAGAAAAGCAGGCTCGTAATCCTGCAATTCTGATTGGCCCATAAATAGCGAATCATGATTGGTCTCTTCTGGGCAATCTGATTGGCTAATAGCGGGTCGTCTCCCATTGGGCACAGTTTAAACGCTCCAACGCAATTCATTGGTTAATGGGACAGCAGCCATCTCTATAAAAGAGCTGCTGCTGCCCAAGGGTTTTGCTCTGTTCCTGATTGTTAATAAAGAGTTGAAGTTCATCGTTCACTGCCTCGTCTCCGTTCCTTGCGCCCATGCCCAGAACTTAACACCGGCGACGAGGGTGGGATGCGGAGACATCAGAGCTGACTGAACACTTACAGAGCACCAAACAGAGCACGTGGCTGAAGGCGCATCTACAACGGCAACATGGCCAGCGGCGCCATACCACCCGCTCCATTTGACCCGGCACACGAAGACTGGGACTCGTATATGGACTGGTTCCAGATGTTCCTGGAGACCAACAATTTAAAGGACGCTACGACTGGCAAGAAGCGAGCAGTATTTCTAACCCATTGTGGGCCTGCCGTTTTTAAGATGGCGAAAGCACTTGCAAAACCGGCTGAGGTGAAATCAATGGATTGGGACACCCTCGCGCCCATTCTACGGGCCCACTATGCACCCGCAGTGCCAACACTTGTCCGAAGACACGAGTTTTACCAGAGGGACCAACGGAAATGTGACAGCATTGCAGATTTCATCGCTGACCTCCGGAACCTGGGTGGCCTCTGCGGGTTTTCAAACCTCGAAGAAGCCATGCGAGACCGCATAGTTCTGGGATTAGATGACTACACGGCGCAGAGCAAGATCATGGCCAAAGGGGACATCGATCTTGCAGATGCCATCGCAGACGCTACTGCAGCAGAAGCAACCAGGAAGTCGGCCGCTCGAATGCGCCGCACCAACGCACCACTCCGTCAACTCGCAAATGATACCTCACCTCGTCCAGAGAGGCACTCAACAACAGCACACCATGAGGACCTCGAATCCCCATCAGAAAGTGAAGAGGAAGAGGTCAACCGGCTCCGGTCCGAACGTACCAATGAGAACAACGGAACCAAAGATTCCCACGCCAATGCGCTGGTTGCGGGGCAAACCACCCGCAATCAGATTGCAAATTCCTCGACGCGCTCTGCCGTTCCTGTGGAAAGAGAGGCCACATCGCAAAGGTCTGTAGAAGCAAGCAAGGTTCCAGTCCAATCCGGAGGGAGAATAACTACCGTCAGACCACAGGAAATCTTCCTGTGAGTTGGGATCGCCTGAACCACCAATGGAACAACCACTCCTACAGAAATAAAGCACCTGCCACTTCAACGAGATGAGAAGAGGCACACCAAACCATTACCATCGGCCACGCTTCATCCTTAGATGCAAGAAAGATCCGAGTGAGGGTCGCCATCGAGAACCAACCTTGCGTGATGGAAGTCGACTCGGGTTCGTCTCTCTCGATGGTTTCCTGGAAGACCCTCAAACAGCTAATCCCTGCCATCCGTCGTCAGAACCTCAGCGCCCCAAAAATTATACTCAAAGATTACCAGGGAAACAGAATCCCAGAAACAGAATCGGTTTCAGCCAAGTCCAAGTATCATTCAAAAATCGTACCGCATCACTACTGCTGACCGTCGTCGATCGCGACCGACCTAGCTTGTTAGGCCTTCAATGGTTCGCTCCACTCAGGATCGAAGTAGCTGGCATTCACCAAGCTGGAAGTAACGACTGGGAGGAGGCCCTCGTCCAGGAATTCCAGGACGTTTTTACAGAGAAGCTAGGCAAGTACAAGGGGACCCCGATATCGTTTAACCTCAACCCTGAAGTAGCCCCCATTCGCCTTAAGCCTCGTCGGGTGCCTTTTGCACTAAAGCCAAAGATCGACGAACAGCTCGATAAATTAATAGCCCAGGGTGTTTTAGAACCTATTGACCACACCCGTTGGGAAACCCCAATAGTAACACCCATCAAACTGGATGGATCGTTAAGAATTTGTGGGGATTACTGGGCCACCCTGAACCACGCACTTCAACAAAGTGCTTACCCGGTGCCAGTGGTTCAACACCTTCTCCATTCCCTGGGCGGCGGGAAAATATTTGCAAAACTGGATTTAGCGCAGGCATATCAACAATTACCCGTAGATGCGAAAACCGCGGAAGCACAAACTATCGTCACACACAGAGGTGCCTTTAAGTGCAATAGACTCCAATTCGGAGTGAGCGTAGTCCCGGGGATTTTCCAAAGTCTGATGGAGAGACTTTTACAAGGCATCAAAGGGGTTGTGCCGTATTTTGATGACGTTTTAATTGCTGCCCCTAACAAAGAAGTATTAGAAAGGCGTCTCAGAATGGTTCTCCAAAAATTCAAAGACGCCGGCCTGAAGGTTAAAAAAAATAAATGTCAACTGTGTACCGAGAGAGTAGAATTCCTTGGATACCTTCTCGATAGACAAGGAATCCACCCCACAGATAACAAGCTAAAAGCAATCAAAAACGCCCCAAGACCTAAGAATAAGACGGACCTCCAAGCCTTCCTGGGACTCATTAACTTTTACAACATCTTCTTGCCCCAGAAGGCGACCGTAGCTGAGCCCCTACATAGACTTCTCGACAAAAGAGCTGCCTGGGTCTGGGGACACCGAGAGGAACACGCATTCTGACAAGTGAAAGACTTATTAACCTCCGCCACTGTATTAATGCAGTATAACGAGACTTTGCCTTTAACCATTACATGCGACGCATCACCGTTTGGAGTAGGAGCCATTTTAAGTCATGTGTTACCAAACGGAAATGAGGCACCTATTGCGTTTTTTTCAAGGACATTATCAAGGGCTGAAAGGAACTATAGCCAACTCGATAAAGAGGCTCTTGCTGTGGTATCGGCCGTAAAGCATTTTCACGAATATGTGTATGGACGAGCATTTACTATAATTACGGATCACAAGCCATTGCTCGGTATTATAGCGGGAGACAAGCCAACCCCCTATATATTGTCGCCAAGAATGACTCGCTGGTCAGAGTTCCTAGCTGCATACAATTATCTACTGCAACATCGCCCGGGGAAAGCCATTCCCCACGCTGACGCTTTAAGCCGTTCCCCACTTCCGGAAGCCGTCGACGACCCAGCTCCAACCCTCACGACACTCCAAATTGAAATGCTGCACTCACCACCGCTAACAGCGAGAGACATCGCCATCGAGACAAAACGGGATCCTGTCCTGGCACGAGTTCTCAGCTGGGTCGAATGGGGGTGGCCAGTTGACGAACCCCACGACAACTTCGCGCCGTTCAAAAACCGGCAGACTGAACTTTTTTCTCAGAAAGGCTGCATTCTATGGGGAGACAGAGTCATTGTCCCAGAGAGGCTACAACAGGCAGTTTTAAAAGTATTGCATGAAGGACATCCAGGCATCGTGCGCATGAAGGCGCTCGCACGAAGCTACGCGTGGTGGCTGGGCATCGATAAACAGATCGAAGCCTGGGTAACTACATGTCGAAAGTGCCAAGAAGTCAGCAGTACCCCACCAAGAGCAACGCCAACCGAGTGGGAAACCCTTCGGGGTCCGTGGTCTCGCATCCACATTGATTTTGCAGGACCCACCAAAGGCCACACTTTCCTCCTAACAGTGGATGCCTATTCCAACTGGCTCGAAATCCACAAAATGAAAACTACTACAACCGACTCAGTCATTAACAAACTAAATAAACTATTTGCAACGCATGGGTTACCAGACGTTTTAGTTTCTGATAACGGTCCCCAGTTCACTGCCCTGGCATTTGAACAGTACCTAGCGGACCGGGGCATCCGCCATGCACTAACTTCGCCGGCGCACCCTGCGGCCAACGGAAGGGCTGAGCGAATGGTCCAATTCGTCAAAAAGACTCTACACAAGATGGAGCATGGGGACATTGACGACAAGCTGAACAGAATACTTCTATTCCAACACATCACCCCACACAGTGTCACGAATAAGACTCCAGCCGAACTGTTCATGGGACGAAGACTTCGATCCCACCTCGACCGCCTACACCCTTCCTACTCGCCAGAGAAACCTTTTGGATCTAGCGGAAAGTGCCGCGAGTTCAAGGTAGGTGACTCGGTGTTTGCTAAAAACTTTTCCGCCGAACCGTTGTGGGTCCCAGCAACCATAACCCAACTCACTGGCCCCAGATCCTACCGCCTACAAACCACGGACGGGAAAGTATGGAAACATCATATAGATCAGCTTCGATCCAGATTGCAACCCATTTCCCGCGACTCCCCTGATTCTCAAACTGGGGAGGGAGGGGATATCGAGGGGGCCGAAAATGAAATAGCGGATGACGTAATCAGGGAAAAACAGCCGCCAACCCAACTACTCAAGAGAAACGCACCGACTGAAGAAGAATCAGGAAGGGGGTTTGCCTCGCCACGGAGAAATACCACGATGGAGGCAAGCCCATGCAACCCGGATGACAACAATGGCGAAAACGGGAATAACCGCGCCGAGTCTTTCCTTGGAGAAATGGAACCGTTCGTGCCAGACAACTCAGAAAACGTTCCACCGGAACCGGACTGCAGACAGAAACCGGTGGAACAGCGCAAATCGAACAGGCAGGTGAAACGACCTGCGTATCTACGTGAATACGTCACCACACCCCTCAAACGAAACTTAGGGGGAGGGGTGTTATGAACTAAGTAAATGCATTTAATAAAGCTTGACAACCTTACTAGAAAAGCAGGCTCGTAATCTTGCAATTCTGATTGGCCCATAAATAGCGAATCATGATTGGTCTCTTCTGGGCAATCTGATTGGCTAATAGCGGGTCGTCTCCCATTGGGCACAGTTTAAACGCTCCAACGCAATTCATTGGTTAATGGGACAGCAGCCATCTCTATAAAAGAGCTGCTGCTGCCCAAGGGTTTTGCTCTGTTCCTGATTGTTAATAAAGAGTTGAAGTTCACCGTTCACTGCCTCATCTCCGTTCCTTGCGCCCATGCCCAGAACTTAACAGTTTTGATATTCTTTGACACACATATTAAGATGCAGGAATACATTCTATTTTATTCAGCCCAGGGTTCCAGAATCAAGAATTTCATGAAGCAAAATCAGAGCTAATGTATCTAAATATAAAACTCCACCTAGAAAATCCATGCTCACACTCACCTGTTTTCATTTAACATTCAACTTGAGAAGATAGCTTGGTAACTAAAGTGATACTTAAAGGTTTGTGAACCCTTTTGAATGCTCAATATGTCTGCATAAATACAACCTAAAACATGATGTATTCTCCACAAATCCTAAAACTAGATAAAAAGAACACAGTTAAACAAGTGAATCAAAAACATTATACTTGCTCATTTATTTATGCTGTGATATTGCTTTTAGGATTTAGACAAAAAAAAAAAAAAAGCATTTCTCATATGTTTTTCAACTAAATTATTTTCAACAATAATTTTTCAACTAAAATAAATTTTATAGCAATACTTATTAGGATATCCTATTCAAGAGCAAAAGCTTTTGGAAGACAAGAAATCCCCCATTACAATATACAGACCCCAACCAAGAGTACAGTTTCAGAGGCTACATTGAAGTGCTTTTCCCCAGTCCTTGAATTGGCATGAAAATTGGCTTTTCTTAGAAAAACATGCTGGGAAAATGGTGCTGCCCTTGTCAATTCATACTGGGCTATATAAACAGAGTTGGTGAAGGTTGCAGTTCTGGTGTAACTATTGTAGCCACATTAAAGACAAGGATCTGTGACATTCTCTAGTGACATAAGGGGAAGACAGTTCTGGCAGCAAATGCAAGGTCTACTTCTGCAGCACCCAATGATGTAAAACTGAAATGGAGTAGAGAAAAAGTTGTTGCCGTAAAAATATAATAAGTATGGTTCTGCAAAACCCCTTATTGGCAAAAAATTTGATAATATATTCAAAGGTAGCAGAACTACCCACACACAGCTAGCAAAATCCAGGTCTTTTTCCCAGACTAAATTTACTTTTTGTGCATCACAGACTAACATTGTCCCAAGGGACTGATAATCTTTTTTTAAATACAATTTTAGTGTTTTAAATGATAATTAAAGGAAGGAAAACCTATTTGTTTTTAAAAGGTGTAGCTAAACCATGTTTACAAGAAGCCTGCATATGACCTGTCAAACATGATGGAAAACTCCATTCAGGCATGACACAGCCCAGGTCTCTGTGTCTGGTCTGTCCTGCAGTCCAAGTTTAAAAGGGTCATTTCCAGCAACTAGAGAGAAACCAAAAGTAGCCTTCAGCAACCACATTGTCCTTGAAGCATGCCAAATTATACACAGGTGAAACTCGAAAAATCAGAATATCATGCAAAAGTTCATTTATTTCTGTAATGCACCTTAAAAGGTGAAACTAATATATGAGATAGACTCATCACATACAAAACAAGATAGTTCAAGCCGTGATTTGTCATAATTGAGATGATTATGGTTTACAGCTCATGAAAACCCCAAATCCACAATCTCAGAAAATTAGAATATTGTGAAAAGGTTCAATATTCTAGGCTCAAAGTGTCCCACTCTAATCTGCTAATTAAGCCATAACACCTGCAAAGGGTTCCTGAGCCTTTAAATGGTCTCTCAGTCTGGTTCAGTAGGAATCACAATCATGGAAAAGACTGCTGACCTGACAGTTGTGCAGAAAACCATCATTGACACCCTCCATAAGGAGGGAAAGCCTCAAAAGGTAATTGCAAAAGAAGTTGGATGTTCCCAAAATGCTGTGTCAAAGCACATTAATAGAAAGTTATGTGGAAGGGAAAAGTATGGAAGAAAAGGTTGCACAAGCAGCAGGGATGACTGCAGCCTGGAGAGGATTGTCAGGAAAAAGCCATTCAAAAGTGTTGGGGACCTTCACAAGGAGTGGACTGAGGCTGGAGTCAGTGCATCAAGAGCCACCACACAGAGACGGATCCTGGACATGGGCTTCAAATGTCCTATTCCTCTTGTCAAGCCGTTCCTGAACAACAAACAATGTCAGAAGCGTCTTACCTGGGCTAAAGAAAAACAGAACTGGTCTGTTGCTCTGTGGTCCAAAGTCCTCTTTTCTGATGAGAGCAACTTTTTCATCTCATTTGGAAACCAAGGACCCAGAGTCTGGAGGAAGAATGGAGAGGCACACACTGCAAGATGCTTAAAGTCCAGTGTGAAGTTTCCACAGTCTGTGTTGATTTGGGGAGCCATGTCATCTGCTGGTGTTGGTCCACTGTGCTTCATTAAGTCCAGGGTCGACGCAGCCGTCTACCAGCAGATTTTGGAGCACTTCATGCTTCCTTCCGCAGACGAGCTGTATGGGGATGCTGACTTCATTTTCCAGCAGGACTTGGCACTTGCCCACACTGTCAAAAGCACCAAAACCTGGTTCAATGACCGTGAGATTACTGTGCTTGATTGGCCAGCAAACTCGCCTGACCTGAACCCCATAGAGAATCTACGGGGCATTGCCAAGAGAAAGATGAGAGATATGAAACTGAACAATGCAGAAGAGCTGAAGGCCGCTATTGAAACATCCTGGTCTTCCATAACACCTCAGCAGTGCCACAGGCTGATAGCTTCCATGCCACGCCACATTGAGGCAGTAATTGCAATAATTGCTGCAAAAGGGGCCCAAACCAAGTACTGCATGCTTATACTTTTCAGAGGTCTGATATTGTTCTATGTACAATCCTTGTTTTATTGATTGCATGTAATATTCTAATTTTCTGAGATTGTGGATTTGGGGTTTTCATCAGCTGTGAGCCATAATCATCTCAATTATGACAAATCACGGCTTGAACTATCTTACTTTGCATGTAATGAGTCTATCTCATATATTAGTTTCACCTTTTAAGTTGCATTACTGAAGTAAATGAACTTTTGCACGATATTCTAAATTTTTGAGTTTTACCTGTACAAGACCAACTTTATAATAGAAGAAGAGGGAAAATACTACTTTAAAATTAGAATAGCTAAGGATGACTTTACTTAAATTGTCTTAATTGTAGATGGAGCATGAGATGAAGATGGTTTGATCAAAATAGTTCCTTTCTTTCAAAGCTGGTATTCTTTACCAAGCTCCAAGATTTCTTCTGACATTCTGGCAGTAGTGTTTTGAACATCCATAGCAGCAGAACTTTGCTTGATCCAATCTACTCCTGCATTCTGCTTTTCACTTTGGCATGATAGATGCCTCCAGGAAGGCCATAACTATGCGTGGAAGACTAGCATCTTCCCTTGCTGCTTGACCTCCAACAATTAGTATTCAGCTCTATAAATCCTTAGAGCTATCACAGCTACTAGAAATGCTCTTACATCTTCGATAATGGCCATCAACACACCCTGTGGCTGTAAATTCTATAAATTAATTATGTGCTGTGGGAAGACTCATCTTTTTTTTTTTTTTTTTTTACAGAATCTACTGCCAATCAATTTCTTTGGGTAAAATTCTCCTAATGTGATCAGAAGAATATGGTCTGTCCATTTTCTCCCCATAAAAATAATTTTACAAACCTGTAGCATGTTCTCCACACTTAGTAACGATTTTTCTAAACTAAAAATGTGTGAATTACATTTCCAAAGAAAGGGCTGCAAATCTTGACATTTTTTCTGGCTCTTTTCTGCCCTCAGTCTAGTTTGGTCGTGTTATTTTTAAGTCAGTATGATGTGTAATTTACTGCTGGACTTTTCCATCAAACCCATTTTGCAAAACAAAATGAACCCAGCCTATAAAAATATCTTCATTTATTTTTATCTCTCATTTTTTAAAAGTTGGCTGCCTGAAAGTGGAACACTACTTTTCCAGAGCTGATTGTTAATTACATTGTATAGTTTGTCATTTCCTTCTTTTCAATGTGGTTACTTTTAAAAATAATGAAATAATCTTCCCAGACAATGTTTCACATAGTCTTTGACTTACAAACTACTGTATTTTTTTATTGACTGTTCGATGTTACAATGGCATTGAAGAAAGTGACTTATGACTGTTTTCACACTTATGACCACTGCAGTATCCCCATGGTCCTGTGATGCTTGGCAACTGACATGTATTTATGGTGGTTGCAGGGTCCTGGGATATGTGATCACCTTTAGTGACCTTCTGACAAGCAAAGTCAATGGGGAAGCCAGATTCATTTAACATTTGTGTTACTCGCTTTAGGACTGCAGTGATTCACAACTATGGCAAGTAAAATGGAGCAAAAGTTACCTAACAAAATTTGGGACTCAGTTGTGGTTATAGGTCAAGGACTACCTGAATTAGGAATGATAATAGCATACATATTTTATGGTCATGAAAGTATTCATCCTTATCTAATGTTTTTATTGTGTATTTTGTACTCACTTTTCCTAATTTGTGCACTGTTTGGTGTTAATTCTGCCCATATTTATTAGAATTTATTTATAGCCCACTTTTATGATTTTTATAAATAACTTACGGTGGCAAACATATCTAATACACCTTCTTCCTCCTATTTTACCTATAATGACAACCACCCTGTGAGGTAGCTTGTGGAGAGAGAGAGAGGGAGGGAGGGAAAGAGAGGGAGAGGGAGAGGGAGAGGGAGAGAGAAAGAGAGAGAGAGAGAGAGACTGGCCCAAAGTCACCCAGCTGGCTTTCATGGCTAAGGCAGGACGAGAACTCACAGTTCACAGTATCCCAGTTTCTGGCCTTGTTCCTTAACCACCAGACCAAACTAATAGGTTTCCCTTATAAAAATTGGTGTTTAATGTCATATTTGAATGGAGTAATCTCCCCACAATTAGATAGTGAAAAATATTAAAATCACAGAAGACAAGTTACCAAAAGGTTTCTTTTACTTCAAGGACAATTTAGGGCTGGTTGATATATGGAGACAGAAGAATTCAAGAGAGTATGCACATTTTTTTCTGAAAAGCATAAATCCTTTTCAAGAATAGACATGATTTGTATGCCAGCGTTCCAACTAACCAACTCCAAACCAATAAATTCTGAGACACACAATTCCTCAAAGTTCCATTTTATTGGAGTTGTCATATTGGCACATCTGGGAAAACCTGATTCTGAGTGTTCTGGGTTTTCCCTTCCCAAAAGAGAAATCAAAGATCCATCCCCTTCACCCACCAGTCCATTACATGGCCCAATCAAATCTTTGTCCCAACTGGAGACATCCCTCTAGTCACTCCCCTCAGTGCAGGGCAACATGTCCATGACTCTCTGAGAAAGAATGTTATTGTGTCTAGTTTTCTACTCCACTATGAAATCCCCCCTCCCAGGTTCCCAGGCACTGAATGTGGCAACCTCGAAGCTTCCAAGTAAAAAATGGTTTCCAAGGCTGACATTGGATTTCAAAGAATTTGGCTACTAAGATTTCTAAAGTAAGGATATTACCGAATATTTTTTTGGGATCATAATCCTGTGAGTTTGGTTTATAAAAGGGGATCCATTGGTTTTAGGTGGATGTATGGAAAATGGAATATGGAAAAATGAAATATTGTTACAAAAAGAAGCAATACTGGAGGATTGTAAAAACATTTTTAAAAATGGAAAATAATAAAGATACTGTTTTAAGAATAGCTTGGGATACAAATAGAGTTTTTATCAGAGCTTTTTTCATACAACATAATAGTGAACTCAAGAAGAAGAAGAAAGAATCAAGTCAAAACACAAACTCTCTTGAATGAGATAGACAGAAGAAGAATTCAGAAAATTTCCAGAGAAGATATTTATTTTTCAATAAATTATGCTTTTACAATGATAGTTAGCTATAGTAAATAAAAGTGAACTATATAAAGCAAAAGGTTGAATTTGCAAACAAAGCAGGGAAATGGTTGGCATAAAGAAGAAAAGAAAATAATATTGAAACTACAAAAAGGTGATACTGTATTAAAGAATAGTATGGCTTTGAAAAAAGCAGACAAATGACTTCTTTATGGAGAGCATAAATGAACACCTAAAGAATCAAAATTTATGGAGAATTACAAAGGAATAGAAGCATATTATGGATGGACTGGACTTATAATAATAAGGGAATTTTTTGTAGCTATTAAAATGATTAAAACAGGAAACATGCTTGGACCAAGTGATTACCAGGTTCTTATTGTAAATGTTTTGTGAATGAAGTTCTACAACCTGTGCAAAATATAATGAGCTCTATCTTACAGGAGGAAAGATGTTAGAGAATTGGAAAGAGGTCAATATAACACTAATATCTAAAGAAGGGACTTTAACAAGACAGTACAGGCCACAGTCATTATTGAATAATAACTACAAGTTCACAGTGATTCTGGCTAGTAAACCGAAAATAATTTTGCAAGAATTTATTCATGAGGATCAACATGGGTGTTTTTATTTAAAACACAGTGAAAGGATGATATTACAAATGTGTCGGACATTTTGGAATACCTGAATCAATGTAATAAAAAACAAACTACATAGAGTTTCTTAGATACAGAGAAAGCCTTTGACAGTTTGAATTGGGCACTCCTATTAAACATTTTGGAAGATATGAACTTTGAGTTGGAGTAAACTTTATAAAATGGGTAAAATTGATTTATATTTCATAGAAAGCACAAATAGTTATTAATAAAGGTTTAAGAAAGAAACTTTAAAGAAAGAGGTAAATTTATATTTGCACTTATAACTGCTATAGAGAAGATTAGAAGCCACTTTCTATCTTTTTTTCTTTCTTTTCTATTTTTCTTTTAGTTTTTTCTTGTACTTTTAGCTTTCTCTTTGATATTTTTATTTTCCCTTTTCTTTTTTCTTTTGTATTTTCTTTCTTAACTTTCAATACAATTATTTAAAAAAAAAAAACACAATTCTTTTCAAGACTGACATTAATGGACCCTAGGACTGACTGATTGCTGACTGACTCATTTATTTATTAATTACAGACTTCATATCTTGCTCAAATTTATGGTGTTGCGGGCAGGCTGTTGTCTCATACTTACTTGTGGTGTGAAAGGGTCCATCTTGGCAGATTGAACCATTCTGCTTGAAAATAAATGATAGGTTATTGGTGGAATCAATTCACTTGTTGAAGTGCTGGGCTAAATTGAATCAGGGTGCTCCCCAGAGCAGGTTTGCTTCCTATTCATCTACTTGAGTTATTTTCGTGAGCAGACAAGAATGGAACTATTGTCCCATGGGAAAATAACTTGGCTGCTTTCTGTGATTAGATTGCCTTTCTTATAGGCATTTGTGAATCTATGCAAGGGAATCAATAAACCTGAGTAAACCGTCACTGAAGAACAATTTAAGGGAATTGTTATATTTATGTGGGGCAGCATGGTGGCTCAGCTGGAAAGCCAGCATCCAGTTCGAGACCCAAGCGCCATGTAATGGGGTGAGCTCCCATTATTTGCCTCTGCCCACCTAGCAGTTTGAAAGCATGCAAATGCAAGTAGATAAATAGGTACCACTTCAGTGGAAGGTAACAGTACTCCAGAGATGAGCACTGCTGCCTATAGTCAGCAATGACTAGTGAAGTAAAATCCATAGGGACTCATTTACCATGTATGTATGTATGTATGTATGTATGTATGTATGTATGTATGTATGTATGTATGTATGTATTTGCTGGATCCCAAGTCACTAGAACATGCAATCCCTGAATTTGATGAAGCAGATTTTTTTTCCAGCTAAAAAGGGGTTTATAATAAAAATGCTGACACAGACATAACCATAGAGATACTGCATGGCAATAGTGTAATAAATACTGTCAGAAATATTTAACACTTCAAGGCAATTACATGTTCAGCCATCTTTAGGATATCTGATCTATGAAGGGTAAGGATAAGGATTAGATTTCTTTGACAAAATGTGAAAGACCCATGACTCATGACTGCTGGAAGGTACAAATGAATTACCAAGACTGAGTGAGTGACTAGTAATCGTCTATCTTTGCTTAAAAATATTCTGTTTATTTGGACAGAGATAGTAAGCAGGAATGGGACAGGGAGTTGGGGTGGTAGTGCTGTTAGGGACTAAGAAGAAACCAATTAGAATATGCAAACGTGACTGGGGAGGGGATGACAAAAGTTTGTTGAATTGGGAAAGTTAGGCCAAGCAAATCTGCCCCTGGCACTTGCACATGAAATAGAACTCATTTTCATTCTCCATGACAGACAAATACATTTTCACTGGGCAGTGAAATGACAGTACCTACTCATGAAAGATGTGGCCTGGGTAGTATATAGTTTCATGCACTCAAATGATGCCTAAAAGCCCTGCTGGCACTTGCAGAGTGATCGCCTCTTTTCCCTTTAGGGTTTCCAAATGGACATTCTTGTCCAATCAAGAGTCATTTATTGAATGATGAAACAGTGAAAGCTGTCACAACACTCCCGAGCTCTCTTCTATACAGACCAATGGCAATGGAATGCCACTGCATTTCTGGGTGGAATTGAGCTTTATGAGATCTGCATTTTTCTGGGTCTCTTGAAGCAGCTTATAGGTGGAGTGGAGCTCCGGAATCACACAACAGCCTTCGGATATTAAAACTTTTTGCACTTGCACAGTGAATGCAAGGGTTATGGGCAGGCCTCTCTACCTAGTCTCTGCAAGGGTTACACCTCTGAAGACTTTAAGGGAGAAAGAGATTGGACAATTCTAATTGCTGTCCTTTTATTGATTTTAACGTTTCTTTATCATTACTTCAGAATATCCTTCTATCAAACAGTATCTTAATGTGAATGATCTTCTGAACATTTTACCCTGCTTTGTTTTAAATACTTAAGTGGAACAGTACTGAACAGTTCAGTAACCTGTTCTGTATTATATAACCAAACACTCTCCTGTTTGTCATCTGACATTACTGAGCCATTGAAAATCTCATTCATTTCCCCCCACTTCACCCACTTTTAATTTCTTCTAGTCAGCAGCCTAACTGGATCATATGAGTAAACCCTGAGATACACAAATGAAACAAAGAAAATGTTTAAAAAGTTATGATATTTATGTAGTCACTTACCAAGCACATCTCAATTATATTAAAGTAACTGAAATATCTTCCCAATGTCCAAGGCATGTCACAACTTTTGAGCACTCCTAGTGTTTGAAAATGGAAAGTTGAAAAATTTGACATGCCCTAAAATTTATATATTTGTTGAAAGTTACAACTTGTTTCGAGCAATAATATATATTTCACCCTGAATAATTAAAAAAAATCCACAAATTGCTTTAATTGGTTCAGTTTTGACTGAACCAAATTAAGTCTTTGTGAATTGTGTTTATCTTTGAAGTGTCTTCTAATCATCCTGTTGAAAGACAAATGATTCCAATTCCATGTTTTCAGAAGCAAATTGAATCATCCCCATATTTCATTCTGGGCAATGTTTTTATATCGCCTCGTGTGTTTATGCAGACATGCCATGTTTAAGTGACAGATAATGGCATGATTGCTTAAGACATATAAAATAATGTGACACCAATTTATTAGCATTAGAAATAAAGCCTTTGAAAAGAACCTTGAGCGTTATATTAACACTGATGTGTCAATCCTTGACTTGAAGAATGGCAAGGCAAAGTCTCAGCTCAGCCTTAATTAACAGGAAATAATTAGTATCTTTTTTCCCCAGCTGTGAATTTGAGAATTTTTTTTCTCCAACTGAATCCATTGATTGATAATTACAGTGAAGTTACTTGTAATAAAACTCCCAGTATTGCAATTTCTAATTGGCCTTTAGGACATTTTACTGTTTCACTTAGTTTGTAACAAGGTTCAGTTGGGTGGGTTATTTTGTTTTGCTTGTTTTTTTAGTAATTTAATGGGGACTTTTTTTTTCTCCAAAAGGTAATCAGAATTTAGAAATGCCTGGGTAAATGCTGATTATATGGTTCCACGTTAAAGGCTGGCTTATATATTATTATTCTGCTTCTGTGTATATAAGCAGAGGTACACATATATACAGTATACGCATATACCACCTACACTATCATTACAAAGGTAGTGTTATGCTGTACAATATATGAGAACTGGGCATTTTCCTTTCCTTTTTTCCCCCTTCTTTTTTTAATGCCATTTTTTTATTGTGAAGGTCTAAGTTTTAGTCTCCACTTGGCCATGATAACTCTTTGGATGTTTTTCAGCTATTCACTCTCTCCTTCCCTTCTGCCTCACAGGATTGTGGCTGTAGAGATAAAATAAGGGAGAAACCTGAGCCCTCACACTTGAGTTCTCAGAGAAACGGCACTCAACATAATTGCACAAAGCTTTCACCCTGCCCAGGTTCAATGAGAACAGCTATTCCTAGCATTTGTAGGGCCACATGCAGGGGGTCCACAGCATCAACGCATTAATTGTAACTAGGCAATTGAAACTGGCCTCTTTTTATCATGCGTTACACATGCCCAGCAGTGAGATCCTACCTGTTCCACTCCCAGTTCGGTGATCGTGCATGCGTGCACGCACACCTAACACGTGTGCACCTAATGCGCACGTGCAGCTTTCCCCACACTACCTGAAGCCTGCAGCACCAATCAGCTAGAGGATAAAGAAGAGAAAAGCACAGGGGTGGGTGGGAGGGCCAATCCTGCGCTTTTCTCTTTTTTCTCCTTTCAACTGATTGGAGGCTTTTTCCCCTTCCTCTCAGCTGATCCTGGTTTTTTTTTTACTACCGGTTTGGGCGAACCGGTCCAAACCGATAGCATACCACCACTGCACATGCTCACCATTTGGACACTGCTGAATTCTCCTAGTTACATGATACTGTCTACTGAAAAACACGGGGCGGGGAGAAATGTGTTCTCCATCTATTCTAATCCTAATCCAACATCAAAAAATAAATACAAGTAGTCCTTTATGTACGATCAGAGTTGGCATCAGAATTTCTATTTCTAAGCAAGGCAGTTTAGTGAGTTTACCACAATAGTTAAGTGAATCATTGCAGAACCTGGCTTCTGTCACTGACTTTGTTTGTGGGAAGCTGGCTGGTAAGGTATCAAATGGTAATCACATGACCCCAGGATGCTGCAACCATCATAAATACATGTCGCTTGCCGGTCACTGGAATTTTGATTGTATAGCCCTGAAGATACTGCAACTGTCATAAGTGTGAGGACTTGATGTATGTCACTTTTTTCCAGTGCTGCTGTAACTTTGAACAGTCACTCAACAAATGGTTGAAAGTTGAGAGCTACCTGTATGTAAAAACTCAAATCAATCCAGATTTTACCTAGCGTTGTTTCTACTTAACTAACAGTATCCTTTCAACATTTTGAAAAGAAATTGTTTTTATAAAGCCCTTAGGTATTTTTAATGTTAAAAAAATGAAGTCCAACACATTTGTGGCTGGCTTTTGTAAAAGATGACAGAGGCTGCAGCTAGGATCAGATTATTATTGAAAGAATAGTGAAAAGAGTGGTAACTCTATTTGAAGAAATGGGTTGAAAAGCATAAAGATGTGAGGCTCTGAAAATGAAGGCATTGCTTCTTTTTTTCTGCACAAAGGAATACTCTGTCTAGACTGTAGTATTATTATCTAAATTATTGCTGAATCAACTTCAATAAAAATTATTTTATTTTTAATTGTATTTCTTCATTAGATTTTTCTCCCAACTTTGGTTGAGAGTAAAAGGTCAATACACAGGGAATGCCTGATAGATGTATCCATACTCTCAGTATTGTAATATATTGATATCAGGGGTGGGATTCTACAGGTTCTCACCCATTCGGTAGAACCGGTTGTTAACATTCTAAGCAGTTCGGAGAACCGGTTGTTAGAAGAAATTACTGGCCTAATCCTGTAAGGAAGGCAGGAAGGAAACATTCTGGTGTTGCTTACAGAAACTGCCTCTCCATTAACCCTTATTACATTCTTGACAGGATTAGACTTCCTGTCTCTGGAACTTCTCTGGAATTATTTTCCCCTCCTTTGCTGGTACTTTGCTTGTGTGGAGTGACCATTCAAAGTTACAATGGCACTGAAAAAAGTGACTTATGACTGTTTTTCACACTTACGACTGTTGTAGCATCCCCAAAGTCATGAGAGGCCAGGTGAGGAGATGCATGCCTCGATGTGAGTGATATTGAGTTGGCCATGCACAGCCAATAACATGACCACCAAGCCACATCCACCAACTAAGCAACTATGGTTGTAAAAAAATTTGAATCCCATCCCTGATTGATATCCCTGTATAGTGCCTTCCAGCTGAACCATCACTTGCTTGATTTTATTCTCAAATCTAGATTCAGTTTACCATCTCTGTGCGGTAAGTTCCTGCTGAAACAGAAATCAAGTGTTTTGATCTTGTTGCAGACAATTCTTTAATATTAATGTGCATGGCAAAGTCAGAGTCCTGCACACCGGATATCAATGTGCATACCCAAAACCATGATCTTAGCATTCCGTCTAACTTGCAGATATTGACTGTGATTCATGTGTTTGCCATCAGTAATAATAATAAAAAGCCCATGAATGGTGGCTCCTGGCTCTCTTACCCTGGCTCCTCCTAGCGGATGTTGCCTAACAACCCCAATTTAAACAGTGAATCCCTCCATCTGTTTCTTCTTTCCATTTATAAGTTTCAAGTTAGGCCTTCTATTCAATAAACAAAAGTATTCCTACTTGCTTGAGCTCCAAATACAAGTAATTTAAAAAGCAGCATAATGCAATCCTTTTTTGAGAAAGATAATTTTGAGCAAGAAAAACTTCCTTCCTTTCTTCCTCCCTCCCTCCCACTGTTCCTTGATTTCGGGGGGAAGGGGGACAACCTGGGGGTTAGTTGACTAATAGGAATTGCTGAATATTGTTTCAGAATAACTATTTCAAGGTATGGAAGAATATTAAAAAGATTTATTGAAGTGAGATTGTCATTGCTGGGTAGAATCTCCGTGATTAAGATAAAATAAGAACAGGCTGCTCCCAGCCTATTCTTATTTCAGGCAGTATTGATGATGCGGGTGAACTTTCAATGTGGAAAATAATTATGATATATGGGTAATCAGATCTTTAGTTGGTCATTGATCATTAAGCACAATCCTCTTTGCTTTTATGAAAATAATACATATATTTTAAAGTTTTTCTTAAAACTAAAATACATATAACAATATGTTACTATTATTGGTTCATTGTTACTTTCTAGTAACAATGAACCAATAATAGTAACACATTGTTATTGTCATATTGTTACTATATTATATAATGTGTCCATGTTAGGAATGACAGGGTGTAGAATTTGTTCTCATATCCAAGCATGGAGATGGTCTCTTGGCCTTGAAGTAGAGGAGAATCACAGAGGCTACTCAGATTCTCAGAAAGAGGAACTAAAAAAAACCCGGGCCTCTTTATGAGTAGACTGCATTTGTTAAGTTCCAGAATCTTTCTTCATTATTTGCATATACTGCTCAGTTATTTATTTCCCCTATTGTTAGTGACATCCAAAGCTGAGGCATATAGCTCAGTGAGGAATTCCATGGGATCATCAATTAAGCAATCAGCACAAGTGGTCCCTCAGATGATGAGGAAGCAGTTGGTTCAATCAGTCTTTTACACATCTATTTTATAGCTCCACTATGAGATCTAATTACAGCTTTATTAGTTGGGCTAGTATTAACTGTCAGTAATTGCGATGCATTCCATTTAGAATTTGTCATTTAAATTGGACTTCTGCTATTTAAGCCAGACACCCTCTTTTGGCTTATTGAATGGGTTCTTAATTATGATGCTGCATCTTCATACATAAGTAGTCACTGTATCAATGTATCAAATTTATTGGATATAACTAAACTTTCTGTTTATTATGTATTTTATCAAAAAAATCTCTAATAGGAACTTCAGGGAACTCCTCTTGCTCAACTTCCATTTTTATTCAAAAGCAAATTCTAGCATGCTTATATTGAAAGTGGAACCAATGAATATTTCCAGAGCTAGGATAGTCAGTTCCTGGCTCAGTGAAGACTTCTGTAAGGATGTCCCATTATAGATATTGATATTTCTTCACTATTCTTTTTGGGCCACCATTGGTTTGATACACTTCATTTATCTGGATATCAAGGTATCAAAGTATACACTATATATTTGTTTCTTTAAGAGGAAGAGTAACTATCCAAAATGTGATAGAGAAGGATTCACTCCAGATGGCAAAAGCAGCAGGTAGGCCTCATGTGAGACACAGCCAAGTTCTAACCTAGAAATTGTTTACAGTAGATGGAGGAACATGAAGAACATTTTATTTATTTATTTATTTATTTATTTATTTATTTATTTATTTATTTATTTATTTATTTATTTATTTATTTATTTATTTATTTATTTATCTATCTATCTATCTATTTATTTATTTATTTATTTATTTATTTATTTATTTATTTATTTTATTTGTCAATCACTTACAAAATAATAGGTATAAACATGAGTAAGAATACAGAAAATAGGTACAATTAAATGGGGACAATAGGACAGGGATGGGAGGCATGATGGTGCACTTATGCACGCCCCTTACAGACCTCTTAGGAATGGGGTGAGGTCAATAGTGGATAGTTTGAGGTTAAAGGAGTGGGGTTAACATTCAAAAAGCTAGACTGAATAACTTTTCAAGTAGAAGTTGAGTGTCATATACAACAAATGTAAGACCTGTTCTTTAATGATTTGATTATTAGATGGTTATAATTATTTTGAGTGTTTGAAAAACTAATAAAATTATTGGAAACTCTTTGTGCTCAGTGAGAACTCACTTATTTTGTGGCTTCAAGACATAGATATTTGAAAGGCACTATTTTAGATATTTAAAGTTCTTGACTTACTCATTAAGGTTTGCAATTTATTTTCCAATTATTAGAAAGGTTAAAGTATTTTAGCAAAAATTAGAACCATTCTTTTAGCATAGCTAATTTTTGGTTTTCCCAAGCACAGAATGACACTATTGCTCCTAAACATTTGTGGAAGCCAACCTGGCATACAGCTAAAGCAGAGACATCATATGCATAAAGTAAGCTAGAAATAGAAAAATCTATCTGTGTGGTTGGTAAGAATTACAGTCTACAGTAATAGTACCCTGTGAAGGCTGATCTTGGAAGCTAAGTGAATCAGGTCTTGAATGGCAAACTATTGGGGAATACTGGGTCCTGTAAGCTTTGGAATTCAGCCAGTTTGATGTAGTGGTTTAGGCATCAGGTTAGAAACTGAGAGATTGAAATGTAGCCCCACCTTTATGAGACATAAAAACATAAAGCTAGGTGACCTTGGGCCAGTCATGCTCTCTCAACCCTAGGAAGAAGGCAATGGCAAATCACTTCTGGAAGCTTGCCTAGAAAACTTTAGGGACTTATCCTGGCAGTTGACAGGTGTCAACACTGACTCTAAAAAAAGTTAATACTGATTTGATGATACAATCAATCTTCATTCAATAGTGCTCTTATGGAAATTACACATGTTGGGCAGTAATCAATCTATAATATAGTATTTTCTTTTATTGACAAAAAGCTGAAAACCCACCCAGTATCTAAACCCAACTTTGGAGGATTAACATACATAGATTTATTTGATTAATAGTAGAAGCTGGTCTGTTGAGTTCAGAAAGTGCCATATTTCTACAGAAATGTGAAAAGAAAGCTGAATTTTAAGTGTATTTGCCAATCTTTTCACTGTTGCATTAGATCTCCAACTATAGTGATTCTTGACATTGAATGATACATTGGCTATCAAATCTTAAGACTTCAAGTTTTTCAGTAGTATAGAAGAAAAATATGGGTAGTTTGCAAAGAGCTGATCAAATGGAACATAAGTAATAAGAAACACCTGATTATATAAGGCGAATGTTCATGTACCTACCAGAGAATGGCCAAAGAGAAGTTTGAGGATATTTGCAAAAATGGAAGGTTTTCATTGTAGTTCCTTTTCTCCTGAATCTCAGTCAAGTCCAAGCAGAGATCAATGACAGGCTGAAATGACACATACAAGGTGAATAATGTAAGATAAGATAAGATAAGATAAGATAAGATAAGATAAGATAAGATAAGATAAATTTATTGTCATTGTACTCAGAACCTGAGAACAACGAAATAAGGTGCTCTTTCACAACATACAACTAAACAACACCAAAAGACATATACAAATAACAATGTAAAACAAATTAAAAACAATTAACAGTTAAAAACTATACAACCAAGATATATATATGTTAAGACCACCAGATTCATAACTCTGCATTTAACCTGATCACAGCACTTGGGTAAAAACTATGTTTAAATCTACTTGTCCTAGCTTTCAGCACTCTATATCGTCTTCCTGATGGTAGGATCTCAAACAACGAGTGGCCTGGATGTGAAGGGTCTCTCAAGATCTTTTGTATCTTCCTTCTACATCCCATGTTATACAAATCCTCCAATGAGGGAAGAGAACATCCGCTGATCTTTTGTGCCCTTTTTATCACTCTTTGGAGTGCCCTTTTCTCCGCCTCTGTACAACTCCTAAACCACACACAGAGGCAATAGGATAAAATGCTCTCTATAGAGCTTCGATAGAAGGCAACCAACAGACTCTCTGGCAGTTGTTGTGATCATAAAAGTCTTAAAAAATACAGTCGTTGATGAGCCTTTTTTTCTAGGGCTAAAGTATTTGCCCCCCATGTTAGATCTTGTTTCAGGGTGATACCTAGAAACTTACATTCTGCCACCTGTTCTACCAAAACACCATCGATGTACAACGGCTGGATATCCGAACTGCTCTTCCTGTAATCCACTATGAATTCCTTCGTCTTATTTATATTAAAAATAAGATTGTTTACTTTGCACCAGAGGGACAACTGATGAACCTCATCCCTGTACGCAGACTCATCATTATCAGAAATGAGCCCCACCAACGTTGTATCATCTGCAAACTTAATGATCTTATTACTCAGATGAATAGAGGTGCAATCAGACGTATAAATAGTGAATAAAAGTGGACTCAATACACAGCCCTGAGGAGTGCCAGTATTGAGGATCTTCGCAGAAGAGATATGTTCATTCATCCTAACCCTTTGTGAACAATGTGATAAAAAATTCAGAATCCACCAACATATAGAGTCCGGTAGCTTCAGATCTTTAAGCTTAGACATCAATCTGTGGGGTAATATTGTGTTGAAAGCAGAACTAAAATCAACAAATGTAAATGGACAAGATGCAGGGACAGGAGGAACATTACCTTTAGAGGGACAGAGATTCATTTCAGGAACACATTGAGGGAAAGCAAGGTTGGAGGAGGAGCAGAAATGAAGTTCCTCCCCAGATTAATAGCTTTCAGCCCACAATTCTATATCCGTAGCATAACTTAAAAGAAAGGTAGTTTCCACATGCCCTTCTTGTTATTCTCCCCCTGCCATCCTCCACTCCTACCCCAGTATTGCAGCTGCATAATCTACCTCCTTCCTGATCTCCTATTGCCTCTTGCTAGAAGGCAGGACCTATCTGTTCCACCTTTGCTTCATTCCTGAGGTCAGATTCAGCAAATGGTCCCTGTAATAGCATGGAAGCAGATGGGTCTAGTTTTTTTCTTTCTTTTTTTTTTTACAATATTGTTTTTAAGGACTTAAATTAGCATCCTTGTGTATCCTTTTTCGACCTAGATCTGAAACTCAGAGAGTGCATCTGAGTTCATTTTTCCTTTTGTTTCTCACTTTCCCACTGTAACAGCATGCTGCACTTGACACAGATGCTGCTCCAAAGTCAGGGCAGGGTGTTTTATTATTATTATTATTATTATTTTAATGTAAACTCTTCTACCAGATGTTCTCCAATTCCCAGGTGTGTTTTGCCTGTGTCAGATCTCACACAATGCATATGGCAGATTGCACAGCTACTCTTCATTTGGACTAGAAAAATGACAAATTATTCCACATCAGTAGCTCTGGCAGGTTCCTCTGAGATGTAATGCAAAAGCTGCCAGGTACAACTAACCATACACAGTTACTACTATATTTATCTTAAAGGAAAATCTAGACTTCCTCCTCAAATAATTTAGTGTTATAATGGGAAATGTGATCTCACAAAGCCAAAAAGCTTCAGAAAAGAACATTATTGTTATTATGATTTAATTTCCTATATTGATATGTATCTCATGTATAAGGAAACTGTGTCCGCATTGGTACATTCCAGAAGGGTTGTGACATAACTGGCAGAATCCACAATATCTCTGGAGGGCCCTATGTTGGAGATAGTCAGTCTTGCACTCAGTACCGGTATGAGTACCTACTCCTACTGAAATCTTTATTTTCCCAAATTGCACAATACATAATGCAAAAAAAAACAAAACTGATCAGTTAGGGAGACAGGACTGACATAATCTATGCCCTGTCTTTTCTTTGTGGTGTTCAAGATAATATACAAGGTTTCTCTCTCTCCTTTTACAACTAAATTCCCCAGTTTAATACAAAATAATCACAAGGAGGGAATTATAATGAAGATCATGACAACATCCCAAGGACACCCAGAGCCTTCTATCTGAGTGAGAAAATATACCTTGGAACTTCCCAGATCTAGCTGGACATTTAAAACATTATCTCAATTTTTCCTCTAGAACCAACAGGCCTTCCATTGTTGAGATTGTATCAGTCCCTCATATAGTCATGTGTCTGGGCAAATGCTCACATGGATTGAGTATGACTAGCTTTAAGTGATACAATATACAGACACTTGTATTTCTGCTAGCACAGATGCATCGTTCTTTCATACTCAAAATCTGTTTTCCCCAGTTGAGCTTTGTCAACATGTGATATACAGTTTTTATGACTTAAAAACAGTATATCACATGTTGACAAAACTCAACTTTTTATTTTATTTTTCTGTAGGATTTTTTTTTTCTGGAGAAAAACAGATTTTTGATGTGAGAGAGCCCCTTTCCCCCAGCATTGGGCCACACTCTGGGAAATCACCACTGTGAAGGAAGCATCAATCAAGAGGATCAATCCGCAAATTCAGAAAGATGACTGCGATTACTATAGACATGGGGGCTGCCAAAACTGTAGGCAAGATATGATGTCCTTGACACATTGCGTGCATTTACATAAAGGATGGAGTTGGTTATGATGTTTCATTTTGATGAAACCACCAGTTCTGCAGATGTTTCTGCTCATAAGGCCTTAATGAACATTTGGGCGTACTCCTTCTAGAACTGTTGCTAGTTCCTTCCATTGTTCTCCTCTGTGAACTTCCTTGTTCTGCTCCTCTGTAGACAGCAACACAGGCTTGTCTTGGTTACTTTTCCTTAAATGGAAGATCAAGCCAGGATCTTCATATCATTGAGATAATCCAGAGGAAAGGCTATCGGGTTGGGGGAGAAGGAGGAAGAAAGATATCAGGAAGGATGAAATAAAAGAAATGGAGATAACTGAGTTGTGTGTCATTTAGAAAATGGATCTGAAACTTAGCGGTATAGCCCTAGCAAGAGCACTGGATCAAATTGTTTCTCTTCCTCCTCCCCGCCTTGCTTCTAGCATCATTTTACTATTTGTAATCTTGTCGCTCCTCTTGGAAGGAAACGAAGCCTGGTAACTCCATGACCAGTCCAAATTTCAGCCAGTTACAAATTCTGTGATTCTGGTAGCTCAATGTAAGAGACTGACAAACATATATTGTAATAGGTACTGGCCACAATAACTTCTTCGCAGCACTCATTTATAGACATACCTATAGACATCACTACATGGAGGATGGATCCAATAATATTTTATCCACAAATGCTAGGTTGGTGCTTTACATTTAGTTTATGTTCCAAGTTATAGTATTCTGTTCATAATTTTCATTTATATTCTTGCACTTTCTCAGAAGTCATTTTGCAGAGGCTCTATTAGAGTGAGCAGAGCAATATACAGAAATGTAATTGGATTAAGCTGTTCGGTATATACACACACACACCACACACGCACACATACAGAGCGAATTTTCATGACAGCTTAGCTAACAAGATAATAAGCAAACAAAGAGATCTGGTATTCAACAATATCCCACACCTTACCTGCAGGCCATGCACCTGGCCAGGCTTGGATTAGCAACAGAATAACAGACAACTGGCAACAAACCTTCTCTGATATTGCCACAACCTTCTAAGAGCACTCATTGAAATTCTAGCCTGAAAATGTAAGTGTTCAAAGTGATGGGCTTCAGCTGGCTGTCCCTAATGTGAAAGATGAAGGAGACAAAGAGAAGTGATGATTTAAGTCATGTCATAGTTCTTGCTCTGGTTGAACAGTAGTCATCCTGAAGATGACATTCATCTTTGATGTGACAGCAGTGCCCAACATGATCATCAACATTTCCCAGAAGACTGGGGCACAGATCTTTTAGGATAATGGCCAAATGAATTATTATCAAGAAGGAGAAGAATCACAATCTTGAAAGAATATCTTTATTAGGCCAATGTAGAATATGTGAAATAGCAAGTTTTCAGTTTTCAGAGAAGTTCCCATAAATAGATCCCAGGCCATTAAGAGTGATCATGTCCTGTGTTAGCTGATAAAAAGATGAGATTTCCATGATCAAGCAATTCTAAAGCTAAATATTTAACTAAAATGAGATATCTCAAAAGGAGCTAAAATTCATTAATAGATCCTCATTAAATCAAGATGATATATACTCCTTGCCCCCAAAACTGTAACTATCATAAATATATTATGCTGACAGTTGCATGCCCATCTGAAC
Organism: Notechis scutatus; assembly: GCF_049901735.1. Taxonomy (NCBI): domain Eukaryota; kingdom Metazoa; phylum Chordata; class Lepidosauria; order Squamata; family Elapidae; genus Notechis; species Notechis scutatus. The sequence goes on from NC_142009.1 coordinate 157,430,765, forward strand.
AATGTATTTTGGGATAATTATTTCACTGTGACAAAAACTATCATAAAGAAATCTTTTTAATAATAAAAGAAATAATAAAATATTCATGTTATTTCAGATAGTTGCATGCTTGGACTATCCTTTGATAATTATATGTCTCTCTCCCCAGATTCTATGGTTTATTGTTTTGACACAACAATCAAAACAGAAAATGTAACTGTGTTATAGCTTGGTAATACAAGGATTTAACTATCTCTCATATAGGAACATTAAAAAAATTGATTCAATTAGTTAATCTGATTTAATTGTTGTTGTTGTGGTTAGTTGCATAGTCATGTCCAACCCATCGCGACCCCATGGACAATGTTCCTCCAGGCCTTCCTGTCCTCTACCATTTTCTGGAGTCCATTTAAGCTCACACCTGTTGCTTCAGTGACTCCCTCCAGCCACTTTGTTCACTGTCATCCCCTTCTTCTATTGCCCTCAATCTTTCTCAGCTTTAGGCTCTTCTCCAGTGAGTCCTTCCTATCATTAGGTAGCCAAAATATTTGAGTTTCATCTTCAGGATCTGGCCTTCTAAAGAGCAGTCAGGGTTGATCTCCTCCACGACTGACCGGTTTGATTGCCTTGCAAGAGTCTTCTCCAGCACCATAGTTCATAGGCCTCAATTCTTTGGTGCTCAGCCTTTTTTATGGTCCAACTTTCACAGCCATACATTGCAACTGGAAAAACTATACGCACTTTTGTTGGCAGGGTGATGTCTCTGCTTTTTAGTATCCTGTCTAGATTTGCCATAGCTTTCCTCTCCAGGAGCAAGTGACTTTTAATTTCTTGGCTGCAGTCCCCATCTGCGGTGAGCCCAGGAAAATAAAATCTGTCACTACCTCCATTTCTTCCCCATCTATTTGCCAGGAATTGAAAAGGCCAGATTTCATGATTAGAACCATCAAATTGATTCTATTTGATTTATTGATTTGATATGGTAAAGTGTGTGTATGTGTGTCTACAAGATCTATTGAATTGCAGAAAATCAAAGATATTCAGTTTCATTTCAACATCTTAAATTGACTACTAGGTGCAATTCAAGGTACCAATTTCTACCTATAAAGCTCTACATGGCATGGGTGTGGTTAACAAGGGATCATCTATCTCCCATAGTATCTATAGGTTATCCTTTCACTGACAGAAAACTTTAGCTGCCAAAACTATAATTCTGAAAGGCACAAATGACTAGGCTTAAACTATCAGCTTTTGAATATATTAGTGGAAACCTAGTTTCCTTGACAAGTTCATAATGCTGGGAAAGGTGAAAGATAAGAAGAGGATGACTAGTAACAAGGTGATCTTTGAGAGTGATGGGTGCATCCCTTCACTTTCTAAAGACATCCAGCTAGCTGATAATGCTAGAAACAGAAGTATAGGTTAGATGAAATTTCGATCAGGTCCAATTATGCTATTTTTCACAGATGGCTTTTGCACAGCCATTCCCCAAATATATTTGTATCTTATTGTTGAATATTCACCTGTTGTATGTTTCATTGATCTACTGTGATGAAACTAATCTATAATAGAGAGAATATCTACCTATTGCCAAAGATAGCTAAAATTCAAGTAGCTAATAGGGGGATAACTGGTAATAAAATAGATTCCTATCGTGCCTTGTTCTTAACTTACCAGTTGGTTTACCCAACAGTCTTGTAGTATTCCTTGAATATTGAAATAGAGACAACATTCACAGAGGATTACTAAAAATGAGAAAGCATATGTGTGTGTTCATGTGTGTGTGTGTGTATGTGTGTGTATGCATATTTGAATGGTTATTTATATCTGCCTGCTTCTGAAAGTCAAGGCATTATTAGCCCCAACATCAAAGTTAGTTTGAATATCAAGTGTGGGATAGATACATTTTGCATGCAAATACAGAACCTATCACTATAACAATAGAATTGAAATCCACAAATGTCTTACTTACATGTATGCAGAAGGATGTAGGAAATTATTAATGACTGTTAAAGTTCTGGCTACAACTAACAGCTTAAAAATTGGCAATTCAAACATGTGATTTCACTTCTTGTACAGAGACACTAAATGTATCCATTTTGATATGGCTTTATGATTTTAGTCACTAGTTATTTGTGGCCTTCTCTGCTGTCTAACTGGGGCTATTTTGCTTGTCTCTACATTTGATACCAAAGCTGAAGGGTAAGACAAAAATGCATGTTATATGAATGTAGGAGGCAACCACCTAACAGGAGAAAACCTGAGACTAAACCAGAGGGCACTATAAATAAATTTTTAGGAAAGGAAAATCAAAGATCAACAAACTTGACAGACACTGTCAGACATTTGTTATAAGAGATATTGCTAACATGTTTACAATAAAAAACTAGTTTTCACTGGATCATTTCCAACCCTTATATGACATGTCTCTACTCTTCTCTAAACAATGCTCTCAGTATGAAGATATTATACTTTTTCATCTTAAATACATAGCTAGAATTGTACTGTATGGTTGCTGATTAGTTGGATACAGAGCTGTTGCAACTAATTGTATATTAACTGCTGACAGAACTAGTATTACCCTACATGTCAACACACTACTTAATGAGGTACATATCAAATCCTATTTATTTATTTAAAACATTTATATAACCTTCCATCTTACAAGTAGCTCTGGGTGGCTCCCAATCAAAAGTTAAAACAGCATTAAAGTCATTAAAACTATAAAACTAAGCACATTAGAAACATTGAAAAAACAACAAAAACAGAGTGCCAAGTCAAACCTTTGATGTGTAATCACTTCATCTTTGATCCACAACAACCTTCAACATGCAATCACCTATTTTTCTCCCAGGTCTTAGGGAAAAGCCAGGTTTTCAAAGCCTTACTAAAAGCTAAAAGGTTGGAAACCTGTTGAACTTGAGGGAGTAGAATGTTCCACAAGGAAGGGGCTGCCACAGACAAGGCAAGCTTCCTAACTCCTGTCAGATGGCAATTGTGAGGAGAGAAGTGACAGCGCCTGGGGCCAGAGTCAAGAGATGAATTAGCCTGGAGTTATTACATTCCTTCAAGCAGTTCAAGTCTAGCCCCTCAATATCTGGGAAGATCCTAAAAAAGATAATCAATATCTGTGAACACCTAGAAGCAAACAAAGTTATAACCAGATGGGTTTGTCAAAAATAGATCATGTCAAACATATCTTATTTCATTCTTTGACAAAGTGACTAAATTAGTGGACCAGCTAAATGCTTTGGACATAGTACACTTGGATTTCATTAAGGCATTTCACGAAGTAGACCACAACCTACTGCTTGATAAGTTAGAAACATGTGGGATGATCAGCATCACCACCAAATTGACTGACAAACCATACTCAATGTGTTATAGAACTACATCTACATGGAGGGAAGTAAGCAGTGGGGTACCCCAAGGTTCTGTTTTAAGCCCAGTGTGATGACTCAGAGTGTAACACAAACGTAACAAAATCCAAAAGGTAAATAAATGTCCTTTATTGCCTCCAACCTGGCCAGTTCAATAATACGCAGTTGGAGATAAAACTTACTCAAAAATAGTCTTCAAAAGAAAGCAATACAGTCCGAATTTAATGAGCAGTTAGAGGTGAAATAAAAAACCAAACTACAATGACAAAATTTTCACAACGGAACAGGAGAAGTATTTATCAAATTCAAGGAGATAACAAAGCACAGTCTGTTGGAAGGATGTCAACCAAGATAACTTCAGACCAAAATAAAACATGCTTACTTCTGGCAACCTGTGTTTTAACCGTCTCTCTTATACACTCATCTCCCCAGCTGCAACTAATGAGGGGGATCATGGCTACTTCCTCTCTCTCAAGCCAAGTTGTTGCCTTCTCTGTTCCTCCCTGCGTGTCCTAGGATGCAGAGGGGATGGGCCTGGTTCTTCCTCTGACTGCCCAGCCAGCCTCTGCCCTTCCCCAGCCTCCTCCACAACCTCTGGAGCCACACCTCCACTCCCTGTGAGCTGTTCCTCCTCTCCCTCAGAGTCCGACTCTACCAAGGGCATGACACCCAGTACTTTTCAGTATCTTCATAAATGATTTAGATGAGTGAATAGAAAGGGAACTCATCAAATTTGCAGAGGACACCAAGCTAGCAGGAATAACCAACATCCAGGAAATGAGATGGATCTTGACCAGTGGTGGTATTCAGCAGGTTCTGACCAGTTCTGGAGAACTGGTAGTGGAAATTTTTAGTAGTTCGGAGAACCGACAAATACCATCTCTGACTGGAGATTTTACAGCATCCTTCCCCTGCCAGCCCACCAAGCCACGCCCAACAGAACCAGTAGTAAAAAAATTTGAATCCCACCACTGATCATGATAGACCTGAACTCTGGGCCCTATCTAACAAAATAAAATTCAATGTGGAAAAAAGTAAGGTTTTACACTTAGGCAAGAAAAACCAAATGTACAGATACAGATTAGGTGAAACTTGGCTCAGTAACAGTAACTGTGAAAGGATCCTAGCTTCCTAGTGGACAATCACTTAAATATGAGCCAGCAGTATGCTGCAGCCACCAAAAAAATAAATAAAAAAAATGCCAATGCTTTAGATCTGCTTTTTCTTAAAATGAATCAGAATTTAATTTAAAAAATGCCTGTCCAAATCAACCATTGTATTGCCAGACTTCAGTGGCATAGACTTAGGCTGATTCAGGAATGTAAATCGTACCCAGGGATGTGTAGCCGCAGACTGTTGACTTTTGACTTAACTAGTAGACTATGAGAACCCTCATTAGCCCTTATTACTGAGTTATTTTCTCTGTTTTCCCAGTCTTTCTATAATATTCTTCCAGATTAGCAGTTTACATGAGCAAGAATTTCTGCATTACTCTTATGAGCCGTTCAGTGTCATCTTGCTCCACAAGATGATTGGCATATAAATTCGATAAAGAAATAAATACAGAACTGGCTTCTTCTATTATTGATATACTGTTCCCTGCAAACAGGCTCCTCAGCTGAACAATTATTTGTGTCTGTCAGAGCCAGTCCTTAATGCTTGAATTGGCATCATCTTGACGATTAAAAATTGGCTTAATTCGTCAGTGAAAATCATCCTGGATTATCACTCCTTATTATCTACATCAAGAGGCCATCGAACTGTTTTTATGTATGCAATCCTGGGGTGAGGTTAAGCTTAAACTATTCATTTTCTCGTTGTTTTTTTTAAATAGTACTACACTACCACCCCTTTTATATTGCCAAAATTTGGCAATTTGCCATACATTTCTTGTAATTTATCCTGGGATGCTTGGGAGAAGCTACAAAATAGTGACTGGGGACAAGCAAAAGATCAAGGATTTTATCAATATCAAAGGAACAGAACAAATAAGTTGCTTATTTTGTTCAGAATAGTATCTCTGTAATTTACATTTTTCTTAAAAATCACAGAAATCTCCAAGGTAACAGAGTACAAACAGGCCAAAAATTTGAATATGGAAAGAGAGAAAACATATCTTGCAATCTGTAATGTTTGTTTATTTGAAATCAGAAGTTGGTTCTTTGTTCCCTGATTTTGTCAGAATTTGCTTAAGAGAAATAGAAGAGGTGGCCTGTTTAGTCATTTGGATTGAACATATTACAATTTTGAAACCAGACTCTATTCAAAAAACTACTAGGTATACTTGGTGAGGTCATTTAACCTACCTGTGTCTCAGATCACTACCTTCAAATTAGAGTGGCATCCCAGTTCAACCTCATGGATTAGTTGAAAACTTGAATTAAGGATTGCAGCACACCCAAGAGCTATGTTAATGGGGTGCACCCAAGGATCATGACTTGGGAGTTTATGAGCAGCACTTTGGTAATTTGTGTGATTAACTGCTTATATGACCTGTGGCAAAAGCACCTGGAGCATGAAAAAGAGCCATGGATACAGTTAGCAAGATAGATATTTTATAGATATATGAGGAGTTTGCTTAGAAATCCTGAACCAAACTAAAGCAATCGTAATAATTCTGAGTTTACAGACATCCAGGAATTATGAGCATCCTGCACTTTTGGAAAATATATTACATGTGGGATAGCTTGTGTCTCAAGGGCAAGCACTCTGTTTCTTTCATGACCCATAACTCAAGAGCATGGCATGCAGCATTTGCCCTTTAGAGAACATCTTCATTCTTCACAGGTGAGAGAGATGATCACAGCAAGAGTACAGAAAATCCAGTTCGCTCTGCAGTGATTGGGGTGAGATTATTTTAACCTTTTTTTTTTTTTTTGCTTTATATGGTCTGTTATTGCACTCAGATGAAGAAAAACAGAAAAGAGAAGGAGAAAAGGATAAACAGGAGCAGGAGCATTTAATGGTACACCAGATGCATTCGGACTGTGATGTGATTATTGTGCTGCTATCATAAATTACATCATAAAAAAAAAAACAGGAAAGATGATGGATCCAATGCACATCTGCTTCGATGATAATCAAGAAGACATAAAATAGCATGTCTAGTCATGTTTTTTTTTTAAATCTGGGATGACAAAACATAATTCTGTCAGCAGCATCTCATCTTTATAGTCTCAGTCCATCATTATCAACAGATCTAAGCATTTTGTAAGTTTCAACAATCCCCAATAACAAATCAAATTTACTCTGCATATTTACATCCTTATGGGATCCACAGGCTAGCTGCCAGAGGAGGCATCTGCTCAGTGACATTTGACCAGCTATTTAGTGCCTCATTATTTACATGATGGCCCACCAAAAGCTCAATATACTTTTAAATAAAACGAACTAAAGCCACTGTGTTATAATAGGAAAGGGTTCATCTGGCCTTTATAAATCCAGATTCCCTTTTGAAGTTCAGTCTCAGAGTATCCAACTTCATGAGATTGTTCTGAGGACAATATGGGGCAAAATTCCAGGAGCATTATTTTTAATACTATACTCCTAAATACTATTTTCATTTTGAGATACTTGGAAGTGTTCCAAATAACAAATAAATTGGAGTGGCATTTAAGAAAAAAGTCTTTCAAGAATCATTGAATATACCTATCTCACTCATGGGCTAGAGATGAAATGAAGGCAATGTCCTACCTGATCTGGTAGGAAGGACCTTCTCCAAGTAACATTGAGTAGGGAGTGTTGACTGGTAGACCCCAGAAAGACAGCCATTTGTGTCATGGCACCTGTCCTGGAATTTGACTGGCCCTGTCTTTGTTAGCTTTTTGAAGGGCCTTAAAAACTGGACTTTCACATTTTTTTCCACATTTTTCACATGTGGTAGACTTGCAATGCTGCTAAAAAGTTTTGGAGACTGATACAGACATGGGTGGAACAAATGGTGGGAGAATGTATTCCATTTAAGCCGCAATTTTTTTTCTCCTAGGAATAATACCACAAGGATATAAGAAAGATTTAATTTATCTAATAATACATGTGTTGATGGTGGCTAGAATAATATATGCGCAATACTGGAAGAAGGAAAGAACACCGCCAGAAATAGAGATAATAAAGAAAATTATGACCTGTGTAGAATCAGACAGGTTAACTCTAGAATTAAAAAATAAGGGGGAATCTGAGTAACTATGAAACGTGGAATAAATTTTATCAGTGGTTGCATAGAAGAAGGCAAGGTAGAAACATAATGATGATTAGATGATTAGAATAATTAAACAATGTATCAAACAAGAAGATTGTAAATGGTGAAGTAAAATTTATATATGTATAATAATTATAATGCTAGAACTAGTTGCAATGTGTTGTATTCTTATAATTAAAATAATTAATACACACACACACACACACACACACACACACACATTTTAACTTGGTTTTCAACTCAAACCTGAGGACTTTGGGCATCAGTAAACCTGACTGTGTGGTTGATTGGTTATATTTTGCTTGGCTGCTATATGTTTTATTTTTATTCCCTATTTTTGTAACATATATTATGCATTTCATTCTAAACAGGCTAAAGGTGCATAAAAATGAGACAAGCAACTATATAAATTAAACAAACAAACAAACAAATAAATGTCATGAGCTTATGACAGGGCATGATGTGACAAGTGCCAGGGACAAAAAGCCCTGTGCACCATGAGAAAGAGATGGGAATGGACTCAGGCATTCAGGGCTGGCATCAATAGTAAGTAGTAAATACTAGATGAGTAGCAAATACATGGATTAGCTGGGTCTTAATCTGATCTAGAACAACTCTTCTGAAGCTCTCCCTTGCTTGCTTCCCTGTCTTTCTTAATGGCAAATTATTATTTTCAGTCACAAGAGGAAGAACAAAACAGAGAGATCAAGCACAATCTTTTAAGGGGGGAAATTAGGAGGGGGAGGTATGGATTTACCTAACTTTAAAGAAGGTGGCTAGGAGTTTGAGCTTTTCTGTCTTTGAGAGTCCTACAAACATCCTTATAACAATTTTATAACTTCCTTCAATATCGTGGAATCAAGAACACAGCTGTCAGATTTTTTTTTTAAAAAAACTTCAATGGTTAAATAAATACATATTCTCTCAATTTCTCAGAAATTTCTCCTGTATTTCAAAACATTATGGGAGATAATTGATGGACATCAGGGGACTTTTTCAGGAAACTTTAGCTAATATAGGTTTGCAAAATGTACAAAGTAGCTTTTGGACATCGATAGCCATCATTTGTACAACAGATTAGACAGAAGGCCATTTATCTACTGTCTACTCTGTTCTATAAAACAGCCTGTTTAATTTATTCTACAGAACTCAGTATAAGCCATTGATAGTCAAGCCAAGTCCAATATATGCTGCTTTATTCTGATTGGTTTTTAAAAATTGCTATTACAGGAAAAGTTTGGGACATATGATTATGATGGGTTTATGAGTCTATTTAAATTAAGAAATCCAAATCAATGTTTCATCACCTAGTTTCATGGCTAAAGAGCAACCTTCCCTTATTTTTAAATTTCACACCTTATTTCTAGGCTTTGATTTGTAGTCACACTATAGATTGACAGAGGATGACGAACACAGGTGAGATTGGGAGATGGAGAGGTTACCAAACGTGTCGAACAATTGCCATTTGCTCTGGATCTTCTCTTGTGCCCCAGGAGAGGAAAGAATCTGCTGATGGATTTTAAATATCAATGTAATTGTAATAAGAGCTTTCCTTTTGGGTTTGATGGGTGAACTGTTGGAAAAAAGGGGAAACTTTGTATATTATAACTGCAATGAGATTATGATATGCATAATGATGGAAAGATTCAGTACTACCTACAATGGCAGAATGGTTGGTGAAGATGATGAAAGTTGCTGAGATGGCTAAGTTGTCTTCTTTGATCAGAGGAAAAAAAACAATGTTTATTGCTGCCTGGAAATCCTTATTTTGCACAAAACAGAAAAAAAAGGTTTAGGGTTTTAATGATTAGATAGGATGGATTATAGAAAGAAGAGATTAAAAGTGTAACCATGGAGTAAGAGGTAAATTTATGATTGTACTTAAAATCGCTGTGGAAGTTACTTTTTTTTACTTTTTTCCTATTTTTTTTCTTTTATCTTTAGCTTACTCTTTGATTTGTTTCTTCCTCCCAATCAATATTAATTTGCATTAAATTTTTAATCTTCTTTTTAAAAAATTAACATACTTTTTTTTTTTTTTAAAAAAAGGAAAGAATCTGTGGCTAGAAGGACCTCTAAGCAGTACCCTGGTTTCCATCAAAAAGAGGATTAAGAGCATTGTCATATCTAGAGGAAGGGAAAATGGGCAAAGAGAGATGAAGGGTTTGTTTGTTGGCTAGTATGACTGTCCCATTATGGAACCAATAGTTGCCCAAAGCATTTTGGGCAGTTGTGGCAATTTGGGTCTTGATTTTTTTTTTTTGTTACAGTTGTATCCAATTGCTACAACTGAAACTTTAGAAAAGGGACTTTCGTTTGCTCCAGGTAGATAAATCAGGGGCAAAATGAATAGAGGTAAACGAGTGTACTCTTGACGCTAAGACATTTCTGTAGTTTTATATAATTTCAAATGGAAAGTGATAAATAACATTAATGCGTTCTGACTGGTAAGAAGAAACTCCAAAGATTTGTTACAAGCCTAGTTATCTAGCATTTCTGTTTCCTGTGTCCTCCTTTACTGCTCCTCAGGCTTTTAATTGGCAATCTGGGACAGACAGCAAGTCCTTTCCTTTGAGGTCAGCATTTTTAAAGCCTACATTGAAATTAAATGCCGATGCAGTCCCTCCCTCCCCCCATTCTTATTTTCCACATCAGTTTCCAGAGTTGGCTTATTTCACCAATGAAGTAACAAGTTAACTGTCAAGTTAGATTAGGTCAAATTAGTTCTCATCTCAAAAGCTGACAAAGATTGCTCTTGACAATATCAGTGACCTCACATGCACTGACAAGGGCACATGCTCTGAGTCTGCAGGGAAGTTTTCTTCTGTGACAATCAATCAGGCAGAAGATGAAGACAATGCAGTAATGGATGGATGCGCCTGCTTGCTTTCAATTAAAAAGTAAGAAAGTAAAATACTCTGACATCATATTGATTGAGATTCAGAGGTATTCAGCAGGTTCTGACCAGTTCTGGAGAACCGGTAGCAGAAATTTGGAGTAGTTTGGAGAATTGGAAAATACCACCTTTGACTGGCCCCACCCCCATCTATTCTCTGCCTCCTGAGTCTCAGCTGACTGGCTGGGTCTTCTTTTGTTGCCTTGCACAGGAGAAAGGAGCTGGAAAGCAGGTTAGTGGGGTGGGGAGGGAATGGGATTGTGCAGAAACTTCCCCCAAGAGTGTGGAGGGAATGGAAATTGTACAGTATCCTTTCCCTGCCACGCCCACCAAGCTACACTACGCCCACCAAGCCACACCCACAGAACCGGTAGTAAAAAAAAAATGAATCCCACCACTGTTGAGATTGTTGATAATGGTGGATAACAGTAATTGATTGATTGTGGTCTAGTATTAGCTGGTGAAGGGGTGCTAGTAGCAAATAATTAGGGGAGATATTTTAATAAATTATAGCATTTCCTTGATTGAGAATGAAAAACCATCTAGAGAAGAGAGAAGAGAAGTTGTTCCTCACCCTCCTCTCAGTGAGGCTAATTGCAACTTTAGGGAGAATGGCTGTAGGTCAGAGAAAGGACATGTGAGGAGAGAAATGGGCATACTGTAGTCTTCCAGAATGGGAGCAGCTCCCAGATGTGAAAGCAACTCTAAGGGCTAGCAGGTTCCATAGCATTCGGTGAATTGAAAGTAAATCAGAAATGGCTCCTTTGGATTGTCAGACTTAAGGCCCATCTGTATTTAGAAAGCATATGGCCATATTTTCTATGCTGATCATTATCTTGGTTTAAAATGGTCAGCATAGAAAATATGAAGAAAAAGATAACTGTCTCTAATAAAGATAAAGGTAATATTGCCTGTTGGTATAACAATGGTATAATGATATATCAATTGTATAACAATTGTTAATGGTATAACAATGCATCTTAATTATCTATGGAATCAATCTGCATAATTTTACATGCTATCTACATATTCTTTAATAGAAGAAAAAAAGAAAGAGGCAAATCAAAAGGCAACATTAAAAGAAAAACTATAAATTGATGGTTTAAGCTCATACCAGAAAACCTGAGTTCAAAACCAATTTTACTTTTATATAAAATCTGCATCAAATATATTTTTTCAAATACATTAATGTGCATTGTTTTCTAAGGTACAAGAAGTATAAATGAAACTTATTTTCATTTTGTTCTTATTTTCATTTTAAGATCCAAAGGAACTTGGTGTTAACGGTAATTGTAAAATCAGGAGGACATAAACCATTTTGTACCTTACAAATTAATAACAGATTAACCAGTCTATAATTAAAGAATAAGCACAAAGTTCCTTTTAAAGCCAAATGGTTGTTTAAAGTAACGTAATTTTCCATTGTTATTTCTTTTCGGTTGTTCACAATTTCTGCTAGCTCCACAAAAATGTCTGTATTGTGAAAATTGGTTTACTGGAACACAAACAAAATGTTTTACTTTCAAAAGCACCGGAGTTCTTTTTGGTTTATGGAGTTATATGCATCATGAATCCATGGAGAATAAAAATGCTTCTATTATTAAGTCAGACAAATGAGCCTGTGTTCAACTTATATATAATTAATTAATCAATTTATTATTTTTTGTCCTTTTCCCATGCAATCCTATCAAAGGATTCACTATCAGAAGAATCAGTCCATCTACCCATTCCATCCATCCATCCATCATCTGTCTATCATCTGTATGTCTATCTGTTTGTCTGTCTGTCTGTCTATCTATTCATCTATCTGTCTGTCTATCTATCTATCTATCTATCTATCTATCTATCTATCTATCTATCTATCTATCTATCTATCTATCTATCCCTCTATCTATCATCTGGCTACTTATTTTAGTTCACAACTCTGGGAAGCTCACAATAATGACAAAAGCAAGAAAACTATAAAACCAAGAACCAAACCTCAACATAACTATCCACAAGTTCTTCTCCCCCCAAACTTAGGGGAAGATCCAGCTGTTTACAGCATTCCAGGAGGCTAAAAAAGTAGATGTCTGGCAAATGCATGGATCCCTGATCAGGGAGTTTATTGTAAAAAACAATGTTGATCCATTGAAATTGATATCCATTGAAATCTTGGGACCTTGTTCCCCAATGTAACAAATCTGTTCAGTTAGTTACAGCTTTCACACATAAGTGCAAAACAATATCTTAACAAGACTTAGAATATGCTGTCATTTCCTAGAAGTCTTATTAGAATGTGGGAAAGAGATGCAAATAACTAAACCAAAAACCAAAATGTTTAATTCAGATGAGAAAGCAATGCTATTGCTAAGAAACAATCTTAATTTCACTGTGATAATAATTCTAATCAAATTCAACCAAAACAGATGGCTATATCAAGCCATTGTAAGGATTGAGTATTGCTTGCTTGAAAACTAAAATGAAAGCTTTCTCAGAATTGAATTTCATCAAGTCAGTATGTAAAACTCATAAGCAAACAAAGGAAGGGGACATTGGAGCTGGGAGTCTACATCCTGACTCTTTTGTGCCGCTATTTGAATTTTATCATTTATGTTATTCAACATTTACATTGCTAGGTGTTTGATTTTTTTTAAAAAAATATAGTATATGTGTTTATTGTATTCTTCCTATTCTTCTTATACTACAAAGCACCATAATCTTAATAGGTTTGTCAAATACTTCTTTAGCGCTTGGATGAAAATATTGCCAATGGTGTCATTATATTTCCAATGTCTATTATCTCAATATATGTTGCCATATGGTTTCACGCATTATCTTCATAAGTGTGGAGCTGTGGACTGAAATAGAACTCCCATGATTTGGGGGTTGGTGTTACCTGCTTCTTGGGAATTGGGTAGACCAAACCCTCTGAACTGAAAAAGAAGCAGAAGGAAATGTTCCAGATATAAAGTCTCCTGCTATTTTGAAGAAAAAGGGGGTGGGGACTTCTACCATCTTCCAAAGAGTTGCATTTGATAATGCATTTGAGATGTGGCTTTTTTAAATTGAGGATAGAGGATGGTGCTGGCATGTGGATGCTGGAACTGTTGGACAGGTAAGGGAGAACTAAGTCCCCAAACTGGCTTGGTGGATTATTAGCATTTTTTCCTACAACCTTTTTGGGTTCAGTTGAGCTGGTTTCTCAACTGGCTGTTAAGAGGTTTCTGATTCACTTTCAGGGTTAATCCTTTGATTTCCGCACTGTGTGTTTTATTGTGCTTCACACCAGCCTACAATTTAATCTGAATGACTAACTTTAGAGCAACCTCCAACTTTAAAGCTGAGAGATTAGATGATGATCGTGATCTTAAAGAATTAAGAGATGTTGTTTTTGCTTCTGGGATTGTAGTGATGCCAGTAGTTACTAGAACAGACATTCAAATAAGTAAACATTTAGGCAAGTCAATTTGCATGTTTTAGGAGATCACGCAAATTCAAGACTTCATGCTAGGTTCTAGATCAGCAACAGCCGAACAAATTACTTTAGAAAAAAGAAAAGAAAGCACTTGTCATGACTGAACGGAAGGTGTTCTTTTTTTAAAAAAGAAAAAAAAAGAAAAATGGGTTTTAAGTCTCTAGTGACAAAGTGCAATTCCAGATGATTGGTTTCTTGATTCATGCTTAAAATACCACAAAGATTGATCAGTACTTGCCCTTTCTGCCAAATAGCTAGTGCAAGAGAACTGTCATTCATTCATTCATTCATTCATTCATTCATTTGTTCATTGACCAGTAATGCATTGCCTTGACCCCCTCTCTCAGGTTTTTTTTACTGAAGAACTCTCACAAAAACAAAATACATTTCTAATGTTTTCCCATGGCGGTTATATGGCAGCACTTCTTAATTCAGCTTTTGTACCCAAGTATGCCAATCTGCCAATATGACAGGATTCAAGGAAGTAAGAGTCAGGATGAGTCATCCAACACACCCAATGTAGAATGCAGCTTCAATTGTAAGGACCCAATGCCTTGTCATTGCTGAAGTTCCTTGTAAATCAGAGGAAAGGGTATATTGAAATCTCTCAAAACTGCCATCCTTCATCAACCTCATGATTTAGTCACTTGGAGGCTCATCTCATGAGTTTCAGTCCCTCAAACTGGGACTGTACCTTTGCCTGGAATACTTCACCTGATAAACTTCTTCCCCATCCTGGGCTCTTGGTCTAAACTGGATGCTAATTCTCTTTAACTTGTAACAAGACACACAGAGTTGCCAAATGTATAGATATTGCAACATTTAGCTTGCTTTTATTTGTTTAATGATATATTTTATTTTTAATCTGATTAATAGAATTACAGAGAGGATAACCTAGCTGGTCATGTCAGAGTACAATATGGATGGACATTAAAAAAAACCCCACAACTTTCCAATCTTTTCTCCTAATGTCCATTACTAGGATTAATTTGAAAATGTAACGCTTACTTACTAAGAATTGTTGTTGTTTTGCAGCCTTGATGGCAGCATTCCTAGAGACATACTGTAATCCTGTGCATTTATGTGAGAGATGGGCAGGAATGCATTAGTGGACAGTATGCATAAGTGATATATGCCTGAGGACCTCAATCTGTCCTTAGTTTACTCCGACATTCTGTTTGGTCTTTCAATGACTGGTATATTTCTTTGAGAGAAAAACATTGACACATTTGGAATAAGAAACTAACCACTTTTCAGCAATGCATATGAAAAAGGACTGTAACAATATTGTGCAATAACACAATATTGTGCAATAACACAATATTGTGCAATAACACAATATTGTGCAATAACAATATTGCCTTCCTGATTTTTACTTTCAATGCAAAACTCATTCTTAATGCAACTCTCAAAATCTCAGCATAGTATCCTGATTGACCTTGTTGTACAGTCCTCAACAAATAACCTTTGTATATAATCTCCTAAATCATTTTCCTCTTCGATTCCAAAATACAGAGTGTATAAGATTTTTTATTCCTTGCTTTAGATAGGATCCTCCACTCAGCCTTGTGGTTTGATAAACAACCATATTACTGGTGCTTGACATGCCTATCTTTGCTGTTCTGTTTTTTGTTCTCCTGAAATTTTAAGGAAAGGGGATTTTATAATCTCCTGTAAATAAGAAAAAAATACCTCTGTATTTTTTTTTTCTTGTCACCTGTTAGCATAACAAGCTATAGAAGCAAAAAAATAATAAAAATAATAAAAATAATTTTTTTTAAAAAATAAATGTTCTAGCAAGAATCTTCAAAGCAGTCATTTTCATTACTCTATTTTTATGGAAACTTTATATTAACTCTGGGAATGTGACAGCCACTGTAACATTGGAAAATGTGGAATGCAATTGAGAAGTAGATATGCAGGACAACCTGTAAAGACTTGAGTTTGGAGGATCAATGTTCAACTCTGAACAAAAGAAAAAACTAATTATAAGCTTATAAACACAGAATTTGAAATAATTTTTTTTAGCAAACAGCTAAATAAGATTTTGATCTAAAAATATTATAAACTGATTAAGGGGCCATATACACTTGGAATATTGATTTTAACTATAAGATTTTGGGATTAATTATAAAATAGCTTCTTGGAAACAGACTTATTTTGGCTATCCTAATTATTCTAAGTTACTTTGTGGTTTTAAAAACTGAACAATAGAGGACACTAAATGCTCTAAGCAAAATGAAAAAATTTCAACCCTATTCTTGATATTAGTTAATAATGCAATTTATAAAATGACACAAAAGTTTACTGTATTAGAAATATTAAAGGATATCTTTTAAGGAAAGAGCCAGAAATTAGTAACTACAGTTCAATACTGTCAGTAATTATGTCTTCTTTTCTAGGTAGACTCTGTCCAAAAAAAATCCTTAATGAGGGAATGACAGATGTGGAACAAATTTTGTTTGACAAGATAGAGAAAATATTAAAAGTGGAACTACAAATATAGGCCAAGAGAATGATTTGGAAAGAACACTTTTGTAGATATAGAAAAGAAAGTGATTGCTATTTTAAAAATTAAAAAGGAAATACAAATAATAAACCAAGACAATTACCTATACAAGGTTTTTTATTGGATTTACAAAAGAGGCTAGTTAAAGCCTTAAAAACACCCATGTGATGAGATAAAGAATTGAAGAGAAATCAAATCCTGTTTGAGTCAATTGAAGATCAAGACTGCTAGAAGTAAAAGGAAGGAACATAAAGTTAGTTTATTTGATCAAGGTTAACATAAGACTCTGTAAAAATGGGGTAATATTTATGGACGTTTTGCTTACATTAGGACTGAAAAGTTTATTTTTTATGAATTTGTTTATTAAATAGGGGATATGAGATGAGAGGAAGATATTTAGTAACTAAATTTGTTTATATTTGTTGTGGTAAAGTTTGAAAGTCACTCCTTTATAGATTTCTTTTTATTTTCTATATTATATTATTATTTCTTTTCTTTTTTCTTTTTCCTGCACATTTTATTCTTTTTTCTATTCTCTTTCTTAATTTAGCATGTATTAGTTTTTGCAATTGTAATTAAAATTCTTAATACAATATATTCACCAAAACTTAGTTTTTTGCTTTTTAAAAAGGACTTACAAGATGAGATGAACTTGAGATATAGTTGTAATTACAGTGCTATTTGGTGTCTTATACATTTTGAAATTTTCTTTATCTGAATTCAGTGTGCATAGTATTCATTAGGACTGTGCCAAACCTTTGAAAGAGGACCTTTGCAATGTACTTTACTGGAAACAAAGCACCTTTCTTTGCATCCTAAAAGCAGCTGTGTCCTTTGCAACAGTGATCCCCAACCTTTTTTACGCCGCGGCCCGGTATCCCCAACCTTTTTTATGGCGCGCCGGCACCGGCATTAGCTGGCGCCGCCATCTTTTGATGAAAAGTGCTTCCGGTGACCTCACCGGAAGCACTTTTTCATCAAAAAAGATGGCGGCGCTAGCGTTCAGTGAGCTTTTCCAGGTAGAAATGGCTTTCTACCTGGAAAGCTCACCGGAAGCACTTTTTCATCAAAAAAAGATGGCGGCGCCCAGCAAGCCAGCGGCCCGGTAGGACTTGTTCCACGGACCGGTACCGATCCGCGGACCGGTGGTTGGGGACCCCTGCTTTGCAAGATTCATTTGATTGTTTTAAAATCTGCCCAACCTGTTCCTGTATGCATGTTTATGTGCTAGACAACAATGCTGGGACTACCAGCCAAGCCAAATGACTGTGCATGCACACCCATGCTGAGCTGGCCGAGAAGAGATTTCCCTGCAGCCATGCAAGATTTCTAAAAGAGGTGGCTGCTTTAATAATTCGAAGACAGCAACTTTATTGATACTAATATATAGTGTGAAGGATCTCTTTCTCTTTTGTGCAGCCCTACTAATCACTCTTCTAATGCTGTTTTTAAAATAATGTTGTGAAATGAGTTGTGCTGAAAATTGTAACCACTCACAGAGGATACTTTATTCATTGAAGGAGGACTTGAATCCATTCCCCCACAGTTATAATCTGAACCTCTAACCACTCTACCCCATGCTTTCATGGTGTTGTGCCATTCAAATTCCCACTCATTTATAAAACTCCAGATGTTCTCATCGGCATTTTGTACCAATTCCCTTTCCATAAACATCTTCCATAAGGGCCATTGCTAGAAGTGAGTCCACCAGAACTACAGACTCCATCTGATTCCACATCTGCCTTGTTAACCCCAGTGACATTTTCACAACAATTGGCTGCTGGTCCGCTAGCCTGACCTCTGCAATAGCATCTCATTATTACTAATTAAAGAATTAATTATTCATGGTGACAGGAACTATTTAGCATGGCAAAGATGTATCAGAGGATGAGCTATGCGTGGTTTATGAAGCTTCAGAAAAATAGATTCTTAAATAAATTAATAAAGGGAGCTCTGGGGTTTCATTAAAAGGTGGCTAGAGGGGTTGCATGCCAGTTTCCAAGGAGACCACAGGTGGTTTGCTCAGATTTTTTTTCTTCCTCACTTAAAACTTATTTGGCCACATGATATTTTCCTCTGCTCCTCAACCCCATCGTTACTGTTCTATCCTCAGGCCCTAAACTCAACATTTTAATGAAACCCCTGTTGTCCTCCTCTCGCTTTGAACCCCATGTGATCTCAGGCCTCCATATTGGACAGTTGGTAGTTGACGGGAAGCTTGTTTTTGATAGAGAGATGCCCATGAATAAACAACAGTTGTGATAAAAGCTGTTCAATAAAGCAAGTCTAAGATAAATAAAGGGCACTGGGAAAAGGAGAGAGAGAGGGAGGGAGGGAAAAGGATATGCATAAATTCAGATGAATGCTCCATGGTGAAAACCATGTTAATTACTCTCCATTTGGTCTTGAGGTATGTTTAGTGCCAGAGATTACTTTAAATGGGATATTTCCCCCCCTTTGATTTATAGATTTTATTGTCAGAAAAAAATACTTAGCATTCTTGCTCATTTTTTTTCCTGTCATTGCTCATGTTTCACAGTATTTGTTTCACAATAATAATGATGATGGTAATATTAATACCTTCCAGCACAATGAACTAAATAGTAATATAAATAATAATGTTAATGTTTTCAAGCATCTGCTCTGTTGCTCCTGGGCACCCTGTAAATTCAGACTTTGGTTAAGTATAGGGGCTAGATAGTAAAGTAAAATAAAATAAAATAGAATAATAAAATAAAACAATAATAAAATAAAGTATAAAATAAAATAATAATAAATAAATAAAATAAAACCAGAATCGTGTTACAAATAATGTTATGCCTCCATGGACCCCAACATCTCCCTTGCAAACCAGTTCATGTAATTCTTTTTCATAATAATAAAGCCAGCCCTTAATGTTGAACATCTCCTGAAAAGAAGGGGTCAGTTGCAACATAATTTTCAGAACCTGAGAGAAAGGGGCAATGTTCTCCACTTCCTCTAAAGAACCACTGACAATCTAGTTCAGCAGGAAAAGAATAATATACAACATTCTTTTTTTTTTAGTAGCTCTGCCTTGGGAATTTCCTAAGAATAATGGAAGATAGCCTGTAACTGTAATTGGTTGTCAAATACTTTTTTGTATTTTCTCTTCCCCACAAGTCATCTCAATTTTCAATATGAAACAAAGCAAAACCTATCCCTTTGGAAAGATTTCATACATCAGTCGGGCATTACGCTGGCAGATATCTCTATGAAAGTCAGCATAGCTGAAGCCAAAATGGCCATGCAGGGCAATGCCAAGCAACTGGAAGGGAAGCAGCATCTTAAAGCAGCCAAATACTGCTGACCAGACTTCAGTTCTTGACTGCTGTACCCATGAAAAAAGTTACATTGGCAGACAAATGAAGCATAATTTTAAAGCTGGAGAACTTAAGGATGGATTAGGAGGACATAAGAATGAATCACTGAAAGTGATGCAATGAATGGGTAAAACAAACCGCCTTAATTTTCAGTTCTTTAACTGGTTCCATAGAGAAACCTACCAGCCAAAAAGCCCTCATTCACTTTGCTAGGTGTCTGAAGAATAATAATGACTTAGACTTTTTAGTGATTTTCACTTGCTGGTGTTGTACTTCTTCTGGTTTTAATTGATACTTGTTTCTAAACTTTTGTTGTTAGTTATTTTAGACTCCCTTGTTAAGGAACAGTGGGGTATTCATTATTAAAATAGTTTTATTTCCATCAATTTAAAAATTTAAAATAATATTTATCTAAAATAGTTTTTAAAAACATATTTAACATATTTTCTTTCAATAGGATTAAATACAAAGGATTTTATCATCTTATCTTTGTGTCAAAAATGTAGGAACTAGAAAAGGGAAAATTATTAATTTGAATTTTAAAAGATTAAAAACCCAACCAAAAACAAAACCAAAAACATGAAATGATTCAAAATTCACTACTGGAAAGCAATTAAGCATCTTGATACGTAGAAACACATCCATGCACTGCTAATCTTCTGAGGAAAAACACCACTGTTTTTAAAGTCAAAGCAAAGTTGTATATACCACAAGTAGCTTTACTCCAAGTCCTTCAACAACAGCAGTAGGGCAAGCTTTCTACTAATCAGATAGCCTAAGGGAAGACTTAACCAGAACATATATATATGCTCACTGGAGCTTTAAAAACCCAGTCCTTTAAGTATTTTGTACAGCTCCCTGTGATCAGCACATGGCATAGTGGACTTGAACAAATGATATTGATTTTTTGTCTAATTTGGACATCAGTTCAAGGAGAAATCCTCCCTTAATGAAAATGTAAATGTAGACACAGAAATGAAACTTAAGAAAGTGCCACTAACTACCAAGTACCATACAATTCTTTGAAGAGACAAAAATTCACAAAATCACTGTATTCTATACAAATATTGCTGCACAATCATTTTCCATTACTTTTGTTATGGAAGAGAGTGGAGGCTGGGCAGGGTAACTCATTTTGGGGCAAAATGTGGTGCAGCTCTAATCCTGCATCTTATTTACTGGCCAGCACTAGGAATTACAAGGATTTGATAAAAGGAAATTCTAAAAGGAGTTTCTCCAAAGAAGTGTATGATGACTTGTGAATTATGGAAATTTTATTATTGTTATAATGGCACAATCCAGCACATTGTTGGGAAGAATTTGAACAGAGGGACCATCAAATGAATTTTCTGTTTCTTTTATTTAAATGTCACTTGTTCCTAGTGTTTCATACAGGTAGTCCTCAATTTGCAACCATAATGGAGCCCAGAATTTCAGTCATAAGTCATGATCGTTATAAATCAAAGCAACCATGTGGTTGACCCAACTTTAGGACCATTTTTGCAGCAGTTATTTAGCCAATGCCACGGGTGTAAAGTGTGCAAATGTGTTTCTATAGAAACTGACCAAAAAATTGGGCTGATTGCCAAATACCCAAAATGTGGTCATGTGAAAAAAAAAACCCTCTCTCTTTCTGTGTGTGTTACTGTCAGAACTCTGCAGCCAGTAGCTTTTGGGGGAGTCTGTCAATTGTCACTAAGCAACTGATCATTAGGCAAGGTCTAGCTGTGTATGACATCAGCAGCAGGAATACAGCTCTGAGTTCCCAACGAAACTGTATTATTCATTGATATATGTAACTAGGTGTTTTCTGAAAGATGGATTAAATGGCCTTTCTAACTTCAAATGGGTTGTGCCATCTCCCTTTTTGACTCCAGTCTCCATTAGTTTTACGGTTGTAAAAATTTAATGTAGAAGTTAAACAAGGTCAAGGTCTGAAATCAATCCTACCAGATTTTTGTAGCGAAATTTTGGGTTATTAATAAAATAACCAATTGTCCAATGTGTTTCAATCAAAACCTTCCTCGGGTTAAATTTGAGGTTTCCTCAAATTTAATAAAAGTACTTGGTCATCAACATTTGACTATTTTGATTTCTTAACATGTGTGATTGTTTTAATTAATTGGCCAAGGAGTCCTTTGAGGCTTAAAGATGGGATAAGCATACATATATAAATAAATAAAATAAGCTAAACATTTTAAAAAGTATATGGAATTTTCATTACAAAATATTTTGAATATCTGAAATTTTAGTTGCTCACTACCACACTTTAAATATGACTAAGATTCATTTCCCAGGAAGCCAACAAATAGCAATTTAAGATTATTTGAAGTATATTCCTAAATTTATTATTTTTCTCATTTATAAACAAACCACTAGAAGCAATGATTCCCAACAGTCAATTTCCATCATCTATCCTGATTCGACTTTCTTTCAGAAGGTCTAAGTAGCTGCTGATCTAGCCTCTAGAAGGAAACTACTATCAAAACCTTCCTTCTTAAGCTCCACTGATTCCACCCAGAATGAATATACTGGATATATTGGTTCCAAATGGAGATGACAGCCCTACAAGCACTTGAGAGCCAAGCCATTTGGGGCTTTAAAAGTCATATCCAATCTTTTGCATTATAGCCAGAAGTCTAGTGGCTACCTCTGCAGTAGCCACAACAAAAGTCTAATTCATCTGCAATTTATCTATCAGCTCCATTCATCAGCATATGGGCCATTGGATTCTGAACCAACTTCGGGTTCTGAAAAGGTAGCCTCATGTAGAATGCACTGCAACGATCTATATCAGGAGTGTCAAACACACATCATCATGACAGCATCAGGTGACTTACTGGGACTTTTCTCCCCTTTGCTAAACTGGGCATGGACGTGGCCAATGCATGATGCATCTGGCCCATGGGCCGGGAGTTTGACAGCCCTGATTGTTGTGGACCACCAGCGGCCAGCAGAGTTGGTGGCAGACTCAGACAGTGAGGAGGTTGGGGAGGAACATAGGCCAGTCCTGGAGTCTGGGGAAGGCTCCGATAAATGCTCTGCATCACAGGCAGAGATGGGACCGGGGCCATCCAACAGTTATCAGCTGCCTTCGGAGTCGGAGATCAGTGAGACAGAAGAACAGCTGGAGCCTGTTCACAATGTGCACATGTGCAGAGCTGCCAGAAGAAGGGAACAGTTAAGGAACAAGGGTCGACTTGGGAGTAAAGGCACAGGTGGATGGCCCCTCCCATAGGGAATAAAGATGGTGAATGGCCCCTCCCATAGGGAATAAAGAGGAGTGAAAGGGCAGTGGTGTTTGCAAGAAACAATTGTTTAATTAGTGTGAAGATTTGTTCATGACTCTCAGAGAGTCCTTGCCAAGTATTTTCTTGTACAGTGTTGCACTTGGAAGCTATCGGCCTGGCAATTCTCTAAGCCTGATAAGGTCTGTGGTTGTAATTCACCTTTGAAAGACTGCCAGGACTTTGCTGGATGTGAATGATAGAAATTCACATTAGCCTAATAAAAAGGGGTTTTGTCACGACAAGAAGCCTCCTTTGTGATTTTGTAAAGGCTAGGTCAGAACACTGATCTACATGGTGATGATAATGAATCACTATCTCCAGGGCCTCCTACTCCAAATGGTAGGGTTTCAAAGGGTATACCAGCTGAAACTGGGTGAAGACACTTCTGGCTGCAGCTTTCACCTGCTTATAAGTCAGTAGGTGTGATTACAAAAGAGCCCCAAATGATGGGAACATACCCATTAAGAATATCCAACAGAGTAGACAGAGAACCTGATGATTTCTACACAAATAGGAACTATATCTTGTTGGGTTCAAACAACTTTTTTCAACCAGTCAAGACTTTTACATCCTCCAGACAATCATGGTCTTAACAAAATATCCAGTTTAAACTGAAGTAGCAATGTTTAGCAAGGTATCATCAACATATACCTAAGTTTAAACCAATGAATCCATAGGCCTAAACCACAGGGGAGATCAACATCCACAAAAAGGCATCCAAGGAAATGACCTCTGCTACACTACAACAATGGATTTGCCTGTTAATAAAGGAGTGTAAAGCACTGTAAAACGATGGCTCCAATCACCAAAGTGTGCAGGCAATCCATAGATGTACTATAGACTAAAGAGATAAAAAAAATGAAAAGAAGGAATTAATGAAAAGAAGGACTAAGGGAGACATGATAACAGTGTCCCAATATCTCAGCAGCTGCCACAAAGAAGAGGGAGTTAAGCTATTCCCCAAAGCACAAGAAGCAATGGCTGGAAACTAATCAAGGAGAAAAGCAATCTAGAACTAAGGAGAAATTTCCTTACAGAACAATTAACCAGTGAGAACGATTTGCCTTCAGAAGTTGTGAATTCTCCAACACTGGAAGTTTTTAAGAAGAGATTGGACAACCATTTGTCTGAAGTGCTGTAGGGTTTCCTGCCTGAGCAGGGGGTTGGACTAGAAGACCTCCAAGGTCCCTTCCAACTCTCTTATTTTATTCTCTCATCACTCCTTATCACCCATCCCCTCCCACTTGTGATTGTAGGACTGTAACTTTGCTGCTTGTAGCCTTACAATTTATATTGACTGTTTCCTAGTATGATTTGATTGTTGATTGTACCCTATGACTATCATTAAATGTTGTACGTTATGATTCTTGATTCTTAACGAATGTATCTTTTCTTTATGTATACTGAGAGTATTTACACCAAGACAAATTCCTTGTGTGTCCAATCACACTTGACCAATAAAGTATTCTGTTCTATTCTGTTCTGTTCTGTTCTGTTCTGTTCTACAGATCAGGAAGGACTAAGAGATTGCTTAGGACCAGGCTTAAGGTTGATTACATCTGAGACCTTGAAAGCCCAAGTCTTGCCAGGCACCACCCCAAGACATGGAAATTGAAGCCTCTGAGGGAACCACACTATCAGCCCAGCGACAAGACCCAGCCGCTTAGGAAGGGATATTACCCAGAAAAGCAGAGTGGATGGTATTTAGTCTAGCCAAGTCCATAGGCATTCACATCCTGTCACTCCAGAGCAAAGTCTTACAGTATCCTGTTTATTTCAGTATTTATGGAATAAGAAGCCAGCTTAATTTGACTCAGAAGAATAAATAGATTGCATTGCTAGTTTAATGATCATCTAGACTTGAGAGTACAATTAGTAGAAATAAAATTATTTCCTAACATTCTAATTAATTACTCACGCAAATGGATGTTTACTAATAAACGTCATAAGATTGGGAATCATTTTAGGGAAGTATTATAGGCCCCTATAGGGATGCAATTCCCCCCAACCTTTTTATTTTCTAATTGAACTCAGGAAAAATTAAAGTCTTAATTAAGCACACATTTTATTTCAGTACTTAGTGTTCACAAACTATATCCTTTTAATGTAAAACTGACATTCTAGCACTTCTC
Organism: Notechis scutatus; assembly: GCF_049901735.1. Taxonomy (NCBI): domain Eukaryota; kingdom Metazoa; phylum Chordata; class Lepidosauria; order Squamata; family Elapidae; genus Notechis; species Notechis scutatus. The sequence continues at coordinate 157,455,947 of NC_142009.1, forward strand.
ACATGTCTGAAAAAGTAATGGGATACTCAGCAGTTTCTTATAGCAGTGGACTGAAATAATCAATAAAGTAGGAACATTTATTTATTGTTTAAAAATGTTGACAATCACGACTCATTTAAGGATCCCCCCCCCCCCAGTTATTAAAAATAGGATGCAATTCCATAAGTCCTGAAATAGTGCCCTGGGGACAATGAAAATGTTCAGATTTTTTTTTTGTCCTCTAAGTTCGGAGAGGAAGTTTCAACGTCAGTAGGGAAGTTCTACCACAGACATGCCAAATATAAAACCTGTGGGCCAGATCCCATCCAGGGGTCCTTCTCGTGGCCTGAGAGGGATGGGGAGGCTCTTCTGATGAACAAGGCTTTGGCTCTCACCCTGGTCTTGCCTTCCTCTGCTGAAGACCTTCAGATTCCCCCACCTAGCCGTGCTTGCCCCCTTCCCCCGCAAAGAAGTTGGAGGATGAGGCTGCTGTGTGTGGAAGCAATTTGGCCCACGGACCTTTTTTTTTATTTATTTATTTATTTATTTGATTTGCCAATTGTTTACAAGATAATAAGTATAAATGTATACATAGTTGTGAATACATGAAATGGGTACATATAAGAAAAATAAAAGAATAAGAGAAACAATAGGACAGGGACGGTAGGCACGTTGGTGCGCTTATGCACGCCCCTACAGACCTCTTAGGAAAGGGGTGAGGTCAATAGTAGACAGTCTAAGGTTAAAGTTTTTGGGGTTTGGGGAAGAAACTACAGAGTCGGGTAGAGTATTCCAGACATTGACCACTCTATTGCTGAAGTCGTATTTCCTGCAATCAAGTTTGGTGCGGTTAACATTGAGTTTGTATCTATTGTGTGCTCTTGTGTTGTTATGGTTGAAGCTGAAGTATTCATTGACAGGTAGGACATTGCAATGTATGATTTTATATACCATGCTTAAGTCAGACCGAAGACGGCGTAATTGACATGTTTGATTTAAGGAATCAGTATTATTGAGAATCTAACCCTCAGTAATACCAGCTGCTACCTCTTGAAAAAGGAGCCTAGCTGCTGGTCTAAACTTCAGCTATCTCATTGCAAGGAATGAAAAGAAGTTAAACATTTTTCCAACTGTGTTGATCTGTGGTACTCCAAGACTTAAGCCCCCTAAATGGTAGGTGCGATAGCTCTAAATGTATTGATAGTGCCAGTGTCAGGGAAAACTGCCCACAGGAACCATTGTCTCTGTTTTCTATCTCCATTTACCCCAAATCATTTTGATGCACTAGTAGTCTAGCCTGGAATGCAAGCTGTGATGAATACAATATTTGGCTGTATTACTGCAAAGGAGCAAGAAAGGGAATCCTGTTGCATGGAGAGCCACACTGTTGATTTGACTCTATCTTAGCTCTGAAACATTTATGTTTAATCCAAGTCTACCCAGGGATATTCAGATTGGTTGACCTCTGTTTCCTATTTTCAAAATTTGGTATTTGTAATATGAAGTTTTAGGCATAGAAAATTTCAGTTTGCAATATATATGACAAAAACAAGCAGTTAGGGGAAAAAAGCTTTGTTATAATTGCTACTAAGCTAAAGTCTCAGCTCCATATTTTGTTGTATTTGCAAAAATCTTCATGACTCAATAGGTTTAAGATGGGTTTAAAATATTTGAAAACAAATATATAATTTAGCTATATTAGAAAAGTGTTTGAATCCTAAAACTAGAAGTTGTGTCTTCCTTCCAGAAATAAAGACTATTTTAGCATATTACTGTAGTGGAAATACTGTAAACAATAAATCTGATTCCTTATTGTTCTTTGGTTATACAACTGGTAAGTATAAAGCTACTACGATATAACAAAATGGATTTTCTTAATTCATTTAAGCTATGTGATTTTTTGTTCCCATTGTTCCAAACTGTACTTTCTTAATTAATTTGTTTTTCATTTCCCCCCCTCTCTTTATATTCTGTTATTTATTTATTCCAACACCTTGTTTTCCAAAGTAAATGTGACATGGAAAGAAGAGCAAGCATAACTGTTTCAATTTCTGAAATATAATGATTATGGATAACAAAGTTTGTTTAAATTCAGGGGTGGGATTCAAATTTTTTAGCAACCGGTTCTGTGGGCATGGCTAGGTGGGCATGGCCATGTGACTGAGTGGTGTGGCTTCTTCTTCTTTTTTTGCAGCCCCCCATTTTTTGGGCCTTCTGGGCCTCAGGGAAGCCTCCAGGTGGGAGTATTTTTGCTCCCAGAAGGCTTCCCTGGGGCCCAGGAAGGAAAAAATGGAGCCTGCGTGGTGCACAGCACCTCCACGCTCTGTTTTGGGGCCTTCTGGGCCTCAGGAAAGCCTCCTGGAGGGGATGTTTTTGCTCCCAGGAGGCTTCCCTGAGGACCAGGAAGGCAAAAATCATAGGAACAGCTGATCATTGGGAGGGGGAAAATACCTTAAGGAGTGACTGGCCAGGGAAGAACACAGTCAGCGATGTTGGGCATGCACGTGATGTTGCACATGCGCAATAAAGACTGACTGAATGGGGAGGGGTGGGCAGAGAGGGGAGGGGCCAGCCAGGGGCACAATTTTCCGGTTCTCCGAATTGTGCAGAATCATAACAACTGGTTCTATAGAACCAGTCCGAACCGGTAGAAACCTACCCCTGTGGGTTCAAATTGTCATCTGTTTGCAAATTTTTCCCATAACCATTTTCTTGGTTATGGAAGAATCCCTGAATGTAGCATATACTGATGGTATACTGATAATTTATGAAGAATATTGGCCAAGTCTATAAAGCAATGTTGTGTGGTTAGACCTACTAATTCTTCTTGGAGGAATCTGGCTGCCATTATAACTACTCTATATGCTGAGAAGTTGAGAAGTCCTTGGCAAAACTGATTCTGGATTCTGCACCATTAATGGGAAAAGTGATCCACCTAGGAGACTGACAAGGATTTCAATGAGTCAAGGTCTGACTTGTTCTCCTCAGCCTGACCAAGACAGAGGCATTTTGTCATTCCTACTTGCTACTGTAGAATTATGACTGCAAAGAACATGTTGTAGCCAAAAAGTAGTAGCATAAACTGAATTTTATTTACTTTTTTACTTGTTATTTGAAGTATCAACACATTCATTACACTTACTCCCATTCCAGAATAGCCATGTACTGTATTGAACTGTAACTATACTATGCTATGCTGTGCTGTGCTATACTACCCAACCCATCACTATATTACACTACCAAAAGTATTTATCACATCCTTTCTTATGATCAGCATTTAAGTTATTCTATTGTTGTCCTGTTACTAGAGTTATATCCTTAAGTGTACATTTGTCCGCTTCCCTTCCAACCATCCCAGATTCTTAATCAGTTTTCATGCACTTGCCATGGAAATAACAAACTTGGAAAATCATATTTTCCTCCTTTCTATGATGTGGCCGTGGCTTCATCCAAGTCTCACTGAACAATCCTAACACATGGCACTATTCCCCTTGAAAGGGCCTGTTGTCTGATAGTGAGACAAACAACGAACTCTATTGAATGAGATTAGTTACCCTAAAGAGGAGAGTGTATTTTCCCCCTCCTATGGCTATTAAAGCAGTAAGGACAATTATTAAATTTTTTTTCTTATACAACATTGGCACCAGACACACCTTTTTCTGGAAGTTTTCCATCCTTCTGAGTTCAGGCTTGATGGCTGACTGTGGAGACTGGATGGGAGAGTGCACATCTACTGGATTTGACATGGTGTGATCTGTTGCATGAGTCATTCTCCTAGCCTTAAAAAAATCCTTTTTTATATAATCCTTCAACTCCCTTTGTAATTTGATCAGTCACAATTATAGCTTCTGTTTTTGTTTCCTACATTACTTTAGTAACCTGAGCTTTATAGCTCCTTTGCTAATGAACAAACACTAGACATTATCTGGATTCTTAGAAATGGTTTGGCTTCTGAATTAGTTGGGCTTTGTTCATTTTTCATTGGTTGATGTAAACCAGGATGGGACAAAAAGGAATTATTGGTGCCTAAGTCAACTAATCTTCTGAAAATACTTTTATCTTTGTAGAGATTCCACAAGCAGTAATCTTAAAATTTGTTTTTTGATTCCATTTCTGAAACAATTTTGCACCAACTTAGTCTTATCCTCTATCTTTAAATGTTGTTTGCTTTTATTTTGTTTTTAAAAAAACTTAACTGAAAATTTCTACGATGTCTATACATTTTATATTTGGAGTCAAGTTTAGTTAAATGCAGTCATGGCAATAGTAAACACGTGGATAAATTTTCTCCAGGAAACCTAGTCCTTCAAGACTTCCAAAGGCATATGTATTGCTGCTATAATTGAGTCCATCTACTTCCTGTTCTTCATCCTTTTCTTTTCTGTCTTTCTCAGCTTTATAGATTTTTCCACAGAGCTAAGACTTCACATAATGTGTCCAAAATAGAATAATTTGAATTTGGTCATTTTTGCTTCAAGTGACCGATTTTAGTTATCTGTTTATGATCCATTTGTTTGTTTTTTGGCTATCCATGAGAAGTCTTCTCTAGCACTAAAGTTCAAAAGTTCTTCAGAGACCAACATGTGTTTCTACAGAGTATCACAGGGAAAGCCATTGCTTATATGATCCTAATCTTTATAGATATAGACTCATTCTGGGATCTGAATACCTTTTTCACGGTCTTTATAACTTCTAATGTTTAGTCTGCAGTGCATTTATTGTTTGCTGGTTCTTTAGTGTTTAGGCAATATTATAGAATTCTCTCTCTCTCTCTCTCTCTCTCTCTCTCTCACACACACACACACACACACACACACACAGAGAGAGAGAGAGAGAACCTATAGATCTGGGTATTAATATAACCTTTAAAGCTCTTCAGGTGTATTGAGAAACAATAAGAAGTTAACATGGGAATATGGAATTGTTATCTCAACCCATCTAAAAATTGAAGATGAGCGATTATAACATCAATTCTACTTTAGACACATTTGTTTGATCCTTAAAAAAGGAAAAATATAAAGAAGCCCTTTCTATTATTCAGATTTAATGCATATGCATATGAAATGAATCTGAACGAATAGGAATTAAATCGATTTTGAACAAAGTTACTCCATATTAAAATTAAATTTTTCACATTTTAGTATCTATATTCATTCAGAATTGATTTGTTTTAATTTTATTATTCACTGAAAAAAAAACCTCAACTAATTCAGTAGGAATTAGAAAAGACATTCTAATTCTGAAAGACCAGAAAAATCCCATTGTACACTAGGAATATATTCATTGCTTTTCAAAGTTAATGTCTTCTATTTTCTCAGTTATGTTTCTCTGCATCATCTCTTAAAAAGATTTTATCTTTTCCTCATTGTCCATAAATAGATGAAATATGAAACAGGATTGATCTCATTCTAAATAAAATGGGTTCTACTCCTAAATGAAAAGTTTTTATCTATTACGTTGCTATTATAACTTTAGTACTGTCAAAACCTGATGCCCAGAAGATCTACTGAAATCACAAAAAATGCATTACATTTGGATATAGAATTATAAAATTATAATCCACAGAATTATAAAATTATAATCCACAGATATTAACCACTGAACCTTTGACCTATGCAAAATATATCATTTCCTCTGTGCCCCCTCCCCACCTACATTTCTTCTCTGATCTCTTTGAAATACAGCAAATATAATATCCTTCTTGTTTACCGCAGAACAATTTGAATTTTATTACAGGACATATAGTAGAAAAACTTGACTTGGTCCTTCATTAAAACGAGGCCAACTCTATGTCAAAATTCTCCATTATTTGACATTAAGCATAGTCTAAATCCTGCAAAGTTCACTCAATTTGCATTTCAATATAGTCAATATAAAATAGGACCTCCTATTTAATATAAGATAGGACCTCCTATTTTAAAAAAAATACAGGGGGAAATTGAAATCTGAAATAATAGAATTAATTGTGAATTGATTAAATGCAAATGAAGGTTTTGTAAAAGTAAGAAAATATTTTTAAATTTAAAACTCAAACTGCAACATTGAAGACCTTTTGATGCATGTTCCAAGAATTTGCATTTGAAATGAAACATCAAATTTTCATCCATCCAATCTGCAGCAAGGTTCCTTTATTTCCAATGCCATCTGGAGAACAAACCGAAGATGAAGGAAACATTGCCCTATGGACATTCTACTTATAAAGTTTCCCGCCTCACACTGTTTCATTGGCCATCTTTCCAATGATGTGTCCTGGGTTTTAACATGTATGTTTAGGCAGATAGGTTAATTTTATAATTGACAAACCATTTTCAGCTTCAGTATTTTTTGTGCACCACTACTGTACATGTGCTGACATCATTTTCCTCTTCTCTTCTTTCAGCATTTCTTAAAGATTCTTCCACATTTTCACTAAACTGAACCAAATTGTTAAAGGGAAAAAGAAAGTATGGTAGCACAGTATATTTTAAATATAAGCACAGCTTTTTATGAATATTATTTTTTTATTATGGTCACTGACCAGAATTGCAAACAAAAATATATAATAATATGTAAAATAATAATCAAAAATATAATCAAAACAAAGCAAGTGGGTCCATTCATGGACAATTAAAGTCTAACCTCACAGAGTGTATAATAAAATTTAGCTACATTCAAGATAACTGAATCATACTGATCTAATAACAATTGTACATTAAACAGTTCAGAATTTCCTGGGTGTAGGTAAAGAGTTATAAGTGGGGTCTTTTTAAGATCTTATAGTGTAGCAGGATATAAGCTGTAGTTTCAATAGTTCCTTGTTCACAGGGGCATAATCTCAGCTCCTATGGGACTTTTTTGTATTGGCTCTCTAAAACTCCTGTGGGGAGGGTATTGAAACCTGCTTAAGTTAGTGCTCTTTGGAACAATTACATAATATAAATACCTTACTAGTTTGTAAAAAGGGGTTGATTGCTCAGAAAAATATTATTAGTAAGCAAGACAGATTCTGTTAGGTTTCCATTAAACGCACTGAGGGCACTTTGATAACCCTTCATTAGGAATGCCTCCTTGGCAAAGCCAAAATATCGAAGTTTTTGTTATATTTATTTGTAATTGTCCTCAAGAAGTAAAGAACTCAAACCTATCTGAAAGAAGAGGAAATTCTACCAATGTGCTATAATACACACCTGTATCAAGTTCAGCCAGCCCTAATCTTCTCTGTAATTCTATATTTAGAAAGCAGGGGGATACCTGGACTGTAGCCCTTAGGAATTTAGATTAGACCTTTCAAGAGGATTAAAAGGAGTGTAAGGTCCTAGTTGGGCACTAAAAAGTAGTTGGGCTATGCTGAATGAAGCTTCAGTGCTGCTGGGATATGCTATGCTCATCTGCTGAAGTGAAAAGCTTGAATTGCCTCTATTTTTTTTTTTAGCATTTTGTAGGACAGTCTTTTCACTAGAACCTTTTGGTATCAGCTCTTCAGTGCTTTGTTAACCTTCAGTTACTTTCGAATTTGGGGCATTGATCACTCCATTTTATTCTGCCTTTTAAAGGAATTTCACAGAAAAAGCAGTTTTGCTTTCTTTCACTTCCTTATTTTACTCCTAGCAAATTTATAATATTCATTTTGTTCATTAATTTGTTAGTCTGTCAGAAAAAAAGTTCAATTTGAAACTGTAGAGTATTCCATGTCCCCCCCCTCCCTCAATCTATATGCACGTTTTTGTATGCATTTGAGGTGGGGACACTGTTTTGTATGTAGTTTTATTTTTGTAAGTGGTTTTCTCCACCGTTTCGTGCAGGGATTCCCAATTTATTGACTAACATCCCCTGAAAGGTGATGAGCAATTTATGGCAGTGAGGAGGAGTTGGGTCACCTTTTTTAAAAAAAAATCCTGATATTTTTTAAATCCTAAATATGCATTCCATAGGCAAAATTTGAATACTGTGAAAACTCATTTTGGGCCAGCACATATCCCCAGTGTTGCAGACCCTTCCAATATATATTCTAGATTAAAAATTGTTTAAAGTGACATACTGATGCCACAGCTAGCCCCAGTGATATTAAGAGAGGGTTACACAGATTGACTCAATCTAGAGAGACATAGTAATAAAATTTGAGAAGTTCTGCTTTACTGTACCACATATTTTGCCTTGATACATTTTGGGGGGCACATTTACTTTACTATATGGATTTTCAAAAGTTTGAAATTCTCTAGAGTTCAGATTTCAGCATTCTGGTTCATCTATCAATTTAAGAAATATAAATTTTATAAACTCACAGAGAAACTCAAGTGCAAAAATTGCTTATCTTTAAATATAACCTGTTAATGCTTGTGGTTCCCTGTGACTTAGCTAAATGATGTATGGATTTGTTGGTATATCTTTCCCAAACAGTTTTTTTTATTACTTTATCAAATCAGTTTATACAATGGTAAAACAATTATTTATCAAAAAGCATGCCAGAAATTGTCCATATTTTAAAACAGTTTGGAAATAAAAAAGGATTATTCATTACAATAGCCATTGGCCAAATCTCCTTGTACAGGTTGATGCACATCTTTTTAGCCCGCTAATTCTACTTCCATGGGCAATAGGGCTACCTTTGTAGATATTTAGAAAGTTTGTTGATAGTGGCCAAATGTGTGGCATGTTATAAGATTAGCTGAAACTCTTACAAAGGTTTTACACTGAATTTTATTTTGTACTGTGTCCATATGAATCAAAGGCGGGCAACCTACAGATCTAAAGCCACACATGGAAATGCACATTGAATCTAAAAATCTGAACCACTCCATTCAAGCACGTGACTTGAACTGAGAAATAATGCTAAAAGAAGAAAATGAAAATTATTTACTATGGTTACTGAAATATTATGTATGTGGGAATATAAAGTAGCATTGTTATGAATTATTGCAGAAAACAGTTATTTTTTTAAGACCACTCTTTCTAACATTGAAGTGATATTTTAATATGATTGCATGACAAGTAGTCACATGTTTATCATTTTTTCGGAATCTGTCCATATGAATCAAAGGCGGGCAACCTACAGATCTAAAGCCACACATGGAAATGCACATTGAATCTAAAAATCAGAACCACTCCATTCAAGCACGTGACTTGAACTGAGAAATAATGCTAAAAGAAGAAAATGAAAATTATTTACTATGGTTACTGAAAAATTATGTATGTGGGAATATAAAGTAGCATTGTTATGAATTATTGCAGAAAACAGTTATTTTTTTAAGACCACTCTTTCTAACATTGAAGTGATATTTTAATATGATTGCATGACAAGTCACATGTTTATCATTTTTTCGGAATCTTGTCTTCAGTTCCATTTATTTGCCTTTTAATTATACATATATTATCCTTCTCCTTCCTGAAATTTTTAAACTACAATTAATGAAAGTTGCAACAAAACACATAGTAAAGGGAGAAGTCTCAATCAGAATGCAACTTACAGTAACAATGCAACTTAACAACTATGAAGCATTATAACATTATAATGCAGCGGTGGAGCTTCTAAATGCCCTGAAGACCTTTCCCCAGCTTTTAATTAACTTTTAATGTTAAATTTTAGCCATTTTTGCCTCTTTCTAAATTTTATGTATAGTTTGTAATTTTTTAATAGAGTTGCTCTATGAGGAAGATGGGTGGTTTTAAATTTGATAAACAAACAAACAAACAAATACATTTCCTTGGAGGGGTTCCAAAACACTTTGGTAATAGTAATGAGCTCAAATGTCTTATTCTTGAACACAACTGTTTTTCAAAATCCAAGAGCACCAGCTGCTGCAAGGAATCACCAAACGGTGTTATGTGTACGAACTGAATAGACCCAGGTATCACAGGGCTTAGTACAAAAGTTAGCTTTAGTATTCCTCTCATTCATTTGCACAAAAAATACACACACATATTCCAGAAGCCTCTTGATATACAGCTAATTTAATGTGACTGGATTAATTTAGCAAAACTGTATTATTTTAGTCTATGCATAGATGTTTAGTTTCCAATTTCTCCCATGGCCTTAAAAGGACTAAAATGCTAACTCAGATTGATTGGAAAAAAACAAAAGCAAGAAATATTTTGATGCCAGGTCAGGACAGCTGTGCTGATCTGCCAGCGCCCGCTAGTCTGTGGCCTGAAAAGTCATTATGGAAATCAAGTCCAATAAATTATTTGCTTTGTGGACTCTTTTCCTATACAGAGCAACTGTTCATTGTCCTGCCAATAAAAAAGAAGAGATTTAGAAAGACCAAAATAGCCAGTAATTAGTTTTCTATTTCCTGTTATAAAAACTGGACATGACTGAAGGGCTGAGTCATTTGTATAATGTTCAAAAGAGGGACTGTTGTTTCTCTTAAAGTTCTCTTTTTTAAGGGCATAATTTTAACATCCCCGTTTCTCTGATTGCCATAAATGCAGACAAAGAGAAGGGAGGGAGGAAATGGGAGTCTGAAAGTCAATCAGCTTCCAGTTTCATCTGAAATGACAAGAAGAGCCCAGGAAGAAGAAAAGGCTTAATATGAGGGAGGAAGTTCTAAGAACAAATCTTCCTTCCTTCCTTTTGGCAAGGAAACAAATAATCAATAAAAGCAAAAGAGGCCATTGATTGTCATATAGAAATCTACTTAGCAGGTCTGAATTGTACCCAGCAAGGAGAAACACATTACAGATGCTTGCCTCCAAACCTTTCTCCTTTCCAGTGGTAGAAACCACCTGAAAATTAATGAGTCTTATTAATGTAAATTGCACTGCACTATTAGACATAAATACCGCAATACCAATGGGGCCCATTAAAATTAGAAATTATCAACAAGTTAAACTGTTAAGATGGCAACATAAGCATTACTGGATAAAATGATTGCTCTGTGCACAAGATTCACGACTCCATTTAGTTCTTCAAATTAATATTGTTGCAAGGCATCCTAATTCATGAAGTTACATACAACTGAAGATGTTTATAGAAAACATTCTTATGTCTATTGAAAAAAGTGGTATAGTGTACGGGTGTGTGCATTCATTCGTTCATTCACTCACTCACTCACTCACTCACTCACTCACTCACTCATTCATTCATTCATTCCAATACAGACTATATACATATTCTTAAGAGAACTAATTCCATGAAGCTGAGAGAAACCCAAGAAAGACTCATTGAGAGTTTAATGCCTTAAGACTAAGAGGAAGGTACTACTTAATAATCTTGATCAGATTCTTAAGTCTTAAGAGATAACTAGCTCCATTAGTAGAATTAGGCACTCTGCAAGATATATTGGAACTAGGATGTGATGGTATTTCAACACCAGATGTTCTGAATAACCTCAAAAGCTCATTGTAGTTCTGTCTTTCAACAGATTCAAAAGCTGCAGATACTGAAGGTTGAAGTGGCCTTTGACAAATTCATTGTGGTCCTGAACCAACCTGAACATAGTCTAGCATTATTGTTGTTATGTCATTATTGTCTGCAAAAAAAAAAAAAAAAAAAACACCCATAGTCAACCAATCGAACACAACACAAAAAATGTTTTTATTCTTGGGCCATCCCCTGCTTTTCAGAATGAACAATATATATAGGAAGATGCTCAAATCATCTTTCTATTCTGCTAAAGTACATCAATCAATATCCAGTCAATAATTGTAATAAAAGTCAATAACTTTTAAAATTTTCAGTCCCTTTTCCAGGTTTATTTTTAGTTAAAGGAAGTGAGGGGCGGGGGGAAACACCTTCAAATGCCTCCAGCTGATGCTTCTTATTCTTGAATTTGGTAGAGATATTTATTTATTTGTTTGTTTGATATGCCAGCCTTCTCACTATCCAAAGTGATTCTGGACAACATACAATACAATAAAAACACAAATATAAAAATGTTAATATTAAGAAGAATTAGATAAAGCCAGGAATCAAATACGCAAGTGGTACAGAGATAGGATCTACTCTATTACTCCACCAACCACCTCCGGCATAAACCACCCCATGCCAATTGGCAGATATAGGCATGGGTGGGCTTTAAACTTTTTAGCAAGGGTTTCTCTACCGGTTGCTGAGTAGGCATGGCCATGGTGGGGATGGCCTAGTTGGCCTCCTGTACTATGGTGGGGGGGCATTTTTGCCCTCCCTGGGCTCCCGAGGCTTTCCTTGAGCCAATGGGAGGGCAAAAATGGCCTCCCAGGCTCCGGAGGCTCTCTGGAAGCCCGAACTTCTCCCTGAGCCCCCGTGCACGCCCTGCACTTACCTGCATCCAAAATGGGCCACATGGGGACTCCTGGGAGGGGTAGGGTGGGGCGGAGTGGGCAGGGCCAGCCAGGAGTGGGATTGGGGGTTCTCCAAACTGTATAGAATCTTAGCTAGGGGTTCTCCTAAACCCCCGTGAACTCTCAGCAGCCCACCCCTGGGTATAGATTTTTGAGGTCTTCTGTGTGGTAATATATTTTATTAATCATTTTATCATTTTCTGTAAGGCCTTTGTATAACTAGCAGTAAGTCTAGGAGATGTGGGCATTCTTGGTGGGGGTAGGAGTATCTTTGCTCAGAGTGCCTCATTCTGTTTTGATTCTGCCAGTTTAGAAGGAACAGGGAAATGGGTGAAAGTTCAAGATACACAGTTGTGCTTTCTCATGGGACTTTCCAAACTTTCCCATGAGACTTTCCGTGGCTGTATGATCTCATCCTAGCAAGGTAACATCTGGGACTTTCCAAGATTGTGTGTTCTCATGCTGGTGAAGTAATCTCCTGTTGAGGTCATTGTTTTCTGAATATGCATACTGTATATTTTGCTTGTGTTTTTTCTCAATAAATACTGCTACCTGAGTTCTCTCAGGGTTGGCATTTTTCTCAGAGACAGTTCCCTGTGTCTCATTTCAATGTCAAACCACCATAAATGGTGACCCCGACGTGATAGCTTGGAAAGCTATACGTTTCCCGCATCCTATACTCATCGTCGCGGACGCCGACTGGGCCCTCATCTTCTTCGCTGGACGAAGATAGATTCTTTTCGTGAGTATGGGGGAGATCTCTCGAAGGCTCAGAAAGAGCACATCAGGGAATTGAGAGGGATCATTGGGAATAGTTTTGGATTTGGAATTGGCAGTAGGGGTTGTGCTGTAGGAAAGAAAGAAATTGAGGACTTATTACAGTATGTTTGGAAAAATATTAAGTCATATCCGGAGGGAGGTAGTATTAAAGTAGAGTCCTGGAAAAAGATAGGGAAATTTTTGCACGAGGAACCTCGTGCCCCTTCTTCAATTTTGTTAACCTGGAGGGTGATTATGGATGCGTTAGCTACTTATGAACAACCGCTCCTAGCACCCCCGAAGAAGGTTTGCCGCTTTACCATGCGGTACGTTTGTTGCCGCCGACGGCACCTCCAGATAAATCTGGGGAACTGTCTGGCGCTAGAAATACTTTGTCAGAGGATAAGAGTTTACCTTTAAGGGTTCAGGTGGATGCTGTTACTGCAGCTATTCAAGAAGCAAAGAATAGAGGGGAACTATCAGGAGATGATTTGGTGGAGTTTGGAGTAGAAGTTCAACTTAATCCAGTGGAAATTGTCATGGATGCTGCATTAAATCCGCAGCGGGAGTGGAAGCCTTTACAGCTCAGAATTTTGAGGGAAGTTAAGCAAGCAGCAAAAGAATATGGTGTTAGAACGCCATATACTCAGGCATTGTTAGAAGCAGTTGGTTATGGAAATAAAATGATTCCAGCTGACTGGAAAGCTCTGTTGAATATGATTTTAACTCCAGCTCAATATTTGGTGTTAGATCAGAAATGGAGACAGCTGGCAGTCCAGAGGGGAACAGCAAATGTTACCCCAGATCAGCTTTACGGAGCTGGTAATTTTACAACAGTGGAACAACAGAGAGATGGTATGCCTGAGGAAGGGTTCATTCTTCTCCCACAAATAATTTTTCAAGCCATAGGGTCTCTCCCTGATGGCGAAGGTGGTGAGAAGACCTTTACTAACATCAAACAAGGGAACAATGAACCCTATGAAAATTTCATTAGCAGACTGAAATTGGCTATTGAAAGACAAATTGATAATCAATTCGCCCAGAAAGAGTTGCTTTTTAAGTTAGCAGTAGAACAAGCTAACACAGATTGCAAAAAGATTTTAAATCCACTTATAGCAAGTGGAGAGCGAGAAATCGCGGATTTGATTAATGCATGTAGAAAGGTAGGGAGTCAGTCTTTTAACATGGAGACTTTAGCTCTGGCTTTACAAACAGGACATGCTCAAAAGGGGAATTGTTTCAATTGTGGGAAGCCTGGACATTTTAAAGCGCAATGTCGGGCTCCTGGAGGAGGTCAAAGTCAGCAGAATAAGAGATCAATGGGACAGGGTGTTCGTCCTAAATCAGTGTGCCCAAAATGTAAGAAAGGATACCATTGGGCATATCAGATGCTCCTACAGTTTTTACTGATGGAGGGAAAGTTTTGGTGCTTGTGTTTGGAAAGATAAATCTGGAATTTGGCATACAAAAGTGACTTCAGAGCAGAAGTCTGCCCAGCAGGCAGAACTTGCTGCGTAGTTTTGGCTTTTCAAAATTTTCACAATCAGGATTTTAATTTAATAGTGGATTCATTGTATGTGTATAATTTGTTACCCTTTGTAGCAGGTTCTTATTTGTCTCCTGGAATATCACCTGCTATTTTAAGATTGCTTTTGCTTTTACAAGGATGTTTGGAGCAGCGTGTGAATGTGTGTTTTGTTGCTCATATTCGTAGTCATAGTAATTTGCCTGGAATTTTATCACAAGGTAATGCCAAAGCTGACAGTGCTGTAACTTCAGTCCTCACTGTCCAGCCATGGGACAGTCATAGTTATTTTCATCAAAACGCTAAAGCATTGGCACAGCAATTCAAACTTACTACTGCAGAAGCTGCTGCCATAATTCAACAATGTCCAACTTGTTCCAAGCAGGGCACGAATATCCCTATGGGAGTTAACCCCAGAGGGTTGAAACCTTCAATGATTTGGCAAATGGATGTTACTCAATATCCATCATTTGCGCCCTGGAAGTATATACATGTGACTGTGGATACTTACTCAGGATTTTTAATGGCTACCCCTCAAAGAGGTGAGATGGTTAAACATGTCATCAATCATTGCATTAAGACTTTTTCAGTTGCTGGTACACCTAAAACTTTAAAAACTGATAATGGTGCGGCTTATCGGAGCATCGGTTTTGATCAGTTTTGCAAACAATGGTCTGTGGAACATAAATTTGGGATTCCATACAATTCTACTGGGCAAGCTATTGTAGAACGTCATAATTCCACGCTCAAGACCATGTTGACTAAATTAAATAAAAAGGAGGGAAGCTCCTGGGGCTTCCGGCGCGATTCAAGATCAATTAAATCTAGCTTTATATACTTTAAATTTTTAAATTTGTCTGGTAACCCCCTGCAGCGCGGCCAGCAGGCATTTTTCTTCTCCTTCTACAGATGCGGTGAGACCTCGGGTGTTGGTGCGGTTCCTTCCAGATCCAGCATGGGTTCCTGCTGAGCTGATAACGTGGGGACGTGGTTATGCAGCAGTTGAACATCTTGGTCAAATTCGTTGGGTTCCTGGTCGGTGTGTTCGACCTGATCATTCGCAGGCACCTGTGAAGGAAGTTTCGGAGGAGCAGGATGGCGCATCTGTGGTTCCTGATCCTGTTAATTCTGCCTAATCTGTCCTGGGCTGCTCGGGTGCGGAGAGAGCAGCGACAGCATGTTCAGCGTGCCGGAGATTTGGGCGATGATTTGTGGACAGATAATAATTACATTAAAGATTTGCGCACAACTGCCAAAAACTTGAACATCACCAATTGTTGGTTGTGTATGCACCTTCCTGGGAGAGTGGGAGAAGGACTAACATTGCATGGAGTGCCTTTTGAGGAAAAAGATTTAATAAAGAATGCAACCTGGAGAAAACAGTTGTCTTGTGCTACAACAGAGCAATTCCAGATGTTCAAAAAAAAAATGCACACATTATAATCGGAATGTGACGGCTAAGGTCAAGGTGTCTTTAAAGGGAAGGGCGTATGTATGCTTCATCCGAAATGACTCTGGAGGAACTTTCCTAGGGAATTGGTCCAGGTGTAATGTCACTTTTCAAATGCCAACCATCTGTTATAATAGCAGTGTGCAGAATTATACCTGTCTCCTCAGTTCAATTCTCCTCAGTGCTATATGTGTCAATATCTTGAGAAGATGAAGAATGGTTCTGAGGTAGCCCGGGGAGCCTTGGGCTATGGGGAATGATGTGTGGTTCCTATGTGGGGAGTATGGGTATCGAGAGGTTCCTGGGAATTGGTCTGGGATATGCACATTGGGGTATGTAATACCTGTAATTTATAAACTGGATCAGTTGCCGGAAGGCAGAATCCGCAACAAGCGTGAGCTGGAATCAGGTCTAACCATGGGAGGTAATCTATGGACACAAATTTCTCGAGGTCTTATCCCGCCTTTGGGAATTGCTATGAACTATAGGGATATTCATATTTTAAATAATTTTACTGTTGTTATGTTTAATGATACTATAAAGAATATTAAGATGATTAATGTAGAAATGTCTGAAATTCGTAAAGTTACTTTGCAAAATCGATATGCTTTAGATATTATGTTAGCTGCCCAAGGAGGAGTTTGTGCTTTAATTCATTCGCATTGTTGTGTTTTTATACATAATTATGAGCCAAACATTACAAAAACTGTTCAGGACATGGAAGATCGTATTGCTCAGCATCAATCTGGAGCTGATGGGTTTAATGCATCATTCTGGAACAGTCTGTGGTCCTGGCTTCCTGATGGATCATGGTTTCGCTCCTTATTGCAAGGGGTTGTTATTATTATTGCTATATGTATCTTATTATGTTGTTTTATTCAATGTATTCCTAATCTATTACAAATGTGTACCTCAGTCTTCCGGCGTGAGGGATCAGGTCATGAGGGAACTGTGTACTATGCCACTAAAACACCCCCCTATCTTTGAATAAATAAAAAAGGAGGGAATGTGGTAATATATTTTATTAATCATTTTATCATTTTCTGTAAGGCCTTTGTATAACTAGCAGTAAGTCTAGGAGATGTGGGCATTCTTGGTGGGGGGTAGGAGTATCTTTGCTCAGAGTGCCTCATTCTGTTTTGATTCTGCCAGTTTAGAAGGAACAGGGAAATGGGTGAAAGTTCAAGATACACAGTTGTGCTTTCTCATGGGACTTTCCAAACTTTCCCATGAGACTTTCCGTGGCTGTATGATCTCATCCTAGCAAGGTAACATCTGGGACTTTCCAAGATTGTGTGTTCTCATGCTGGTGAAGTAATCTCCTGTTGAGGTCATTGTTTTCTGAATATGCATACTGTATATTTTGCTTGTGTTTTTTCTCAATAAATACTGCTACCTGAGTTCTCTCAGGGTTGGCATTTTTCTCAGAGACAGTTCCCTGTGTCTCATTTCAATGTCAAACCACCATATTCTGGGTAGGGGCGGATCTGACCTTTTGCAGCAAGATATTCTAAAGATTGCAGGTCACTCGGAAAAGGCTCTTCTCCTAGACCCATCAGGTAAAATTCCTTGGCTGACGGGATCTGCAGCAGGCCCCTTCTGTCAGAGTGAGTGCTTCAAGGGGCTTTAAAGGTGATAACCATTATCTTCAATTGGACCCAGAAGCAAACCTGAAACCAGTATAGCCAATATTTATCTTTAGATAAACTAAGTCAAACAGATTGGATATTTTGGAATATGTGATTGGACATAGCTCAACTTAACTTTCTAATAAAGCCTTGACTTACTGGCAATCCTCCTAGGTGCTTGGAACTCAAAACATTGTTAGAAACCCCATACATGCATTTCACAGTCTGTTTCTGTTGCTCCCCTCTGAGAGGAAGTTTTGAAGTATCTATAGCAGGATTACTAGATTCTGTAACAGCTTTCTTCCTTAAACCATCCGTCTTGTAAAGTTGCAGGATTCTTTTTTCTCGCTACGTATATGTATACATCAGTGGTGGGATTCCAATTTTTCTTACTACCAGTTCTGTGGGCGTGGCTTGGTGGGTGTGGCAGGGGAAGGATACTGCAAAATCTCCAGTCAGAGTTGGTATTGGCCGGTTCTCCGAACGACTCAAAATTTCCGCTACCGGTTCTCCAGAACTGGTCAGAACCTGCTGAATACCACCTCTGGTATACATTCAAACTAGACTGTGATGTTTCTCTGTGTCATATATGTGTGTATATGCATAATAGTTATCTTTTCAGAGCTGAATGCAAAAAAATCATTTTAAGGTATGTTTAGTGTACATTTAAAGTGACAAAGTTCTATTCTATTCTATTCTATTCTATTCTATTCTATTCTATTCTATTCTATTCTATTCTATTCTATTCTATTCTATTCTATTCTATTCTACTCTTTGTTTTCTTACTTATTTATTTATTCATACCAGTTTTTGCTTATATATTAGCAGAAGGGAGGGAGGGAGAAAGCAAGGAAGGAAGCAAACAAGCTCTCAATCAAGCCACACAGCAGTGTATTTTCAGTCCCAATACATATAAAGGAAATCCTTAGTCCATGCTGTACAAGTTTCCCATTTGGATCTGTTTCTTCAACCTCCACCCACCCCCAGCAGGATTGGAATGGGAAGCATTTCCAGTGTCAGAAGGTAGAAAGACACTGTGTTTCCTGACCAGTTTCCCACTGAACATTCACAAAGGAATACAAATGCTGATCACTTTAAAATGATGGGGGTTTTTCCCCCTGCAGTTTTGACTAGTTTAAGAGTATATCTTGGATAATTTCTTGCCTACTGAGCCTGCTTCCTTTCCTTTCCCTAATAAAAGAAATTATTGTGCAACCCTATTTTGTAAACGAATATGCAGGAATATAGAGTTGCAATAGCTCTATTCTCTCACACAGGATCTGTGCCAGCACTTCCATCCTTACATATTGCTGAAGGCTCTTTGGGGCTGCTATTCATTTACCCCCACGATATCCTGTTGTGAATCAGAGTGTATTAATTAAGAGAGTGTAACTATTTCCTTAAAAAAGGATAAAAAAGGATTCCAGACTAATAGGATGTCTATAGTTTAAAATTTGTAAGGAAACATTGCCTTACCCAGGGAAGCTCCCCTAAGGTAGTAGTAGTTGACACACTGACATGTATACATGTACCATAGTCAAGATTTACCCATTCCTTAGAGATGGGGAATGCAAATAAAAGAGTGGCAATATTAGAAAGTACTGTACCATAAAAGGAAGGGCTACAGACATTTTATTTTTCTGTTTTGGACCTAATAAGTGAAGATCTCATTCTAGTAGGCTCTAATGCTGGGAAAGGCAGAAGGAAAGAGACCAAAAGCAAGGTGGATGGGCTCAGGTACAGTGGTAATAAGAATATTGTTGGAAGACCTGAATCAGGTTAGGATCTATGGAGATTCTCAGACATCCAAGTCATGGTTGTCCCAAAAGTACATTTTTAAAAGGCAACTGGATTTTTTTCCCCTTGAAGATGTTTCATTTCTCACCCAAAGAGCTTCTTCAACTCGACTGAATGGTAGAGGATGGAAGGAATCAGCTCTGACTGGGTTTCTTCCATCCTCCACCATTTAGTAGAGCTGAAGGAGCTTCTTGGATGAGAAGCAAGATGTCTCCAAGGGAAAAAAAAAGTCTGTTCTGACCAAGGCTTCCTGAGACCGTAATTAAGCACATGCTTAGTTAAAACAAATCTTGTTTTATTCCAACGCTGGGAATGATCTTCATTCCCAGCCCATAATGAGTCCCAAACAGTCCCTTGAGATAACCACCCACTTTTCTCTCCTTTGAATTGCTGCCAACAACTCAAGTGCCAAAGTAACTGTAAACAACCAACCTGAAGTACAAAGTCCACACAGAGCTTCAAGGTTTAATCCGAACAGAGCGAACGACTTTGCTTCCTGCAAAGGTTTCTCTACCTTTGCCTGTCCTTTATACCTTATAGGAGGGGCAATCACCTGCAAGCCTTACTCCTTTTGTCTCAGCTGCTCTTTCCTTCTAGCAGCTCTGTGCACACGCACACTGGGAACAGGCTCCCCTTGTTCCTCTGCCTCACTGCTGCAAGACTCTGGAGGCTTCGGAGTCAGCACGCAATTCCCAGATGTCCTGGCCCCACCTCTGCATCGGACACAGAACCCTCATCTGAGTCCTCCCCAGACTCCCGGACTTGTCCCTGTTCTTCTCCACTGTCCAATTCCGCTGCTGTCTGCACTGGCTGCCAGCGAACCACAACAAAGTCCAGTTGCCTTTTGAAAAAGCACCTTTGGAACAATCAGGTTAAGGGACAGCTCAGGAGAAAATCTATTCAAGTGGTCACTAAGAGTTGACCCCAGCTTGATGGCCCGTCATCATGATCAAGGCCACTCTAACAGCAAAGCTGAATCTGAGGTTTACTAATAACTAGATGCACATATTAGATGAACATAATATTTTTCTAGTATATAATTTTATGAAGTGCTAGTGTGTTGGTGTGCAGAAGACAGAAAGAGAGAGAAAGAGAAAAAGAAGAGAGTCTGGTAGCAAGAAAAGGATATCAACAGGAGACCTGGACATTTGATTGGGATGGTTACATTTCAGCTAACAGTTGCTTTAAGGCGCACTAAAATATTAAACATTTCTCTGCTGAAATTACAGTAAGGACAGAGGGGTCCTGGCCCCATTTTCAGGGAGCCTCCTTAGAATGTAATTAAGGTTGGTGAATGTGTTTTTTCTGCAGTGGAAAAATTATTCCTGAAGCATTGAAACTTACTAGTATGCATAATTCTTCTTGATTCCTTGCAAAACTGAGACATTTTTAGTAATGTAACTATATATAGTAAACACGATTTCAGATATAACACTTATTCAATATTGTTTCATGACACATCCAGCAATGAAATCTGTGATACTGCACTGCATCACATTTCTTGTTAAAGTCCCATTTAATACTATACTATACTATACTATACTATACTATACTATACTATACTATACTATACTATACTATACTATACTATACTATACTATACTATACTATACTATACTATACTATACTATACTATACTATACTATATATAATACTCTGAGAACTGTTCTCATCAAGGGACCTCCCAATGAGATGACAAGGAATACTACAAGTTAGCCATGCATCTGCCTGCATCTGGAAGATATACAGATAATAACTCCTTCTTAGCTTTCTCTATAATTTCTAACTTGAATTGCAAAGATTTGAGTTTTTACTTTACATTTTATTTGATTTATTTAACCTGACTCCCAAACAACTCTGATTAGTCCAAAGGTGTTTTTTTCAAGAGGCAACTGGACTTTCTGGTTTTTCTTTGAAGATGTTTTGCTTCTCATCCAAGAAGCTTCTTCCGCTCTGACTGGATGATGGGGAATGGAAGATGTCCACATTGTGCATCACCTGCTCAATGATTTTCTTAATGTTAAACTAGCCCTAAAGCTCTCTGTCTAAACAGAGTATATCTCTACAACTGTCATTTAACCTTGCCATGGGAAATCCATGCAGCATCCATTTATACACCTCATTTCTTGTCCACTAGAGATTTGGACATAAGTATTTGTCCATACAAATGCATTGAGCCACAGGCTTTCTCATCTCTGATCTTTACTTAAACAACTAGGGGCAACATATAGCTGCATATGTATGTGTATACATAAATTATATTTTTAAAAGGGGGAGGTGACAGACTATGAGAGATAAAAACCAAACTTTCCCAGTTCCCTACTAATAAAAAAGTAATGTTAACTCTGTCATATTCTATCACTTTCTTTTTAATGCATAGATTTGGCAAACAGTGGGGAATATGTTTTCCAGCTCCATCCAGTACTGTGCCAGCCCTACTAAATATCCACCTGCGGATTTTATAATTGACTAGGGAAACATTAAAGATCTGTTATATAGCATCCTACAAAGAATGATGATGTGATATGCATACTGAATTTGACTCTGTATTCTTCTTTTGCTTCTGCACGGATGGTCCTTGGACAGAAGAGCAAATTAAGTCTCATTTTGTTTGAATCTCAGTCTTCTGAGTTGGGCAAGGGGGTGGAATAACCATGCCAGCCTGGTTGGGAAACAACTGTAATCCAGCATAGAAGAGCATGCCAAGCAACAAGGAAACTGCTAGGAAGCTAGAAGGAATATGAAGTAGTTCATGAAGTCAAAATAATGACTCTGAGAAGGACCCCTGATCTAATCTGGAGATAACAGATAATCAGAGTTGGAAGGGACTTTGTAGGTCATCTTGTCCAACCCCCTGCCCAAGCAGGAGACCCTACACCATTCTGACAAATGGCAGTCCAATCTCTTCTTGAAAGTCTCAAGTGATGACGCTCCCACAACTTCTGAGGGCAAGCTGTTCCATTGGTTGATTGTTTTCACTGTCAGAAAGTTCCTCCTTATTTCCAGGTTAAATCTCTCCTTGTTCAGTTTCCATCCATTATTCCTTGTCTGGCCTACAGGCGCTTTAGAGAATAGCTTGACCCCCTCCTCTCTGTGGCAGCCCCTCAAGTATTGGAACACTGCTATCATGTCTCCCCTGATCCTTCTCTTCACTAGACTAGCCATGCCCAGTTCCTGAGATTCAAAGAGGGCAACAGAAGTTAATCCAATCTAAAATTTAATCAGGAAAAAAATGTACATAG
This sequence comes from Notechis scutatus, assembly GCF_049901735.1. Lineage (NCBI taxonomy): Eukaryota > Metazoa > Chordata > Lepidosauria > Squamata > Elapidae > Notechis > Notechis scutatus. The sequence goes on from NC_142009.1 coordinate 157,478,564, forward strand.
GTTACAGCAGAGAAATATCTAAGTGCCCACAGATTTTTGATTCTTTTCACAGTATGAATAAAAATAGCAGGAATGATGAGCTCTTTGAAGAGATTAATACTGGCTTTGGTAGGATATGGCCATGTAAGTTTTATGCTGGACCTCTTTTTAAGGCAGAGCTAGCAATATAAGAAAAGAAAAATACCACGGTTCCTAAATTGTCCAGCATATGAACTGAAGTTGTGCTAAATCATTATAGGAAATTTAAAACTCTGGTAAACCTCAGGCTTGAGGTTGGTCCCAAGAAAGAAACTGGATTGTGAACGAAGCCTAGTGCAAATTTAGCCAGGCTCTCCCCAAACACCCAAATGGTCAAAAAGTTGGAGGAATTTGCCATGTAACTTAACTTCCACTTGGCAAACTCTAAGGCAGAAGTGAAGCACAATACGCTAGCCTTAAGGAGATTTGGCGTGAAGAAAATATGTAATGGAAAAGAAGATTTCACATAATTCTGCTTTTCTGCATAATCTTGTCACTCTTTTCTAGACATCGAGACAAGACAGAGGATAAAAAATGATATCTATCTAGATGCTCCTACCTATTTACCATCTAGCTATCCATTGTTGTAGCTACAATGAGATGAAAGTTTATTTCTAGGACATTCCCTGTGAGTTTGAAACTATGACAGGGATCATGTTCAAGCCCCCACTTTACGTAATTTTGTCAGATCCAAATGAACTATTGCAGGGGTGGGATTCAAATTTCTTAACAACCGGTTCTGTGGGTGTGGCCTAATTTGTGGGTGTGGCTTGGTGGTCATATAACTGTCTGGGCATGGCTTGCTGACTGGGTATGGCTTGGTGGTAACGTGACTGGGTGAGTATGTCTTGTTTGTAAATATTGTAAATATTTATGTAAATATTGAATTTTTTTATATAAAAAAGACCAGGTTTTACCCAAAATCAGGCAAAGCAGGCAAGCAGATTGCGTTGCTCACACAATCACAGATTCATTCAGAGATCTATCTTTCTGCAATTAGCTACCTGAGTCTGCACTGAAAATAGAAGCTAGGAAGGTTCAGCTCTGCTTTTAGATTAGCTAGAAAGCAAGAAATCCGACGATTTCCTGCTTTCTAGCTAATCTAAATCTCTCGGCACAGCTTATAGTCAGAACAGCTGATAGTCAGGGGGAAAAAAAGGAAAAATAGCAACTTACCAAAAATTAGGCTAATACAGGCAAGTTGGATGCCGCGTATGCCAGGTAAGGAGTGAGTGGGCAGGGAGGGGAGGGGTGGGGCCAGCCAGTGGTGCGATTTGCCGGTTCTCCGAACTGGGCAAAATCATAACAACCGGTTCTATAGAACTGGTCCAACCAGGTAGAATCCCACCCCTGGAACTATTCCTGGACTTCAGACAAAGCCCCTCCAACCCTTGCCTTGCTAAAAAGAAAGAAGCATTGCTTGCCATTAACAAAGGAAGAATGAAATTGACTAGAAACAAGATTCAGTCCCAAGCAATTGACTAAGGCAAACCTAATAAGGAGATTGCATTGAAGCAGTGAGATGATAGGCACCTAATGCCATCAGTGTTTCGGTGATTGCTAATAAGAAACTATAGTTATTTGCAGCACCGTTGCTACAGCTAGAAATCAGTGCTTTTTAATAATATAGCATCTCTCATTACACAATCAAACATATCTAATATGTGGTCCTAAGATCTTGAAAAGTTGGAGCCCTAGATTTTGCTTTCTCCCCTTAAAATTATTATTAAAAATATGCAATTCTATTTTTTTACTGTTCCTTCTTCTTTGTAAGCTGAAACCCAATGATATCTATCTGTCAATGATATCTTTTTGTCACTCACATACTTCCTTTGATTTTCACCTGAAATCTACATCTAGTTAAGTTTTTGTTAACCTGCTATTAATTTCTTCTTTTCTCTTTCTCACTTTCAAATGAAGTTTTTATTTATAGCCAACTTCAAAATATATGAAATAATGCCACATTGAAAAAAGCTGAAATTTTAGAATCCTAATTTAATTGGGATGAAACGTTGTTTCTTATTTAGTGACATTCCACTGTCATACAGAAAAAAAAAATCTCTTCAAATTATTTCCGTCCTCCCCGTGAACCTTGTTAAATGAGAACCTCTTCTTACCTGCTGTTCTAAGGGGTGGGGGAATTAAAATGATAGGGCTTTGAACAATGTTTCAAAGAAAATTATTTATGATCAGTTAAAACCAATTTGATAATGCTTCTTTTAATTCTACATTTCTTAATGAAGGTAGGAAATAATTAGTCTCAAAGCATAGTCCTATATATGTGTTCGCCGAAATAAGTTCCATTTTCAATGGTCCTTACAGTTAAGTGGGGAAAAATCCCAGCTTATTCTTGCATTATTTAGCTCCGATTGTGCCTGTAACTATCCAAAAAGCTTTGCCCCAAATTTTCCTATTGTTTAACATTCAGTATGAAACTTACTGGTAGTGGCAATCGGTGGGATATTGAAGAGTTGTTGTCATTCCATTATAACTCTAATATAACTTCAAAGGTTTTAGACAAGAATTATTTAAAAGTAGGGAAATAAAATGATTCATTGAATGCATAGATTAAGTTCATGCAGTACTACTTGATTTCAACCTGATTTAATTTCCAGATTCAAGCAGATTGACCAATGTACCCACTTAAAAAGGTACATTTTCAATGGCTTGGTAGGATTATTTGGATCTGTCTTTCCCATGGTTCAGTAACACATGTTATAGATAAAGAAATGGAAGGCCACAATTTATTGTGCAAACCACTCTAAGTTTTTGAGGAAAAGGGAAATAAAGCAAAAACAAAAATAAAAGGTCAGCATAAATGCCATCCAACAATTTCTACTTTGCACAGAGTGAAAAAAAAAAAAAGCTAACAGTATTCAGACAAACAATGACCAATGACTTATAGTAGGCGAGTAGTAATCCTAGTTTTAAAGAACAATGGACATTTCTGAAGTGCTCATGTTCCTTTCGTTTCTTTCCGTTCTCCCTCCCCCCACTTTTTTTTTTTTAAAAAAAAACCCAGTTCTAATTTCCTCTTCCTCCCTCTAGGGCCTTCTAGTTGAACCCATCATCTGATCTGCCAGAGCCTGAACCTCAAACTCTTGCTCAAGGGGAGGAAAGTTTTTTTTCCCCCTTTCCCTCTCAAAATGCTAAAATTGGATCTGCTTTAGATTTATTATTTGTATTACAGTAACACCTAAAGGTCTAATACCATCCAAGATTGGGGAGGGGCACATTGTGCTGTGCGGGCATACAAACATGTCATAGGAGAAAAGATGCAGAAGGAAACCATAAAACAATTTGCCCAAGATCAATCATGCAAGCAAGGTCAGGAGCTGAAATAGGGTCTGGTAGTCGGGGGGAAGTACCACTTTTTGGCTGTATTCCTTAAGCCATCACATATGTGCTCCTCGGAGGGATGCAGTGTATATAGCAGAAAGCAAGACAGCTTTGCTGCTTCTCTGTTCATGCACAATGCTTCCATGGATTAGCTTTTTTCATTAGTCACAAGTGATTACTAGGAACCAGGGAACAGACCAAAAGAGCTTTTGGCGGAGATAACTCAAGCTGAGCAACAATATGGGGGCTAGGAATAAATCTTTACTAAGATAGAGAGGATGTTTGGGAGAGGCTAAGCATGAAGTAGAAAAGAGTTCATTGGCCTCTGCTAGTGGTGACTATTTCCAAGTTGCAAATGCTAACCGAAAAGGGCACTGGTGGGATAGGCCACTGTTCCACTGTACAAAAATCTGCCCATTTTTTTTTAAGTCAACCATTCCTTTCTAAAATTGTTGCAGTTCCCTTCAGGACCCTGGAACCTATTTGAGGTTGTAAATATTTGCACAGCGATCCAGTTCCACCATGATGCTTAGCAAGACCCTCCTTGTTTTTCAAAGTGACCTCTGTCCAGATGGTGGGGTCGTATCTACTGTTGTTACCTGAGATCCTTTGGTAAAGAAGGAAGGAAGACAGCCCCTGCCCAAACTGTGCATAAATAAATGGTGGGTGTCTCAAAAGCCATTTTGTTCCATCTCTTGGTGCTATCATAATTCTCTTCTTTCTAATATAAAGGAGAATTAAACTGACACCAGCTAAAGTTAGCCTTGTACTGTCATTTCTGAGGACATTCCCGGTGACAGCTCAGCTTGTGGTCCTTTGGCTGGTGTCTTACACGTCACCATTTTCTTGTCAGTTTTCCATTTCACATGACAAATATCTCTTTTGTCAGCTTCCATTCAATCTGATAAGTCAGGCTTCCCCTTGCAAGCTGGGCCAGGTCTCCAACAGGATTTGTCATGCAGTGACTGTCACCCAGCTTGGCAGAACAGCAATTTTGCTACTGTGATTTTTCAAGACTGCTTCTTCCTCACCCCTCCATGTGTAAGTGAAGGAACAAATTTTACAGATTGGATTTGAGTTTGTGGGAATATATATGAATGTGGACATGCATGAAACTCATGCAGCCAGGCATCCTATCTGAAGATATTTCATTTATCACCAAGAGCAGAAATCTGTCACAAAGGCAACCCAGACACCCGGACATTTTGGCTTTGTGAACTGATAAGTAGAAACAGGGTAGGAAAGATAATTTAGTTTTACATACAAAGAACGTTTTGTGTGACAGAGAAAAGTAGGCTACTGAACTGGCAAAGAAACGTGAAAAGTTTTGAAAACAACTATGGAAAGAATAAGAATTTTGATAAATAGTAATGGCTAGCAAACCAAAGATAGATCTAGACAGCATTGGTCTATAAAGACTTAACATTTTAGTAAAAATAGCAGTGATGGATGATGATTTTGAGATTGACTAGGCTGTCTTGATCTATGTCAGAAATGTTAGACTGAGTCCTGATGATTCCTAAATCGGAGCTGGTCACAATCAGAGAACTGTGCTTAGAACAGTAGGGATCTATTTGAGATGCAACCTCCAGATCTTTTAGGGAGCAGAGAAACTAGTCTAGTCAGTAGTAGTCAGATTCATACTACTGCCAATCTGAAACACAGAGTAAGAGTCAGGATCTTTAGCTTTTTTCTTAACTCTACATAAAGGCACAATCTTTATAATTAGAACTATGCACACACATCTTAAATCAACTTTGTGGACTATATACTGGACCCCATGGCCCAACCTCTGGGCCATGGACCACGACCAGGCCTTGAGCCATTCAGAACTGGGCCATGGAAGTTGGCAGTAAGCATGCGCACATCCCCACTTGCATGAGCAGTGGGTGAACATGTGTGTGTGCACATTCCACAGGTGTGAGTGGTGGGTGCCTGTGCACTTCTGCAAATGGAACTGTGCAAGTGTGCATGTGTGTGCACTTGCCCGTTACTTGCACAGAATCATCCCCTGCCCGCCAACGCTGGTCTGCAAAGCCAGAAAGTTTGAAGAACCTGCATCTGCCTACACTCTGCCATTTTTGACAACATATTGGCAGATTTTACCTTCTGGATTGCTGAAGCTAACATCATCATCATCATCATCATCATCATCATCATCATCATCATCATCCTTATCATCACCATTCCATGCAGTCTGCCTTTATGATGTCAGGCTAAATTGCATCCCTGACAGTTAAAACAATTGTTATTCCTCGCAAAAGAAGTGGTCCCCTTCCTTCTACTTCATTACAGTTATAATTACTACCCTATCAACCAAGGGCTTCTGTGATGATCCAATATTCATGGAATGGTTGGAGATTAATGTAAACATAAAAAAGATTGATGAAGAGTATTATGAGTGTGGCACACCATGCCTTTCTAAACTTTTTTTAAAGGGAAAGAAGTAGCCAATCACTGAAAGGTCGGGGGCCGCGGTGGCTCATGTGGTAAGACGCTAGGCTTATGCACCACTCAGGCCAGCAGCTCAGCGGTTCGATTCCTGTGAGCGAATAAACTGTGCAGGGAGAAGAAAGGAGCTTCCCCTTAATGGCATTCAGGTAAAGATAACACAGCCCGCAAAAATTCCTTTCACAGAAGCAGCCAGCCACCTTGGTGATCCCTGGCTAACACGTGCTATGTGCTAAATAAATAAATACACTGAAAGGTAAGGTGATTCAGTGTGTTCAGAACTCCTTTCATTTCAGAAACACAAACCCTTTCGTGAAAATTTGACCCACAAGCAGCATCTAGCACAGGGGTGTCGAACTCATGTCGTCATGGCTGTGTCACGTGACATATTGGGACTTTCCCCTCCTTTGCTAAACTGGGCTTGGGTGTGGCCAGTGCGTGATGCACTTGGCCCACAGGTCGGGAGTTTGACAGCTGTGATCTAGCACAATACTAATACTAAAGCAGAAAGAAACAAATGTGGAAGAAAAAGCTAGCTATTAAGCTAACCCTATCTATTTCTCTGCAATTTTCAGACATGGGAAATATTATGAAAACATAGGCCGATATATCTAGCAGAAGTAATTATTCCCGGACCAAAGTCCAGGTGGATACTTGTAAGTTTTGATAAAATATAAAGACAATGTTGTAGAGACATGATGTTTTCTGTGGCCAATTGTTGAGTGTGAATGTGATATTTAAAAATGCCCCCAGAATCAGAATCATAAATTACTTTCAAACAGTTCTGTTTTTGATGGATGCAGAAGCACAGGATTTTATAATGCAAAATGTCTCCAATCCTGTAATGAACTGGGAGCAGTCAATATGCAGTGAGTTGAACTAATAGTGCTGAAGCAATCTAAAGTAAAATAAGTCTGTAAACATGACATACAAATATTCAAATTTCACATGTGGAATACATTTAATGATATAGCACTTGGTTACTCGCTGAAAACATTTCATAATCAGTATAGGAAGGTTACATTTATTTATAGTAATATAAATATTTATTTTTAGGGTTAGGGTTAGAGTTAGGGTTAGGGTTAGGGTGTGATCTAAATAATATACATTTTATATTCTAGTTTCTACCTGAAAAGGAAAGTTACTCTCTAACCAAGTGGTTCCCAAACTTTTCAGTTCACCGCTCCCTTGCTGCTACAAACTCATCCTCAGTACCCCCCACCCAGGAGTGGGATTCAAATTTCTTAACAACTGGTTCTGTGGGTGTGGCCTAATTTGTGGGCGTGGCTTGGTTGTCATGTGACTGGGTGGGCATGGCTTGTTGGCTGAGGGTGGTTTGGTGGTCACGTGACTGGATGGGTGTGGTTTGATGGTAATGTGACTGGGTGAGCGTGGCCAGGTGGCCATGTGACTGGCAAACCAAATATAAGTGGTTTTCACTTAATGTCCGGTTGCTTAGTAAGTGTTCTAATTTATGACTGATCTTCCCAGAGCTACCTGTGTTTGGAGTTTTGACAGCCATGCACACGCACACGCACACACACACACACACCCTTCTAACCCTGCTGGAGTAGATGGTTGGACTGCAGCCACACCGAAAAAAACACGTGGTCACTGGAAGTTTTCTGCAGTGAAAATAACTGGCCTCCAGATTTGCTCTGCTTCTCCAATGCGCCACTGTGGCCACATTCCAGGTGCTGGCCCCGCAGGTCCACCCCATTGAGCCCGCTGCACTGGAGGGAGTTGCCCAAGCAAGTCCGAACGGAGTGGTGCAGCAGTCAATGGGGTGAGCCTGCATGGCTGATGCCTAGAATGCAGCGGCGGTGGCATGTTGGAGAAGCAGAGCAAAGCCAGAGGTCAGTAATTTTCACTGCAAAAAACCTCCAGACACCGCGTGTTTTTTTCAGTGCGGCTGGACTCCAGCTGCACCAAAAAAACCACACAGCGTCTGTATGCTTTTTGTAATGAAAATTACCAACCTCTGGCTTTGCTTGCTCCACTTCTCCAACGCACCGCTATGGCCATCAGCGATTGTTGCACATGCATGTGAAGTCGCGGATGCACAATAAGGACTGACTGGGCAAGGAATGGAGGAGTGGGCGGAGAGGAGCAGGGCCAGCCAGGGCCCCATTTTACCAGTTCTCCAAACTACTGGGAACGGTAATGAACCGGTAGAATCCCACCCCTGAATTGCGCCCTGTGAGGGGCCCACCTCCAGTGCCCCCCCTTGCCTTTTAGCGCCCCCCTGCCAGTCCCCTTGCCTCTTAGCACCCTCTAAGGCATCCCACCACCCCCCAGGGGGCAGTACCGCCCTCTTTGGGAACGATTGCTCTAACCTTTTTAGGCAAGGAACTAAATCAGAAGTTGGAGGAGAAAGTCACTGAAAAAGCTGCCAATCTGAGAGAACTGTGAGCAAGACGCATTCCTGGTTATTCCCTCCAATACACAAGTCCCTTTTCTATCCATTATCCCTTCCACTCCACCTTTTACTTCTCAAATCGCACAGAGTTTCTTTCTTTCAGAGCAGGCCAAGAATTCTCAAATGTTTTCCAAAATCCTATGAGAATGTGGGGCCAGCTGGTGGCAAAGCTATAAACTTATGTTGAAGATGCCTTTCTATGAATGTGGCTGAATGGAATAAGGGAGGGAGGGAAATATTGTCATCTAGAATGATGGGAGTGGATTTCTGAGAGATTCTAGTATGCCCATGGCACAAAAGTTGTCAGGGCAAAGGGCAGCCTTTTCACTTTATAATATTAAATTATTAAATGTGTATGCCACTCAACTCTCAGTGACTCTGAAGGGCTGATACCTTGGGTTTTTTTTTTTTTACCTTGAAAGAATTCTTCTAATCAGACTTGTATGGATACTGTAAAAATATAGCATCTTATTGCCAGTTCAGTTTGGCTCCATGATGAAACTGAAGTAACTGAAGAGGGACGTCTGCCCCAGCATTGTTTTGATTGGAAATGGGAAAACCAAAAAAACAACAACCAGGATGGTCACCCAGGTTGCCCAGGCAACAATCACTCTCTATCTTACTTTTACTGTGTAAATGGGGGAGGGGGAAAGACACTTCATTGGTTCATTATTTTTTTGTTAGACAGTTACCAAACTCAAGTTTCTCTTTACCCTTTCTTTCATTTTACCCTTTATTTATAAAAAGACTCTGGCATAACATTGTGTCCTCACTATTTTATAACTATAACATGAATTTTGAAAAACCTTATGGTATGAATGATTACATAGCTTCCACACCAAGCGAAAAACATGGACAAGAATACAGGATGGGTGGAAGGAAATGTATACCCTATGGAGTAATGTCAGCATAATGCTTTAACAAGGAAAGTTTTGGATTAAAAATGTTGCGTCAATATTGTTTTGATATTACATTGCGTGGAATCATTGATTCATTTAAATACATATTAGATTTCCGCCCCCCTTCTGTTTAATTGTGCCCATTTCTCAGAGAATGACTGGAAAAGTGTTTGTAGGGGTTTGTTGTTGTTTTTTGGCAAGGTTGATAAGAAGTGGTTTGTCACTGCCTCCTTCCTAAGGATGAAAGTTACTGGCTTAAGCTCACCTAGCTGATTTTGCACCTGAGGAAGAACCAGAACTCACTGTCTCCCAGTTTCGATCTGGTGCTTTAACCACTATGCAAAATGTTGATTATTTGTAGCCATATTGCAATTTGATTCATTTCAGGCTACTGCCTGATACTGCCTATCAACAAGTTATGTATTTGCCATTGCCTCCTTCCAAGGGCTGAGAGAAAGTGATGGATCCAGACTCGTCACCCATCTGGCTTTGTACCTAAGGCAGGACTAGAGATCATGGTTTCCTAATCTGTAGCCTAATGCACCAAACTGGCATGCGTATGTATGTATGTATGTATGTATGTATGTATGTATGTATGTATGTATGTATGTATGGTATTCAGCTTTGTTCGGGTATTTTCCCACGTCATTATAGTTGTGCTTTTAAAGTTGTAGCAACGTTTCGGTAGAATCTCATCTGCCATCATCAGGCTTCTGTATTGCGTTCGTCTGTGAGTCAGACTTTCACAGCCATTTCAGTTTTAAATTTGGGGCTAGCCTACTGCTGTGCCAGAATGGTTTTTTCTTCATCCTGATTGGTTGGGAGTCTTGGTCTGTGTTTATTGGTCTTGGAGTTTGCTGTGTTCTGCTTGACTGGTGTTTCTAATAACTTCTGTCTGTTTTGTAGCATTTTTTTTTGTCTTGATTGGCTGGCAACATTGTGTTTCCTGTATTGGAGACTTTTAGTGCGGCTTGGCTCCAAGTAAATGGACGGCTATCATTTATTAGGAAGCTAAATTTCATCTGGGTGCCTGGTTGGGGTGTGTTTGAGCTGGAGGTATCAGGGGGGATCTGTTTGTGCCCAGGTGTTTGCCTGGCTTGTGGTGTGGAGATTTTTTTGTTTGTGAGTGCAAACAAAAAAAAATGACTGCAACTTTGTCGCTTGTATCCTTACGATTTATATTGACTGTTTCCTAGTATGATTTGATTGCTTCCCTATAACTATTATTAAGTGTGGTACCTTATGATTCTTGACTCTTGACGGATGCATCTTTTCTTTTTTGCATACTGAGAGCATTTGCATCAAGACAAATTACTTGTGTGTCCAATCACACTTGGCCAATAAAGAATTCTATTCTATTCTAAAAAAAAGAAAAGAAAAGAAAGGAAGGTAGGAAAATGGTGGAGTAATGATGGTAAGGTAGCAATGGTAAATTAGATCACACTTCCAGTGACTTTAAAAGAGCTCATTCTTTTGGCTGCTACCCTTTCTATTATCCATTATATGGAGAAGCTTAATTGATCTATTGAACATTAGAATGATTACACATACTTAGCTTAATGATAAAACAAGCTGTAAAGTCCAATACATTTTGTGGAAGCAACCCCTGGGATTTTATTTCTTTTCCTTTTATCCTTCTTTGGAGGGTAATAAAATAGTGGGAAAATGTTGATAGAATTGACTGACTTCGCCAATAATGAACATATCATATCCTTGATCCAGAGGCAAAAAAAAAAAAAAAAAGACAGCAAGTCTTGCCAACACAGCTCTTTTATTATTTTCCCAGTGTTCTAAATTAAATGAAGGAAATAAACATCAGAAGTCTTGTTGCATCTTTTTACAATAGCAAATTTTATTAAAGGACACAATAAAATTTGCTAGGAGAAAGGGTGCTACCAGGCATTTTCTAATTTTTAGTTACCATGCACTAACATGGCTCTCCTCCTACAATATCTACAATGAAAAGCATAGGAACCTGTGTTTGGTAGGTGAGTAGGTAAGTAGGTAGGTAGGAAGGTAGTTAAAGAAGAAAGCTATAATGGGATTGTTATTGGATTGCAGCATCCGTTTGGATCAAATGAGATCCATATTGCTCATATGGTTGATGAGGTAAAGATAAAGGTTCCCTTCACACATACATGCTAGTTTTTTCTGGCTCTAGGGGGCAGTGCTCATCTCTGTTACAAAGCTGAAGAGCCAGCGCTGTTCAAAGACGTCTCCGTGGTCATGTGGCCAACATGACTAACTCCCAAAGGTGCATGGAACGCTGTTACCTTCCCACCAAAGGTGGTCCCTATTTTTCTACTTACATTTTTACATAGTTTTGAACTGCTAGGTTGGCAGAAGCTGGGACAAGTAATAGGAGCTCCATTACGTGTTGCTAGGGATTCAAACCGCCAAACTGCAAACTGATTGACAAGCTCAGCATCTTAGCCACTGAGCCTCTGCGTCTCTTCATATGGTTGATAACATTGTCTAATTCCAGAGGAAAAAAGAAGCAGTAACCAGGAGGAAAGTGATGGTGTTAAGGGCGTGAAGGGTGGGCAGATGATGCCATTTCCATCTGGCCAAAATTCCTAATTTAACCTGACTTTGGAAACCATTGAATACTCATTAAAGCCATATCAATAAATATTCTACCATTATATATATATATATTGAAAGGGAAGTGGACTGCTTCAAAGCTTTCAGTTGTCATAAGCACTTTTCTCAGGAACTTCCTTATACCTTCTATGAGGCTTTTCAATAAATATATATTTGATTTGAATTATGTCAAAAGTAGTATTGGCTGACTTGAGCACACCTGAAATTGAGACTATCTTTGTCTACACACACACACACACGAACACACAAAAAGAGAGAGACTACAGCACCCCCCCAGTAGAAGGTTAATTTTCATAAACATCAACTACAACTCCAGTTCAAGCTGCCATGTAAAACATTTTCTTCAGTATATTAGTTGGGGGACATATCAAAGGTGATATTCAGCAGGTTCTGACCAGTTCTGGAGAACTGGTAGCAGAGATTTTTGAGTAGTTCGGAGAACCGGCACCTCTGACTGGTCCCACCCCCATCTATTCTCTCCCTCGTGAGTGCCAGCAGATTGGCTGGGTCTTCTTTTGTTGTCCTGCACAGGAGAACGGAGCTGGAAAGCAGGTTAGTGGGGTGGGGAGGCGATAGGATTTTGCAGTAACCTTCCCCTGGAGTGGGGTGGGAATGGGAATTTTGCAGTATCCTTCCCCTGCCATGTCACCAAGCCACACCCAGCAAGCCACGCCCACAGAACCGGTAGTAAAAAAAAATTGAATCCCACCACTGGGACATATGAACAATTAAATAGCTACAGCCATTTTGTCACCTACCCTATCTGGCAGCCCCTAGCATTGGTTTTAGCTCAGCTAAAATACTTACCCTGCTCCCTATTTTTCTTCTTCAAATAATCCTCTCTTTTTTCTGCCCCAAATTTAGAAAAATGCAAATATGTGGAGGTACTTGTGTAGCACTTAGTTGCAACTCACATGGCTTGAATAGTACCAAAAAAACCCAGTGACTGCTTGATGTAGCAGTATATATACTATTATATATAGTTATTTGATGCTCAAATAAGTAATAGAATTTAACATTGGCCATATTAAGTACTGGGATTTTCTCAACGTAGAGAAAAGGTTTCTCAATGTGCGTCTGTCAGCAAAGTGGCAATGATCGTTGCCTACCCTAAGTACTTCTCTTTTTGAATGCTTAGTGTTCTGTTGTGGGAAAAGATCAGACTCGAGACCAGGGTTGAGTTCAGCTCTTTATTAGCTCTCAGTAACTTCAACTAAACTGGAGCCGTGGCAGCCTCTTTTATAGTGGCTGCTTGCGGCTCGCGGCCAATGACATCTTTTTAAACTTCCCGCCGTCAGGCGGACCAATCGCAACTGTTGTTAAACAACCAATCGATAGGCGGCAGTGGCCGTCCAATCAGAATGAAGTATTACGAGTATGCAAATGTCTATATACAACACTTAGCCCTTGAATGAATGTGGAAATTGCATTCAAGTAAAATGTGTGGGAATCCAATCTGAGCATCCAGAGAGTTTGAGAACACATGCTATGTTTGCTTGCCCATCAACCTTTTCTTTTCAGGAAGTTTCACAATGATAGCTCTTGATTTTATTTTATGTCAGGCTCACTGGGTCTGGGTTCCTTTGCCTTGTTTGCTTAACTGGTAGGTTGTAGTTTCACATGAACTGGTGTGTTTGTGTGAAATGAGACATGCACTACTGGTGCTGGTATGATGACACCAAGAAAAAGGCTTCCTGCCATTCTCACTGTTTCTCTCTTAAAAAAAAAAGCAGCATAGTGACACCCCAACATTATGTAGAATTGGTGCCTCAGGGCAAGGGTCTGATCCTACATGTGAGCAGGAACTGTGCCATACTAACAGATGGGCCACAGTGCAGAGCGCCAAGAAAAACCATGTATATTCATTAAAACAAGAATGGTGCTGAGGGCATGGTTGGCAGTCAAACCCACTAACATCTCTTGGTGGTTTGTTTTGAGCGAATGTTTCTTTCATTAGGGAGGTGCAGGAGCTCTAGACTGAATTCACTTAACCATCAAAATTAAAGCAAGCACCTCAGTAGTAGAGGGCCCAGGAAAAAGAAATGTGGGAGGCAGCCCAATCGTCAGGTTGCCAAACCGTGAGGAACTTTGTGCAGAATATAATTCTGCAAGGAATGTGCCTTCTTGAACTGGGGCTCCACAAATTTAGGTATCGGTCAAATGTGCATTTGCCAGAATCTTGCATTTCTCCCAATGGAGGGAACAGAATAATTTTTATATCATGCTGTTAGCATGTTTTCAGACCTAGGATGAATTCAGGAACAAGACGCTGCTCCTCTTAACCAGTTTGGGGTAGAGAAGTTAGAGAATGAAGGAACATCATTACAACCGCCCTGCATGAAGAAGTCCTTATAGGCCACCTTCCATAACTATGAAGAAGGGTTTAAGTTTCCATGGTCCCATTCTTGCAGCTTGATCTCACTCACTCATTTGTGTTGCATTTCCGAGATGCCCTCAGTTAAATCAAATGAATTTAGCAGACACAAGCCACTACCACCTCTGAATCATGATTCATCGGTGGAATGTTTTTTGTACATTTTGTACAATCTCTGTAATTTACATGTATGCAGTGTCTCTATAACACATCTCAGCATCTTCTTTCCATGTGTGCAGATGCTTCATTGCTTATAATCCTATTCCACGATATGCAGCAGGGTTGACCATTTCCAGAGCTAGGAACTGCAACACTAATGTGCTGAAGTTTTTTTTTTTTTCACATGACAAATCTTATAAGCTCCCCCAAAAGTTTATGTGTAATAAAAGTGGTTTTAAAATCAAGACTGATAATAACGCCTATTTAGGGTTCTTCCTTTGAATAATTTCTTAAGTCATATTTTACATTATCATGACGCTGAAAATGCTTTTTTGACTTATGGAATGATTCGGAGAAGAGAGTAGTGTTATGACATCTATGGAAATGTCGCAGTCAGGAGAAGAAAAAATGGGCACCTTAGGGTTTCAGGTTCTAAAACATACTGGAACATGCTTTTTAAAAGTCTTAATTAACATATTGCAGCTGGAGCATTGCTTAAATGTTGAACTACCTGACTGCTTTTAAAATTACACCTTTCTCCCCAGGAATGTTATAGAGGATGAGAAGGAAACCAACAATGTTTTCCAGAAGTATTGCATCTATTTTCCTCCCCATCCTAACCAGAGATGGTATTCAGCAGGTTCTGACCAGTTCTGGAGAACCGGTAGTGGAAATTTTGAGTAGTTTGGAGAACCAGCAAATCCCACCTCTGACTGGAGATTTTACAGTATCCTTTCCCCCTGCCACACCCACCAAGCCACGCCCACAGAACCGGTAGTAAAAAAAAAATTGAATCCCACCACTGATCCTAACCAAGTAATACAGACTGCACCCAGCTGCATCCTTATCTCCCAGATCTCCTATATTTCCCTCCCTCCCTCCATGGCTCCCCCATTATATCACCCTGTGTCGGCCTGCATCTTTCACAAGGGGGACGTGGAAGGAGAGGAGGAAGAGTCAAGGAGAAATTCAGAATTTGGGCCGGCGCTTTCTAATCACCACCTGTGGTAAAATTATGGCAAAACAGATGAACATTTCATTGGCTGTGATCGCCTTAAAACAAGCAGCAGTTCCAACTGCCAGGGTGATGTATAGACCCAAGGCAGGGCGGAGGGGGGATTAATTAGGTCTGTCCATGCACATTGCCAGGGGAGCACTTCTGCAGAGGTGATTGAAAACCGAGGGAAGAGTGGCATTCGTCTTCACTGTTGGTTAAAGGCAAGAAAAATAAAGACGCAATTGAGTTGACAAAGCTTCAAGGTATGTGGCTGGGTCATTTGGGAAGGTGTCAAAATGATCAAACTATAATTAATTAGCCCCAATGCTATATTTAATTCTTCAACTTTAATGCAGGCTTCAGCTCTCCCTCCCCCCCAACCCTTCCCAGCTCAAAACAAAGCAGCAGCAAATTGGCTCAGCAATTATATTTGTCTCAGGAAGCAGAGATGGGTTAGCAAAAGTTATCCCCTCCTTTTTCTAATATAATCAAATCCTTCTCTTTATCCTTGTTCTCACCACTGGTTTTTGTGACAGAATTGTAGGACTGTGCTATGCATTTATACTAGCTTTCCCAATAACAAGAAAATAAAAATATGGAAAATTAATATTCTACTTGCATCAGACACTGAGAAACATAGAAAGCAGAGCCTTTAATAATTCTTTCACGAACATGGGATACACTGATACATTCGGTTACGTAAAATACTAGACTCAGAAATAAAGGGATAATGCTACAAAAAGGAGCAGAAATAGTCTCATGGATAGGATGATAATTGTGAGTGCTTCCACAAAATGACCACCATGGGGATTTTCTCTCCCCACCCCCACATTATATGCAGAGTTGTCATGGTAGTGTGGCAAAAACAAATATCAAAATACGAGAATACACACTAATGAGAATGTTTCCTGATACTTCATGTTCTGTATGCCTATCAGTTTTATTTGACTTTGTTCTGCATATTTCCAAACCACTTCTATTCTCAAAGAACCACCATGAAGTTTATATGGGGGTCAACAGTTTTAAAAAATAAAAATTGTACTGATATCATTGCTACAGTTTGATGTTAGTTAATTCTTTGTTTCTTTATTTTTTTACTAAACACATCTTCAAATAAAGTAAACATCACATAGAGAGCACATCAGATGTATGTATCTCCAAGTCATGCTATTTATCCCTGTCTTATCTCACTCACTCCAAGTATTCAGCATCCATCAAAGGGAGCTCCTACTCAGATAAGATCAGTTCAGAGTTGGGGGTTTGAGGAGTTTTCCAGATAGTGGTATCCCAAAGCATCAGACCAGCATGTATGATTATGATCATTTCCTGATACAGGTACTATGGATATGGACAATTAAAGCCTTGATGTGTTGGAATGAAGTGAGGAGGCAGTTCCCCAGGATTTCAGAAGAGTAAGACACAACTTAACTCAGCCCAGATACCATGTGTCTGGTGGATGAAGAGGGTGAAGACAGCCCTTTCATAATAGTTCAGAGTATATTGTAGATGCATATAGTAGACTCTTCAGCCTGTCAAGATTTTGTCTATTGGTGTGAAACTATAAAAAAAACTTAGCCTGGAAGAATTACCACCTATTATTCTTGGTTTTAGGCCTGACACTTGTTTCTTTCAATATTAGCACTAATAAATGTTGGAATATCTTATATAACAAATGTGTTGCTTAAACCCATCCTCCTCCACTCCCAGGTTAATGAGCTACCCAATCATCCTTGAGCCAGCAGGAAACTCTACTAGTCTCTCTATCAATCTTCCTCTATCTATTGCTTCTCTCCTGACTCTGCTGAATGAGGCTATCATGATCATGTATGCATGGCACATGAGGCTTGATTGATTCCTCCATTGTTGCTGCCCTCTCTCTTCAGCACATCAATGGCCACCTGAAAAAACACCCACCACTCATGGTATTGCAGCAGAAATGAGGACCTGATTGCCCAGGCTCTTATAACTCTAGATCAGACCTGTGAAACCGGTGGCCACTGGGCTGGATGTGTCATGAGCAGGCCACACCCACCCTGGCTCTGCAAAGGGAAAAAACATCATGATATGTCACGATACATTACGTGACATGATCAAGTTTGACACCCGTGCTCTAGATAAAGTTTAAAAAGCAACAACCCAACAGAAGTCATGAACCACACTTATATTTAGGTTTCTTTTCCTCTTCCTTTCTATTCTTTACTTAAATAAAGGTAAAGGTTTCTGTCACACAGGTATGCTAGTCATTTCCGGCTCTAGGGGGCAGTGCTCATCTCTATTACAAAGCTGAACAGCCAGTGCTATCCAAAAACGTCTTTATAGTCATGTGGCCGACATGACTAAATGCCGAAGGTGCATGGAATGCTGTTACCTTCCCACCAAAGTGGTCCCTATTTTTCTACTGGCATTTTTACATGCTTTTGAACTGCTAGGTTGGCAGAAGCTGGGGCAAGTAACGGGAGCTCACTCTATTACACAGTGCTAGGGATTTGAACCGCTAACCTTTCTGATCAACAAGCTCAGTCCAGATTTCTCTGTGCTTTATTTGGAAAGTGTGGGCTGTGGGATGGGATGACTATTTTACTTTTTTGCTATTTCAGTTTAATCCAATAAGAGCCCTATAGTGAAAATATACACAGCACTGCTAGCACCACTACCACACAGTTCTGGTCGTCATTAATACAGGACTGCAGAGTCCAACTCTTTAGGAAATCTACAGTTGAATAGCTGTGGAGGAGGCTGAGTGTAACAGCATCAGACTGAAACAAGCCAATATTCATGGCTTCCTGATCCCATCTCAGGATAACTTAAGGTTATCTCACTCAGGGATCTGGGAAGAGAGGAAGGTCATGTCATGGAGACTTGGCAGGAAAATATATTACTGGAGATGGATGGGCTGTGATTAAAAGACACAGCCTGCACGCGTTCTGAGATAGCATACCAAATAGGCAGAGCTACCTCTGCCATTCATTGCAGTATGCGTCCAGAATTAAATGTCACATTCCTTCACGTACAACACAGCTGAGCCAGAGAGTAGATAGGAATACTCAATCAAACACTTCTTGCAGGCATTCCCCATTGAAGGAAGGCACGACACATTGTTTTGCAACCAACCCACAGGTCCCAATGAAACAACTCTGAAAGGGACACTAGACAATTATTGTAACCAGTGGAAATCTCTTCTCAGACTATCCACCTGCAAACAGAATAACAGAGTTGGAGGGACCTTGGAGGTCTTCTAGACCAGTTTCCATTCACAGATACAAAAAAATAGTTCAAAACAATGTCACAGAAACAAAAATATTTATTAGGAATCACAAGCAGCACCCTCCTCAACATATATATATATATATATATATATATATATATATATTCATATACTCACTTACAAATATATCCATGCATAAACACTATGGCATCATCTTATATGTCTAGTTCCTCAGTGTATTAATAAGGTTTTATTCTAAATTGTCTGTTTGCTATAGGATTATGCCAAATGTTTATTAATCTGGAAATAAGTAATGACTGAGAATGCAATCCAGTCCATATTCTCTGAAGAAAGTTCCACTCTGAAGCTGTAGATTTAAAGTGCCTTGTTCATATAAACACCCTTTATGCGTATATATCTTTATTTACATCTTTATATACTGGTTTTCTACCACAGGGGGGGAAAATGCTAAAGGTGATACGAATTTCCACTGACTGTTAAAAAAAAAAAGCCTATGAAGAACTGAGGCATAGTGCCCTCACTATACAAAACTTCCCATACCTCAGGTATATTTTCATGCCATGAAGTGTGTGTGAATATTAGCAAGCTATAAGGCCCACCATTGTCAAATATCTTCTTTGGATCAATGCAGGTATTGTTTTATGCATTTTAATAATTACAAAATGCATTGTAGCACTATAATTTGGTGACTTTGGCAGAAAAATATTAATATTATAAAACTATGTGTGTATTTGCATGTGTGTGTGTGTGTGTTTGCATGCATGTGTGTAGGAAGGGTAAAGGAAAAAGAAAAGGCTATATAAATTTTCCAAATAAATAAAGATGGTTAGGGGACTAAAGGCTAAAACATATGAAGAAAGGTTGCAGTAATTGAATATGTCTAACCTAGTGAAAAGAAGAACTAAGGGTGACATGATAGCCGTCTTCCAATATTTGAGGGGTTGCCATAAAGAAGAGGGGGTCAACCTATTCTCCAAGACACCTGTAGGCAAAACAAGAAACAACAGATGAAAACATATCAAGGAGAGATCCAACCTGGAGATAAGAAGAAATTTCCTGACAGTAAAAACAATTAACCAGTGGAACTTTTTGCTTTCAGGAATTGTAGGTGCTCCTTCACTGGAGGTTTTGAAGAAGAGATTTGTCTGGAATGGTATAGGGACTCCTGCTTGTGCAAGGGTTAGTGTCATGGCCCCGTTGGAGCCTGAGTCCACAGAGGAGGATGAGCTGGAGCTGGGTCTGATGGAGGTCAAGAGGGTGGCCTCGTTGGAAGGATAAAGGAAAAAGGAAGGTAGACAGAGATCGTTTGAAAGGGACAGGAACACAAATATCCAATATCACAAAAGTTCTCAATCTTTCCTGTTTGCCCCAACCACTGACCAAAGAATCTAGCCCCTGCCAAAATAAAAACAAGCAAAACTTCCATTGTCTTCCATTTTCATTCTATTTGCCAGTTATGATAAGTTTTACAAACGTAAAATGTTGAAATATTATTGTTAACAATAATTTTTGTACTATAATTATAAAATAACGAGAGTAATTCAGACTGAAACAATATTCAACACCCACCCACCCCCAATATTTCTAAATAATGTGAGAGTAATAACAATCGGTAGCATCACTTTCATAAATTTCATATCATTATTATTGGTTTTAAATGCGATCCTTTCAGAGGCTGCTCCAAAACTCCTGCTTGATGCTCACTTTCCTTTGCCTCAGTGTACCCAGCTAGACACAGGCTGCTCAACCATCCTTTCTTTACCACCCTCTTTCTATTTTCCTGGAAATTCCATCAACGTGGGAAGGGAAGGCATATTCTGCTTCTGATATGCGGTTGAGATATTGTAAATAAACCACTTGGATAGCTGCTAGAATTTCATAATTCTTGGATAGAAATTCTTGGATAGAGCCAATCAATTTCATAATTCTTCTAAAAGAAGTTGTGCTATGTGTGAATATGTGTATGCATGCATGTGTGTGGCCCAAAAGCAAAATAAGATTTTCAGTATAAATCATAAGGACATGTTTTATGGCTTCTGTATATTTGCTTCCAGCAATAGTTTACAAACTAAATTAGTCAACAGATGCCAATATAATGGCAGTGGATTTGGGGGGAGGGGGAGGAGAAAAGATTGCTCTGGTAGCTAAAAACTACACTGAGTTTTGCAGAAATATAGTGATACTGCTGAAAAAAACAGGGAGCAGACCAGTGGTGGGATTCAATTTTTTTTTTTTTTTTACTACCGGTTCTGTGGGCGTGGCTTGGTGGGCATGGCAGGGGAAGGATCCTGTAAAATGTCCAGTCAGAGGTGGTATTTGCTGGTTCTCCGAACTACTCAAAATTTCCGCTACCGGTTCTCCAGAACTGGTCAGAACCTGCTGAATACCACCTCTGGAGCAGACTTTCCCAATATAGTCTATTATCTATGTATGATCAGGTTTAATTTCATTCTGCCTTTAATATTTTCTAGCTTGTTTTTAATTCCTTTCAGTATCAGTTTGTACCAAGTCTTTTAGAACCTTCATGGCTTTTGTTCTGAGAATCTGGTGCCCACCTGAGCCTGCCAACTTTTACATGCTCACAAAATGCATAGCTTGACCTGATTTGGGAGCCTTTAAATAAATAGAAACTTATTTTTTATTCTCCCAGCTACTTAATGTTGGATTTTATGGTGTTCCTTTTTATTATAGCATTCTGAAGATTGTTTGCATTTGTTGCATTGCTATTTTAAATTTTTTGCATTCTGTATTTAAAAAAAAAAAAAGAATAGCAAACACTCAGACCAATATTGGTCTAAGCAAAAAAATACTTGCAGTAAGAACAAATAGGATAGACTGTTTTTTGGTATCATATCAATATTGACAACCATATTTTTTAAAGAAATTATATACAGTCTGTGTATCATAAAATATTAAAACTGGGAGAGAAAAAGGAATGGGTAATCTTGTAAATATATATTAATATGAAGGAAAAAAACAACAACTCCAGAAAATTTGACCAATGAACCTCTTGCCTACAAGTCTATCAAAAGAAGAATAATTTTAATGTAACAATGTCAAGATATCTTAGTTTGAAAGGGAAGAAATAAATAAATATAATCAAGAGTAAAAAAATTCTTACATTTTATATTCTTTCTGAATATAACTGAGTTTTCTATTGATGTATCACAATTGATTAACAAATTTAAATAATATTATATTAAATGTGTATTATGACTGTATTTGGCTATCTGCAGGATTGTCTACTTCAGTCAGTATTGGGTCTCCCTGCCAGAAATTCCATACTTTTGGGAGTTTGAACGGGCCGAGACAAGGAGGATCCTGTTTTGATTACACTGCCAACATTGGGGGAATCAGCCCCTGTGAAAATCAAGCTAAACCTCTTTTTGCTAATTTTTCAGAAACCTTTCAAGACCAAGCTGTTCAGAGACCCTTTCTCTGTTCTGATCTTTGATCAATCCCATCTTTGTTTTTCTTTCATTTTCATTTCTTGTTCTGTTGTTATTTTGTCTTTATTTTCTATACTGGGGTCTACTTTAAATTGCCTTTTTTTTTTCTCTACTTAAGCCACTGAAAGTCATTTTGATTGTGGTGGTGTAGAAATATATTTAATTAATTAATAAACAACATATTCAGGGATGAGAATTTCCATGATCTACAGTCTTGTAGTTACTATTATTTTCAGTTATGCTTCAGGAATGTTTCTATACAAGCTACAGCAGAAAAAGCCTGTGACACTTACGTTGAGAAAAGAACAAACTTAATTTTGGGTTGGGCAACAATACATAAATCCTATAATGTATTTCTGCAGTGCACACACGCAGCCATGCCCTCCATGGGACATTGCAAGTTTCCCTGCAAAGGAACCATACTGAATTAACTGGCAATCAAGGGCCATTGCAGGGCGTCTGGGTTATTTATTGTGTTAAACTACAATAAAGAGAGAGAAGCAAAAAACGGAAGGGATTCTTACCATACAGCTGTTGCTTCTATGGTAAAATGGCTTAAAAGCTCACATTGCTGAATGCCACTGGACTAGGTCTATTTCCTGTGCAGTTGTCATTAATATAATCCAACATTTCAGATTTTATTAGAATATAATGCAGTGAACTTTTTTTTTATTAGCTAATGGGCTGCCTTCTTGCACTCCTTTGTACTTTTCAATCTCTCGGAGCACAAGCTATAAAACATCCCATCTGGAAGCTGTTAAAGATCAATAGAGACAGAATCAAAGAAAGAACATATCAAAACAAATGTGAGCAAAACAATAAGTCAGCTTCTGTTTTCAAATCCCAGTACACTAAAGCACATTGCATGCACGACGTGACATAGAGTAACATTGGCATGTTAACACCAGAAATGGACAATTTAGTTTGAACAGAGGGTAAATATCGGTAAAACGGACTATCTCCTTAATTCTTAGGAAATCTTCCAGTTATGTGGGATGTGCCCTTAATGGAGCTGTCACTGGAGGGGCAAAGAGACAGCTCTCCTAAGTGAGGAATATATTTCAAGCTTTTGAATATATATTTGGAAGGGAAAGGCTAGAGATGGAAGATTTAGCCTTCCAATTTTCTCCCATTTTTTCTTTCTGTGATGAAGTTTTGCTTTATCCCATCCCCATATGGTGAGATCCATATCTGAGGGAGGGGAAGAAAGAAGGTGAGCCAAACAGAGTGTGCCTTCTGTCATCTTCATAAGTCCCCTAAGACAAACAGACTTGTGGGAAGGATTCAGTTGCAGTGCAATACCATTTTTATAGCCTAATGTCGCTATTAAGTTGTCTTGCAAACATTGCATCTTTGAAGGTAAGATACATATTATTAAATAAAGTAATTAAATAAGAATACAATTGTAATAGAAAATTACCACTGAAAAGTTAGTGAGTTAGTATTTGCTGAAGTCATTGGGTCATCAGAATACTTCTAGCAAATTGCGGGGGAGGGGGCAAAAGGAAAGACAATTGAATTAAAGAAATTAAAGAGAGAATTGTTAGTATTGCTTTATAATGCCTTGGTAAGACCACATTTGGAATACTGCATTCTGTTTTTGGTCTCCATATATT
This sequence comes from Notechis scutatus, assembly GCF_049901735.1. Classification (NCBI taxonomy): domain Eukaryota; kingdom Metazoa; phylum Chordata; class Lepidosauria; order Squamata; family Elapidae; genus Notechis; species Notechis scutatus. The sequence continues at coordinate 157,502,115 of NC_142009.1, forward strand.
AAAAAAAAGGATGTTGAGACTTTGGAAAGAGTGCAGAGAAGAGCTACTTCTCTTCTCTTGGGATGGGGGATTATTTATTATTTATTTATTTATTTATTTATTTATTTATTTATTTATTTATTTATTTATACTAGATATACATAATTTTTATTTCTTGCACATTGTGTTTTTATTTTCTGTAAGGCGCCTAGAATCGCCATGAGCAAGAAGGTGGCTATATAAATTTTCCAAATAAATAAAGATGGTTAGGGGACTGAAGGCTAAAACATAGGAAGAAAGGTTGCAGTAATTGAATATGTCTAACCTAGTGAAAAGAAGAGCTAAGGGGGACGTGATAGCCGTGTTCCAATATTTGAGGGGCTGCCACAAAGAAGATGGAGTCAACCTATTCTCCAAGGCACCTGTAGGCAAAACAAGAAACAACAGATGAAAACGCATCAAGGAGAGATCCAACCTGGAGATAAGAAGAAATTTCCTGACAATGAGAACAATTAACCAGTGGAACAGTTTGCTTTCAGAAATTGTAGGTGCTCCTTCACTGGAGGTTTTGAAGAAGAGATTGGACAGCCATTTGTCTGGAATGGTATAGGGACTCCTGCTTGTGCAAGGGTTAGTGTCATAGCCCCGTTGGAGCCTGAGTCTGCAGAGGAGGACCAGCTGGAGCTGGGGCTGATGGAGGTCGAGAGCGCGGCCTTGTTGGTTTTGGAGGAATGCAGGGAGGAGCCGGATGAAGCAACCCCGGGTCCCTCGGGCTTGGCATGGGTTGCCAGCAGGGAAGAATGGTGGCAGAACGACTGAGAGATGGGGGAAGAGGGGGCAGGCAGTGGAGATGAGGAGCAATGAAGCAACGAGCAAGGACCGCCCCTTCCTGATCCCCGAGCACGGAGAGTGGAGAGGAGGTGGGAACAATGCAAGCTGACCCAACAACTTGGGAGTAGAATGCTACACCCAGGGGTGGGATCCGACAGGATTAACAATCGGTTCGATGATTTACGATGTGCTTCCCTGTACGTTGTCGGTGCGTGCCTGTAAATCGTCATCAGCACGCTGCGTGCAGAGAAGCAGCCTTTGAAAAAGAACTTTTTTCCTGCATTTTTAACTGCAGCTGTGCCTCCCACGGCAGCTGAAGTTGAAACAGGAGGAAATAAAGGTCAGATAAGAACCCAGGCAGGCGGGTGGGCAAAAAAAGCAGCAGACATAGAACCAGTTCTATTTCTGCTGCTCTTCAGAGCTACTGGTTCTGCAGAGGTGGACAGAACCGGTAGAAACCCACCCCTGGCTACACCTCTCTTCACAAGGCACAGCTGGGGACTGAGACTTAAGGAAATGCTGTGGGGAGGGGCACTTGTCAGGAACAGAGGCTAAATTCATGGAGTTTTGCGTGCTGTTGCCGATGTCTGGAGTTCACTGAACTTCTTGCCTTATAATTGCCTTGTTCCTTTGCTTCGTGGGACTCCTTGTCTAGTTTCTTTGCTTCGTTGGACTCCTTATCTTGTTTCCTTGACCTGCTGGACTTCTTGTCTTGAAGCCATTGTGCTAACAGTGTTTTGCTGGACTACTGATAGCCAGAGGCTTCTGGAGGTGTGTGTGAGAGCACTTTGCTCCAGGACTTGCCATAAACGTGGGAGCATTTAGGGAAAAGTTGGAGCAATAAGGGGGAGTTTTGAACGATGGGCTGATTGTGTTGCCTTCCTGCCTTGCCCTGGGTCATCACAGTTAGACTAGAATATCTCCAAGGTGCTGCCCAACTCTATTATTGTGTTCTTTCATTCTGTTATCTGAAAAAAAAAAAGATTTGGGTACTCTTTGGTAGCCGCAGGCCACAGGCAAGGGGATGTTAAAGCTGCAAAAAGCTTGTATCACAGAAAAAGGGGAGACATCCGAAAGTATCATCATACCCACACACACTGTGCTATGTCTAACTTAGGGCTTCTATTACAGTTCCTATATGTTTTCCAACTTAAAATAATAAGATACCCTTGTATTAATTTTCAGCAATTGTGATCATTGGGTTATGGGGCTGCAAAAAGGAAGATCAGGAACTATGTGAAGCTCTGGGGGCCAAAATGACCACTTGTGGTAGTGAAGAACCAAATCAATATAAATATCAAATAAATATTTTTATTATAGGCTTTCGCCAACTTTTTCAGTAGGAAGAGAGATATATTGGTATAGCAATTATCCAGGGGAAAAAAAGACAAGAAAAAGACAATAAAACAATGTATCTAATTAAAAGTTTTGTGCATGACTTGATAAATATATTTGGCCACCTGGAATGTAGAATGTAGAGTTAATATCCCTGAAAAAGTAATAAACATACAATTTACCGGCATGACCCTCAAATTTAGATGATTGGGGAGATGAGAACACATCTTGGGGCATCATGAAAAGGACACTATATGAGGACAAGGGTTTCTACCTCCTGGGTCCACAAGGGTAAAGTGTCTGTAAATAAGAAGTTCCATGAAATCTTCCTGCCAATAGAACTGATAAGAGGGCATCAAAGCCAGCTCTGTGGTGGGATTCAAATGTTTTTACTACCAGTTCTGTGGATATGGCTTGGTGGGCATGGCTTGGCTTGGTGGGTGTGGCTTGGTGGCCATGGCAGGGGAAGGATACTGCAAAATCTCCATTTTCACTCCACTTCTGGGAGAAGGCTACTACAAAATCCCCATTCCCTCCCCACCTCACTAACCTGCTTTCCAGTTCCATTCTCCTGTGCAGGGCAACCAAAGAAGACCCAGCCGCTCAGCTGGGACTCAGGAGGCAGACCATAGATGGGGGCGGGGCCAGTCAGAGGTGGTATTTGCCGGTTCTCTGAACTACTCAAAATTTCCAGTACCGGTTCTCCAGAACTGGTCAGAAACTGCTGAACAGCACCTCTGGCTTGTGGCTATCTCAGATTTGGAGACAGGAGCACTGATAATATCATTTGGGTTGTCAATGTCCCTAATTCTTTCTTTTACTCTTGATTTGGACTTCTCAAGGGTTAATTGGTCTGGCGCTGAAAAGCAGTTTGAAGACATGAACCAAGTTTTGTTCTAAAAAAAAAAAAAATAGGAATTCCCAAAACAAGAATACAGTTAGCTTTAAAAAAAACAAAACAAAAAAAACCTTAATTTGCTGCAAATTAATTCCTTCCTAAATTCAAATATAGAAATACGGGCTTATTTCTCATTGATTCATTTAAGACAATTAAAACTTACCAATGCAGTAATTTACCAAATCAATGAAAACCAATAAGAAATCAATAAGGCAATAAATGCAGAAAAGACTGCCAGAGAAATAAAAGCCTCATGAAAACAAACCTTAACTTGAAAAAGCTGACACAATAAAGTCAGGTAAGAGACAGGGAAAGACCCTCTGGGGAAAAAAAAAGAAAAAGAAACTCCCAAATTTAAAGATGCCACAACCAACAAGGCTCTTTTGTGCCTCCTTCCAACTGAATAGTTTAAGCAGGACCATTGCTTCCAAGCAAGCCTGGAATGCACTTTATTAGATTACAAATTGATTGGAACTTTAAAAGTTCAGGGGGTTAAATCACATGGTTGCAGCTACCTCTATCTTTATCAATTTCCCTGCCTAGCAGAGGGCTTTCCCCCATTCTCTAGAAGAGGAATTGGGTACTTTTAAGCTGGAGATTTGAAAAATTGATACTATTCTTTTCTGCACGAAAGCTATCTACAGTGTGATGTAATACATCTGTAAAACAGATTGTTGTTAGTATAAATAATAATATAATCCCTTATATATTATTGATACAGATTAGAGTATAGTATAGTACACAATATAGTATATTAAATTATACTATATATAATATAGTATATTATAGCATAGTATTGTAAATAATACACATATATATACTATAATATTCTATAATCTAGTACTCTAGCAATATACAGTTTCCACATTTTATCACATTGATCATTTGAAATATTTCACCTTCCAAACCCATTCCAAAATCCTCCGCAAAGATAATTCAGGTTACAAAACATCTAGTTGAGAATAAATAAAACATGAATGATTTGTGGTGTACAGCTCAAAAATACAGCCTCTCAACAGGAGAAAATGCATTTCTATTAAGGGACTAGGATTGTGCTGTGCTTGTTGGAATTTTTTGCTTGTGCACAGGAATTTAGCTCCAAGTCTATATCTGCCACTAAAATTGACAACTGCCTATGGCTTTGTACAATTGAAATGTAGATCTTAAATTTCACATCATTATCCAAATAAAATAGATCTGCCAAAGGGGACTGGTATTACACAGCTATAAAATGGCGATACCAGTTTTATGATTAACATGCCGAGCAGAGAATAAGAAATTCTGACCTGTTTTCCAAAGGGAGACTAACTGGGTGGCTAATGGCTGAGACACTAATTGAACATGTTTCTTCTGCTGAGTGGGAAGATCCATGGCCATCAAAACATTTTTTTAAAGCTGCTTTTTTTATAGCAAAAACTTTCAAGAGAACAACTGAACAAAAAAAGTAGGGTCTAGGACATTTTTCTTTACTGAATAAGAAAATGGTTCTTCAGCATGTTAAAAGATTCATATGAGCATCACATGGGTGCATGACAAGGTTGGGAAGTACTGAAAAACGGGGCAAACACTTTGCTGCCTTGCACATAAGCCCCCTCCTGCAATCTACAACTGCCTCTGTGCATTCTAGCATCTCCCTCACCCACTCGGATTATCTGATGGGAAACAAGGACGCAGAATCAAATAGCCTTCCCAAAACAGACAGAAAAATAAGCCAGATTCTTGAAGATCCGATGTTCCTATGGCGAAAGAATTTATTATCCTGAAAAACCAGATTTCTTTTCACAAGAGTCTCAGAGGACAGTGAGAAAGTCCAGTCTCAAACTTGATAGCCATTCTAGAAAGTCCTCGTTTGCTCAGCAGAAAACAATTATAGTGGTCCTAATTGAAGGAAAAGCTCCGTTGAGTACACTTTCAGCCCTCCTTGGCAGGGAATCACTTTCCCTGACAGGAAAATTGCCCCATTATCTTCAACCTGCTGATAAGGAACACCTTTTGGAGCCCCGGGGAAGAGGAGCAAGGGAGAGATCAGCCTCTGTGTTTCTATCTGCTAGGTTAGAACCAGTAGAAGGAGAACAGCAGGCACATCTAACAGCCCTGGCTAAATCAGCCCAGTACTCCTTTGGGTTATCAAGCAGACCAGAGCTGGGAGGCGAATCTTCCGCAGGGGAAGTTCTTGCTGCAAGTGCTGGCACTGCATCTCTGGGATTATCCCCACAACACTAACATATCATCTGGTTTTAAACTTCCACCCTCTGGCAACATAGTCCCTAAAAATTCTATTCCCTCCCCTGCACCTTCTTATCCCTGACTTCTGTCTTCTTTCTAATCATGTCTGCCAGCAGACATAGGCTAAGGCCTGCCCTGCACTACCAAACACCAGGCTGGATTAGCTACAAGCCAATAGCTGGGGGTCAGGATTAAGAGGCCAGCGTGCACTTTAATATAAGCTGCCTATAATTAATGGCATTATTAATAGCTTGACTGAAAAATTCATTAAAAAATCCATTAAAAATAAATACCCTTTTACAAAAGGCATTGCCTTGGGTAAGAAAAACAGGGAGGTGGGGGGGAGATAAAGCAGAATTGATTGGTGGATTTCAGTTCAGGGAAAGACAGATCATAGTTCAAGCTGATTAAAATTGAACATTTGAGATTAAACACTCTTACCAAAATATTCTCTGTAGTTACTTAATATGAAAATATTATAAGAATGTCAGATTTAGCGTTTTTTATAGAGAGAGGACTGGGCACACAATACACCGATTTGCATGAAGACATTCTAACTCAGAGGAGCTTTAGGAATTGGGTGGGACTCAGAAGTTAACTTCTGGTCATAAACTCCCTCTCAAAGACACTTGGGGCCTTGAGGTGTTTCCTCTAGTTATTTACTGAATGGTGTGTCTTAGAGGAAAAAAAACCCCACACTCACATCAGAGATTTCTTTTGGTTCTACACATTTGGTAGTCCTGGCTCAACTAGTTTTTGTATGGATTATCTGATAGTACAAAGCACATAAAGCCATTTTAGTTTTATGCAGAATGTGTTCATTTTAGATCCCATGCATATACCCTCTCATGCCTAAAGAAGCTAGTCCTTTATAACAAGCTTGCAAAAAACACCTGGACAATTACATGTTCCTCATTCCTGGCCTAAGAGAGTAAAAGAAGTACGCTCCCCATGATTATTTTGAAAGATTCTCAGAATACTTCTTGGAGGCCTAAATTATAAGTTCTGTCTCAAGGAGTTTGAGCTTTTGACTAGAACATAAAACTTTACTATGATAAAGCCCAGCAAGAAAAAGTTTCCTATAACCTACATCAAATAGACATTGGTATTTCTCAAGGCTGTGAAGTTCATTTGCATCTATTAGGGCCTTCACACTGTCCATTCCTTCCTTTCTGTCTTGTGCCATTTCAGTTTTCTTCTTTAAATTAGTGGGCTTCCTCTTTCTTCACTGTGCTTTCATTCTAAAAGAATACCACCTCTATTTCTCTATCAAGCTACTCTGCACCAAGCATCCAACCTGGCTGTACACAAATAAGGGTTTGAAAAATTCAATTTCAGCAGGGAAGTTGATACTGAGGTATCAATAATCTCCACATGTTCACACAAATTCAAAAAATAAGTGCTGATCATTAAAATTAAGACATGTACTCTAAAAATTATACCACATTATCCTCATATGATACTATACTTCAGGAGTATAAACTAAAAACAGAATTCATTATAATGGATGTTTTAGGGCCAAACTACATGTTATTCTTAGTGAATTTTTTTCTTTTTGAATTACAAGTACATTTGAATATTCTTCCTTTGAATGCAGTGTAGAGTGAAGAGATGTAACTTCCTTTTCACTTGTATTCTAATTAAGCATCACTCTCACTACATAATTCCTCACAGAACTTATCCCTCTAATCCTTAATTCCATTATGAGCTGTAGCTTTGAGCAGTCCAACTGTACGATTGAACTGTAGGACTAACCAAACCAATTATGGCACATCTATTTACAATCCCATTTTCTTCTTTATATTTATAATTATAAGGCAGGGAAGGGAGCTTTCAAATTTTGGGCAAGTGGCTTCACAGCGACACCAATAGACTGGTCTTTATTTTCTCTGATTTGCAATATCAGCACATATTGTGCTATATTACTAGTCTACCATATATTCCACTGAGGCTGTGTCCATACATCAAACTAAGCTAAAGAGCTTGGCATTAACACCCTGTTTTCTTCTGTTATGGTTTAATCAAGTTTTGTATCTCATTGTGCCACTTGAATACAAAAATGTTCACCCACTGGCATTTTGGAAACTGTCTGAAATTAAGATCTGAGGGACTTATTATTTCCAATTTCTGGACTTTACATATGGTGACCATTTTGGATACAGACCACACATAAGTTACAAAGTTAAAAACTAATCAGTATAGAGATAAGATGCAGGTAAAATCCTGATCAATAATTATGCCTCTAAGCTTACTATGCTTGGTAAATACAGCCTGAAGTATTTTTTTAGTCCAAACAAGTGAGAATTTGGTCAGCTTAAGAAGCCTAAATTCAATTCCTAGCCAAGCCATTCTTCATTCATATAGCCCAGGTCTTTGGAAAATGGTGATGCCTTCATTCTTGTAGCATGATACCAATTATCCTATTTATGTTTAATATTTTACTGGGGAAAAACATTGTTCTCAATTGAGTGAGTTTGAGATTAGTACCTATCCTAGAAATTTTAGAACCATAGTTTCTAAATACTATATACTAATTATAAATACACGCTAACTTTAAATGCTAACTATATAGGTATTCATGAGAAGTTATAATAATGTCAAAATGATGGCACAGAAACCATGATGTCATTCCATAAATGATGCAATTATGTCATTCCATAAATGATGCAGCCTTGCTTAACAATGTTAAACTTTGGGTATTGTTAAACTGTTTTTATGGTTGTAGCAATAGGAATAGCAGCCAGTTATGAATTTATGCAGAATGAACTAAAGCTTCTATGTGCAATGGGCAGATTTTTCAAAATGTCTGGAAGGTAATTGAATATTGAAAGAAATTATATTTAGAGGCAGATTATCCATAGAATTCCAACACTACTGTTATTTTTATTACCATATAATGGTACCATATAAATATAATCAATTAAAATGTTAGCCAATTAAAATAATGTACTTTTGAATAAATTTGTCCTTTAACCAAATTTACATATGCACCTATTTTACCAAACCCTCAAAAGGGTTACCATTTTTGCAGCTAAATTAACAAATAGACATCAGAAATAAACTTTGTTACAATGAAGGCTATGCTTTCATTTCTTTATAATGACAACATACCATGTACCACACAAACATCACAATAGTCATCTGCTTCTTGTGATAATCACTAACCAATTGAACCATATACCATTTAGTAATTGAACCAATTGAACCATATAGCAATGGTTCTATTTTGTTACTGTATTCTTTTTTTTTGTTATTAATATTGTCTTCCTAATGCCTTTTAAGGCAGCTCTTACTGCTTAGCAGCAATAGAATGTAGGCAAAAATAAATTGCATAATTCAAGTGTTGACAGAATACTCACAGCAAATTCAGAGTGCCTGGGCCTCCCACTTATTCCAACTGGGCAGGAGTGGGATTCAAAAATCCCAGCAACTGGTTCACTGCCAAGTTGCTGGGTGGGCGTGGCCATGGTGGGCATGGCCTACCAGAACTTCCGGGAGGGTCGTTTTTCACCTTCCCAAGGGTCCAGAGGCTTCCCTTGGGCCTCTGGGAGATCGAAAATGGCCTCCGCCAGGCTCTGGAGGCCCTCCAGAAGCTGAATACAAGCTTCTGGACTTCCAGAAGGCCCATTTCCCTCCCCCCTTCCAGAGCCTCTGTGCAGACCCTGCACTTACCTGCATCGAAGATGGGCCGCGTGGAGACTCCTGGGAGGGGAGGGGCAGGATGGGCGGGGCCAGCCAGTCAGTTCAAATACCAGTTTGATAAACCAGATGCAAATTTAACATCCGGTTCACCTGACTGAACCAGTAGAATCCCATCCTTGCAGCTAGGGTTTATGCTAAGATTTATAAAGAAGACTAGTTTTCCTTAAATGAAAATTCAGCTGGGAACCATGAAAACATCAAAATTCTCATGATTCACAAGTACCCATGAGAGTGTTGTGTGACTGTGTGGAGGCCTCCACTAAAACTTCTCAACTTCAAAAGTGTAAACACTAGTACCACATTATTTATAATCCATGATTAGTTTGGAGTTGCCTGAAGAGAAAATTGCTGCATTTATTAGAATTTCAAGCCCTCATCTCTGAAAAACCTATGACATCCCTGCTGTTTGGAAGTAGCCAGCTGAAGGTTCCATCAGATTTCATGTAATGGAGAGTGATTTAGTTGTATTCCTTCTAATTAAATCCTAAGTACCGTGTTTCTCATATAATAAGGCCGGGTCTTATTTTTTTTTGAGCCCCGAAAAAATGGCTAGGCCGTCTTTTCGGGGGTGACTTAATTCCCCCCCCTTGCATCTTCGGGCAGGCGGCGACGGCTTGGATACTGACCTCGGCGTTGGTGGGGCACTTCGTATCGGCGTCAACGCAGGCAGCACCATATCCGGGTGTGCAACAAAAGTACTTCCTAACAGCAAGCCCCCCCACCATTCCCCCCCATTTTGCATGTTTTAATATAGGCCTTAATTTGGGGGGGAGAGGCTTAATTTCATTTCATGCCTATAAAACATGCTGGGACTTCCTATTGGGGGAGGCCGTATTGTTGGAGAAACAGGGTATTGTTTCTCATTTATTTTGCAACATGCTCAATCACTACAGTACTGAAAATATATTCACTTATAAAGAAAAGGCTTATCTAAGGCTTTTCCAAAGGTGGATTAGTCACTTTTTTTTAAAAAAGAGGTAGTGATGATAGAGAAGAAGAAAAAGAAAATTGATGAAGTTCCAAAATTAATAACAGAAGCAGAAACAGAAGCAGAAGTACCAGGAAGAGTTAAGTATAAAGGTCAGTCTTGATTATAGCACTGGTGTATTTCTCCCTGTATTCATTTTGGGGTCATTCAAACATCCCACTCTTGAATCAGTAGTTTCCATGAAATAGTTTTAATCTGAAGTAAAGCAAAAATTCAGTAATATTGAATGCTTAACAGATAATACATTTCATCATCTGTTCAGGTTTAAAATGCCAGTTTCAGTTTTGAATGTCATATTTAAGGTTAGCAAAATAAAAATGGAAGTGGTAGTTGAATTTGGGAGGAATTCTTTTCAATGCGATTTCTATGTTTTTGGACCAGGAAATTCAATTCATACTCCCCTCCTCGCTGCTATGCATTCTAGTATTTGGTAAATGTAATTCAGTGATTGGTCTTTTATCTTTTCCTGGATCCCTATGAGCACTGAAATTTAATCAAAGAATAAAGGGGCTCCTCTGCTAATTAATCTTAATCTGGTTGAATTTATTTGCAAGGTAGGTTTTCCCCATCAGCATCACTACAGTTTATTTCTCTAAATAATGTGATTCCGTAGAGCTTAAATACAAAAAGGAACAGCTAGTCTACCATCCTGGTTTGCCAATGTCTTCCCTTTCAACTTCCCCAAGTAAAAGAATAAGAACCTTCAAGGGCTGAAGCTATTAATTGAGTGAATTGGTACATTTGTAAATTGCACATTAAAAGCATGGATTTTTAATTGGATTCTAATTGGAGCCATCCCCCATGAAAGGGTTCTATATGCTAAGGGCACCAGAAATTATCTTTGTATGCCTCTTGATTGAGACATTTCATTCGAGATTATATTTGTTAGTTTTTAGGAACATTAGGTGGCAATATAATTACTTCAGAAAATAGTAGCTGTGTATGGGAATCTGTTATTGTTAATTCCAGAGGGGTAGAGGCATCCATCTACAGTACTGCATTTCACTTTACATCCTGAGAGTAATGCTGAAAAAGGCATTCTCCCATGTACCCAGATGGAAAGGAGACACCTTCAGAAAGGCCTCTTCTAGAAATGTATAGGCTGGACAGTTTATAGTTAGAGATCCAGCCTCTCAAAAAGGTCAGATCTCAGTCCCCGGTGTGCGTTCTCATTGGCCATGTAGTTCAGAACTATTGAGAATTTAAATTCAGCAATGCCTGTAAGTCCACAGGTTACCTATCCTGTTTTCAAGAGCTGTAGACTTGTTACAGTTTAACCCAGTCTAATTAAATATTTCATTTTATGTAGCCCGGATAATACTCTGCCCATGCTAAGCAGCAATCATTTCCCCCAAAACAAAAGTTGGTTGTCTTAACCACATAGATGCTCACTTCTTCTTAAAGAAAGGCATGATTGGATTGATTTAAACTAGAGACAACAGCCCCCAACACCACACTTTTTAAAAAGAAGCACCAGGTGGTACCATCTGTTGGGCATGCCTCCCTCATTTTGAGACAAAAGAGGCTTTGTGGATTTACAAAGCACATTAACAACGTGTAAAATATGCCTCAAAAATAGATCTTTTTGAAGGCACAAATTCCAAAAGCAAGTTATTTTTCCATTTTACCAAATCGTGTATCAAGGCCTTCCGATGTTTTTCAAACAGTTCTGCCATATTGACATGGAGTGGGGGAAAAAAACCTTCCAAAGTAAGGGTGTAGTCCTGAGACCTTATCTGGCAAGCAAAATGATCAAAAGTGGTGTTGGGACTAGTTTTTTTTTCCAATTTCTTTATTAAATAATATAGATATAATCCCAGAATCGTGAATTACAGACATGATTCTTTACTATCCCAACAGAAGAATGCTTCTGCCTTCCCAAAAAAGAAAGATAATTGGGCAAGCAGAGGCAAAAATCTTGCATGATATGTCATGTTTCATTAAGGATATGGTACAGCTTCATTAAAACAATGGAATATTCATTGACCATAACATTTTTGAAAGGTATCATATAATTTTATTTTAGACTGAATATCCCTTTGGTCTTTTCTTCCTCCACTTGGTAGCTTTCAGAGCTCAACTATACATCAGTCAGCAAGTCACATCATCCGAACAGCACATGTACTGTTCTGTATGCAAAAGATATCCATAAGTATTAACTAAGTTTGCAAGAGGAATTAGGATCAGTAATAAATGCTTTTGCAAAGATGCTTTGGGGAATAAAAATGTGTCTTTAGGCAATCTTTTTCATAAAGTAGACATCATCTTGGATTTACAGTTCATGGTATTTTCTTCACCATATCCAATGTCTTTGCTTTGAGGCTTTTGCTCAGTTTGATATGATTGACTGCCTGCAGTGAGGAGGCAGATCTAGAGGCTGCAGGGAAGTCAATGGACTTATGAACTTGAAACAAAGAAAGACAGGAAGGAACATCTGAAGTGTCAGTTGTGAGGTCAGAAATCCCAAGAGAAGAAAAAATCATCAAATAATATGCTGCTTGAGAACCTTCTCCTTAACTAAAGTGAGCAGAAATGGTTTACAGTCACAATAAATGATTTCAAATATGAAGTTTCTCTTATATCAAAAGGTCTTTAATATAGTATATTCTGACCAGATACACCTGTGGTATTTATAATATACCTCTGCAGGCAAAGAAAGGGATTTACTTCATGAATCAATGGCGGAATATGGAATACAAATTTATAACAGAATAGAATAGAATAACAGAGTTGGAAGGAACCTTGGAGGTCTTCTAGTCCAACCCCCTTCTCAGGCAGGAAACCCTATACCATTTCAGACAGATTGTTGTCCAATCTCTTCTTAAAAACTTCCAGTGTTGGAGCATTCAAACTTCGGGAGGCAATTTATAGGATCTGTCCCTATAATGAAAGAACTTTGATTTGTGTTACACAAGGGTGGGTTTATCGTGGTTTTTATATGATACTTAGTCACAACTCTTAATAGTGTCAGCAAGAAGTGTTAATAAATGCTGAGACTGTATCAACAACATTAGGTGAGCTACACTTTACTCTCTTTTAAACTAAAAAGCAGACCAAATCCAGTTACATTGGTACCTTGGTACTCATTGTTAATTGTTTCCAGGAGGCATGATGAGTATGAAAAAAAACTTCCCCATAAGGTAAGTCACAAGACAGCTGACACTAACAAATTCTAGCTTGTGTGTTAAGTACCAAACAAATGATGAGTACCAGGGGAAAAATTTCACATCAAAATGTGTTGAATCCCAAATTCTATGAGTTTCAAAGCAGTTGAGTACCAAGCTACCACTATAAGCTGCAAGGTATTTGATTGCAACTAGCTATACTAGTTTTGGAAATTGCATGGATAGTATATTATAATACACAGAAAAATTTCTAACAGTGTCAAAGTCAAGATTGAGATATAAATACAGAGAACATGAATAAAAAAACATAAAGGTTCCCAACTACAGTTCTTTATTCCCCTTTTTAGGCGTTTTGAGGAAACCCAAGACAATTCTTTAATTTTTCTTCAAATAGCTGAGATACCAGCTCTGAAATCAAGGTGTCCGCTTGATATTTAGAAATTAGGTAGCCAAAAGGTGTACCATCTCCTTTTCATACAAGGGAAACATGAATATGCAGATTTGTTTATCATATCACAATAAAGTGATTTTAATTCCTTTAGCTAACAGCAACATTTTTTTCAATGAATACATTTCAAAAAACATGTATGGGGTGAGCATTCAAAATGTACTTTAAAATGGCAGACTGCAAGAAGAGACCAGTAGCACAATTCTTTAATGAACCTCTCTCTCTCTCTCTCTCTCTCTCTCTCTCTGTGTGTGTGTGTTGTAAAGGTTTCTATGCTGACTTTTAATAAACATAATTTTTTATGTTTGGAAAAAAAATGAATGTTTTGTTTCAACTATATACAAAAATAGACTAATTAACACTAACATTTTATATAATTCAAAGAATTACATAAGAGTCAAATCTTTGTCATTAAAAATATGACTTTTTTATCCAGATAAAAAGGATTTCCTTGAGGAAATTACCTCATATTGTAAAATGAACTATACTGCCTAATATATGCATTATGACACATTCGTACCCAGTCTTCAATTCAATTCATTACTTCTCAGACAATTTACATAACAGTAATAAATAATTTTCTCAAACAGCCAATCTCAACTACCATTCTAAGTACCATAAAAACTAAAAAGTGAAGGCATAAAATACTGGTATTATATTCATCAAATTAATTTATTAATAACTGAAAATATGATGTCCTAGGAAGATGTAATCGCATGTAGTCACCCAATTACTACTTATCAGCCAATCAACCTTCTTCGAGCAGCCCTGAAGCAACACCGGAGAGATGGTCCCTAGGCACGGTAAATACAAATTTACTCACTCTCAGCCTGCAATGCTGATTAACAATAAAGCCCCTTATGGCAGACATTCACTACCACCTAATGCTGAGAAGCAGAAAGGCAGCACTGCTGTTAAAATAATAAACCCAAACCATTTGAAGAGCAAAATAATTACCAGAAGTTTGTTTAGCTCTTGATCCAGATTTTTTTTAAAAAAGTCGGTCCATTCATAGTTTCAGAGTTTCTAAATGATTATCCAAAATAACCATTTCCCTAAGTGGGAAAGAAGATTTTATTATCACTGTTTTCTTTATGTCACTATATGTTAAAAATATACACTATTAGCTAGTTTGTTTTAGGAAGATTACTTTTTAACCACTGAGCTTCATGAGTTTCATCTGTTTATTTTAAACCTATTTATCTTACATCAAGACATTTGTCATGGAAATCAGCAAACTATCAAAGAGTTTAGCGAATGTTCCAGAATAGACATTCATTTCTAAGGAGAGAACTGTTTGAAAGAGCCTTAGTGCTGTGTCCCACAAATTAACAGTATTATTATTTAGCAAAGTTTTTGTTTAGAGAAAGAACATTTTTTTAATTGTTTAATGAAGAAGTTGTGAAAAACTTTGAAAAAGTTTGCTGAAAATCACTTCCAAGTCCCTAAAGTACATTTATTCTTTATCATCGCCTCATTATTAATCTACATTCAGTGGGGAACTAAAATTGAAAGTTTCTGTCAGTTTCTCGGTGTTCTTATGAAGATAATTTCCAATGGCTATATATTATTAAAAATAAAAAATTGAAAATTAAAACTTTGTCCTTTACATATTTCAAATTCTGCTGCCTCTTTAGAAAGAAACATTTCTGTTTTTAAAATAAATCATTTTAAAAATACATTCTTGTCCCGAAAATTGTCCATTAGCAGCACTAACTGGAGTCAATCATTCTTCATAGAGAGGTCAAAGCTGTACCTGTTTGCATGTTCTTGCTGAACATAAGGAGAAGGGCCAAAGAAGTGACAGACATATGCTTGTGGCAGACACAAGTCAAGCCCAGACTTTTAGAAACAGAGTACTGAAGAGAATGCTGTTGGTTTTTCCTTCCTTCAGACTTTTTAAATCTGAAACTTATTTGAGGTTTATAGCTTTATTTTAAAAAGAATCTTACTGAAAGTACAATCCAAATATTTACCCACCTCTGCTTATCACCTAACTAATCAACATCATCTGCCTATTACACAAAGAGGTACATTTGCACAGAGTTTGTGAAAGAAAAAACGTGTCAGTTTGTTGTTTTATGCATTGTAGAATGCCATATATCCAACCCCCAGTGGGAATTTAAACCAAATAATTCAAAATAAACAACCTATGTAGCTGCTCTTTTATGTTTGCATTTTCTGTGGCAGTAAATTCCATTAAAATCAAATACACCCTCTCACCAATGCAACTTTACTCAATGTAAGGTTAAGGTGACACCAAATAAGAGAAGGCAGCTTTGCAATAAAACAGATTATACTGCAAATCTGCTCTGGGTAGAAACCTGTTCACATCTACTACTTTTCATTGCAGATTTGAAACTCCAAAATATGCAGAATAGCTATAGTACCAAAGTGTTCTTTTTAATTATTAATTCAGATTTTTTGGTTTTCCACATATATTAGTAGTTCTTTACTCAGAACAGTGCTCAAAGTTAAAATGCCCATGGTTTAATTGTGTATTTCTCATTTGCATTTTCCTTTTTAAAAAAGTAGAAGTGCATAAAGTGCCACTTAATGGATTATATTTGATGCTTTAAATACATTTCTACATTTAAATAACCAAACATCTTGGACTTGAATTTTAAGGGTATTATTCAATCAAATTGAAGCGCTGCAAATTTAAGTCTCATTGATATCAGCAGAAGTATTTATTGTGTATGAATTTAAGAGTCTGGCTTATGCATGCTTACCTTAGAAAAACTAATTCTGAGGAAAATAAACGAAGAGTCAGAATGTAGCTCTCTTACCTATTACAATAGCTCCACAAAGTGCTTTAACTCTGGTTCTTTGTACCCTCTTTGATGTCACAATAAGAAGAGCTGCATTGTTCTTAATACCCATCTCAGGGCTCACATATAGACACCTACCCATCTGCCTGTCTCCGGTGTATCTTTCCACAATGGAACAAATGGCTTGGACGTTTGATCATTTTAAATCAGCTGCAGCTCACATGCCACTTGCTTTCTAATTCCTTTTTGTTCTCTTGTGAACTTCAGGGCCTCTAACTGCAGGGGGGGATGAGACACATGGTCCAACTCTCACCTACTGGTGGGGAAAATACACACTCGGTCATCCCGTTTCTTTTCTCTCCAGGGCAAGAACAGCACAAGATTCTGAGGAAGTCTCTTTTTTGCTCCCACTTTCCTTCTGCTTAAAATCCTGCTCCATATGAAAACATGTATACATTTTGGAAATAAATACATTGCACCCTTCTGGTTGCTCTAATAATGGATCAAAATGACATCTTCTTGACCAGAGGTGGGTAGCTCAGGCCTGCCTCTCACACACATTGTGCTTTGACAAATGGTCTGTCTCCTGGAACAAGGCTGCCTTTTAAAATAAAGAAATGCCCTGAAAGACTCTGCCGAGGCGGCACATGTTGTTCTCTGTCTTCTGGGCTGTGATTTCCATATTTGCTTCCCCAACAGGAGCAGAGTTACCCCTGCCACTGACCCCTCTAAATCGGAACCAGAGAGGTCACACGGTAGGGTAATTTCTTCAGATCTCCAAGTTCTTCTTTGAAAATATATCCTGAGAAAGGACAAGGCAAATTTCTTCTCCATATACCTAGTGTTTTGCTGCAGGGAGTAAAGTCTGCTTCCTCACCAAGAGAACACAAATTGGGAGATTCATTTCAAATAATTTTAGGCAGCTCTTCAGTGAAATTCTCAGAAAGGTGTTGAGTGAGAATGAAATATATAAAATCACAAGAATGTAAGCCCAGGAATACTGAGCAACAGGGTAACATTTGAGGATAATACTTTGAAAAACCAAAGTTGCTTGAAATTAGATATGGATGGATGGATGGATGGATGGATGGATGGACAGATGAACAGATTTGAATGAGGGCATCAGAGATGGCTCCTAGCCTGACTGGGGAAGAAATACACATAATGGTAATAAGGCCGAACCAATCTTCTGTACAGTTTTCCCCCAATTCCCCAAATACCCCTCCCCAGCATACTTTTCAGTTCTTTTCCCGTGTAAGATTGAGAGTATCTTGGTGACGTTTCGACAAGGTCCCACTCAGCATCTTCAGGCTGGTGCTTTTGGCTTCGTGCTTGCACAAGCGCAAGCTTGTGCAAGCACGAAGCCAAAAGCACAAGCCTGAAGATGCTGAGTGGGACCTCGTCGAAACGTCACCAAGATATTCTCAATCTTACATGGGAAAAGACCCGAACATGCCAAGACCTACATACCTGTACCCGTGAAAATCTACGAAAACACACACACACACACACACACACACACACACACACACACACATATACATATTCACATTCACATTCACATTACTTGACCATAAAGGTTGCATTTTATCTCAATTAGAGTTAATATATATTGATATATTAACAAAGGAAAAAAGTTTTTACAAACATTTAGAGAAAACTTTATTTCACTTGACAACCATTTCTATGTGTGGTGCTTTATTTGAACCCACTATATGTGTAGTAGATGTATGTGAGTATACATGCGCAACCCTTTTTTAGATTTTGAGAAAAAGGAGAAACAATTTTGTAAAAAAATATTTCCATTGTTGGCATTCATTGTAAGCAAAGTTGAGAAATAAAGATAAACCAGGTCGGGAGTGAGAAACTGGTGACCCATAGACTCCCCATGGCTTCCCATTCCCTAAATACTTTCATTAGACTTAAACAAAACCTTATGTTGGAAATAGTGGAGGCCCCACTGTTTCCCCCACAGCCTTATTATAATAGTGGGGGAGGAAGCTTAACCCTTCTCTACCCATGTACTGCAACTCCCCAAAATGACTTCTGGGCAACTATTAATTTGGAAATGTTCGTGCTGATTTGAATTGAAAACTTTTATAAAGCTTTACTGGAACAGTTATGAAGCCGGATGCAAGGTTGAGAAGAAGAGAGAAACTTACAGTGCTATGATCAGAAGTCACCCTTATTGTAACTTACTTTGAGTGTAAATGACTTGGAATTCTTATTTGCTTTGAGTGGAAAGGTGCAGATTGGCATTAATCTCAGATCAGATTTCCTCTTCTTTTTTTTCTTCTTTTAATTCTGAAATGCAAGAGTAATTTACAGGTCTGCTTAAAGGACAATGTCATGATTGGATTAATATTACAAACGTAAAAGAAAAAAAATCATTATTGCCTCATACAGAATTTGGTTAGATTTATTTAAATATTTATTACAAATACATTGAATGTTACTTGGATTTAATTTCTGCTAGCATTTATCATGTCAAAAATACTCTAGGAACAGAAATACCAAATCCACTCAAAACAGAATTCATGGCCTAATTATTTTCCATTCCTAGTTATTAGTTTTGTGTTATGTTTTGTTTGTTTTGACTTTCCTAGGTGAATCCTGTATTGAATTTTAATGTTTGCAGATTTTTCAGATTTCAAACATAAAACAAGACTAGTTTTAGTATAAGCAACTAATTAAAATCTAGGAAAAAATATGGTGCAATTTTGGTGTGATTCAAAATTTTATGGATACATTAGTGGGAAAAAATATCCCATTTTAGATTATCTAATTTCATATATTTGTGGAACTAACAAGTCAGTAACTGTCTTTAATCATAATTAAGCAACATGGAACATTTTAATCCATAGGACAAATAAAGTTTCCAGAGCCCTAACTCTGAAATAAAAAAAAAAAGCACGTCTACCCTCTGATTTTAACTGTTCACATCAAACCACTTAGTACATTTTTAAAAAAAACATCAGAAAGGTGTCATTTGATCATCTAATGACCTCTGGTGGATGAATGTAATTGAATCAGAATATACCATAGAATACTTTGAATCTGTCATTATTGGCTTCGGTTTCATTGGTTTCCACTAACTACACTTATTAAAAAATATAACATCTTCTACAAAACTCCTTGCCAAATACATCTATATCCTAACCCTAACCCAACAACAACAAAATAACAACAGTGGCCCTACAGTCCTCTCTCCTAAAAAACGGATATGGTTCCAGGAGTTAAACCAATACTTTTTGTACCCCTCAAACTCTGAGGCATTTTTCTACCTTTAAATCTTGCCCAGCCTTAAGACATCTACATAAACATTCTCCCACCCATCTGTAATAATTTCCAAGGAAGTTTATAACAACAATCAAGTCAATAATAATTATGAAGCAAGCAAACAAAAAAGCACATGCGGTGTTTACTACCTAGGGGTGTTTTCCAAATAATAGCTGCCTCCCACCATGAAACCAAGTATCCTTACATGTTGAAATTTTCCACTCTTTTCCCAACATTTTATTCTTTGTCCCTTTACTCCTCCTCTATTGTCTCCTTCTATCTTCCCTCAATCTAGGTTGTCTCCAAAGGATGTGAGCGAACTCTTGTCAATCAGGGATAGCAACTGTGTGGAATCTTATTAATTTGATCACTGCATCAATTCTCCCAAACTATTTTTTTATAATGCAAAGTTGGCAATGTATCCCCCAATAACATAAGAACTCCAAACAACTGCACGCTCTACTTATTTGCATGTAGTGTGTTATTTGAATGCTACTGCAAAATGTCCAGTGAAAGACACTTGGTTGGTGGCAAGCATTTTCTTTTGAACAAGAGAAGCAACCAATTCTCCTGTTTTTTCCTTTACCTATTGTAGCTTCCCACACAGCTGACTCAGTGGCAAGAAGATGCCTTGTCTTGCACAAAGTCAATTTGGATACAACCCATTATTTACTACAAATCCAAACAAGCTATATTTTCATGTGCTGTTTGTATTCTAATTACCTTGCAATGTTACCCAAAAGGACAATTACTATTGGGAAGGTATTACATTTCCAGCTTTTTCAGATATTTAGGAGTACAACAGTTTCTCCTTAATGATGTTTTTATGCACTGATGAGAGATGGATAGGAAATGAAGCTTGAAATCCATTGAACTTCAAATATATAGGCTATAGTGAAATGCCTATGCTCTGAAATTTCCCCTTCTCAGAATGGTGCAGCATGCTTCATGACCCAAAAATATGCAAAAATGTGCTCAGTATGGGTAGAGGCATAAATATTTGAGAAAAAAAATCATTGTTGTATGCTTATAAATAGCGCATGTAGGGAGAAAAGTACATAAACATCCACTGGACAGGAGAAAAGAATACATGAATATCAGTATCAGCTTGTTGTGTCAATTCATAAGCAGCAGGGTCAAATTAATTTACAGTCAAGATGGGGAGAAATGTGATGAAAATGAAATTAATGGAATCTCTAGCACTAACCTAGTAATTATAATACTATCATCATTTTCATGTGATGTGTGAGTGGAACCATCTTTATTTGTAATGCTTTTTAATAAACACTTTTTATAAAGGCAAACTTGCACTATAACACTAAGCATAGGAAAGTTGTAGTACATATCAGTTAAATTTACCCTAGTTGTAGAACTCAAAATTTCAATGATGTGCTAGTTGAGGAGCAAGAAAATAATGATTTCCCAAAACCAAATGAATTTTTTAAAAAAAGATTTTATATGAGTGGAAAATCCAATAACTTTACAAGACAAGAAATGCCTAGAAGAAATATATCTGGATTGCCATCCAGTAAATGAGGAACATCTGTAAGTGCATCCTAGCTCATGGATGTCAAATTCGCAGCATCACGTTGCCTTCACATGATGTTTCAGGATGTTTTGGGGGGAGGCATAGCCTGTGCCTGATGCATCCGGCCCGTGGGCCACCAGTTTGACACCCCTGATTAGCTAAATCCAATGTTTGTCTCTGCTCATACAATTTAGCAGTATGCAGTATGCTTACCGGCTTACTTACAGTAGCAATAGGGAATCATTTATAACTTCTTTTGTCCATTTTGCAATTCTAACATCTAAGCAAAATTTTGTGGAAATTGTAATTGAGGCATCAACTGTTGAAGGGGATAGGGAGGAGAAACTGGAAAAAATGTATTTTACTTAGGTGAGGGTCATTATTAAAGCAACAGTAGAATCTTGCTGGTCAGTCAAGTTTTCAAAGAAAACAGATGGAATGCTGGTGCTCTTTTTTGCATCACTGTCTTCTGCCAATTGCTCTTTTTAAATGAATTTAAGCTATACATGTCAGTAACATCAAGCATTTTCGACATGAAGGTATAACCACCCAAAACCTGTTTAAGATTATTGGTAGTGCCATTATCAAAGAGACTTCCTTCCTTCCTTCCTTCCTTCCTTCCTTCCTTCCTCCCTCCCTCCCTCCTTCCTTCCTTCCTTCCCTCACTCACTCATTCATTTGATTTGAGTCTTCCTTTTTTGTTCAAGATAGGTAATAAATTATACAAACGTGATACAAATCAAATAAAACCAATGTTAAAGTCAGTCTACTATTAAAAGCTCACTGAAAGATATTCATCCTAATAGATTTCTAAAATGCTAAGAGAGTTGGGACCAATGCAACTCCAAAGGAAATATGTTCCCTAGTCTTGCAGCAAGACAGGTGAAGATTGTATCTTGTGTGCCAGAAAGGAAAGCCTCTGGAACTACAGGATGCTTGGATAGTCAGATTTGAAATCATTTAGTGCTTTAGAGACTAATAAGATCACCTTAAATTGTACTCAGTAAACAACTCGATCAATTGTCAATCTTCCTTGCTGATGGACCAGAAACTGCAATCATCCGTGGCTTTGATCTGTGCTCTCCCATCAGAGGGCCCTGATCACTTGCATTTGGGGCCAGAACCATCCTGTAAGGGTGTTGAAGAATGGGGAGACCGGCAGCTGTGTTGAGGAGAGCTGCATCTCCCCTCCCTAGCTAGGCATTTTACTCCCCTCTGAAGATGGCTGTAGCAGTGGTCAAATATGGCCACCCTGAAGAGGAAGAACTAACTGGGGCAAAATTGTGCAGGAGCGGTGAAGAAGACAACAGCATGAAAACCAGGCTAATCAGGCGCAACATTTAAAAACAAAGTACCCCGGAATTAAAATTTTAAGGAATGTTTAAGAGAGATAATTAAAACAGCAACCAGAGAAAGTGAAGAAAATAATTTTTTTTTTGACAGCTGAAAGTGGCTTTGAACTTTGAAAGGAGGAAGCTAGAAGAAGATACCTGTTTAAATTGGATAAATATATGATCTTGGCACTAAACAGGCATAACTAAAGCTGAACTTGAATGTGTCAAAGGAAAAACAAAAAACAATAATTGAGATTTGGAGTTATTGGAACTTTAAAAATATATATATAACAGAAGTGTTTAAAAATGGCAAAACTTTTGAGGTTTCCGGTTTGTCGAAACCGCGGCGGTAGGGATTCGCGAAGCTGCGCGATCCCTGCCGCGCTAGCCGTTTTGGGGCTCCGACCGGACGGGTGCGAGCAAGGCTGCCCTGCAGGGGTAGCTGAAGGTAAGGGGATCCGGAGGAAGGGTTTGGGGTGTTGCAGACCCCCTCCCTGGCCGGCAGAACCCCCTTTTACCAGGACGGTGCAGCGGCGGTCCGCAATGGCCGCCACAAAGAAGTTGACAGCCGGGCAAGTATGCGCAGGAGGAAGAAGAAAGTTATTGAAAGTGAAAGTTCTTCTTGGTCGACCCAGGGCTTTGAGATTTATCTAATTTAATTCCTGGAAAAGATGGTTTTTTGATGATTTTTTCCACAGAGAAAAAAAGCGGCTATTTTGAGGTGCTGAAAGGAAAGTTTACTCTCCCTCCCGACGGAATTAAGCCGGAAGGGAGAGGATAAAAATATATAAATTTGGATCTTGTTGGAGGAGATGCCTTGAAGACTTGAGGACAGAAATATAATCTTAATAAGGCTTTAAAATATAGATTTGGACTCTTTTTTTTTTATTTGTTTGATACCACCCCTGGAAGAGGAAGGGGGAATTTTGGCTTGCTTGGATTTATTGAGGATTGTGGATTTTGGGATTGTTTTGCCTTTCTCTCGGAATATTTGGTTGGTGTAAGAAGAAAGAGGAATAAAGAAAAGAAAAGATTTATTTATAATGGCTTTCCTTTTTGAAGACCTGAGGGATGAATATGAGCAAACAAAAGCAGCCTGCAAAGATGGCATGGAAAAAGCTTTTCTATTTCTAGAAATGGCGCTGGTCAATTACCAACAGACAATGGAACAGATGGAAGCGGAAGAAGAACAACAAGGAAGAGACGAAGACGCCATCTTCATTGAATCCCAAAACTTATCTAAGGAAGAAGGAAGGAAGAGAGCAAGGAAAATGAAGGACTTAAGATCTAAAAAAACATTTGAGAAAGAAAAAATATGATGCAAAGTAAATATAATGATAACAAACAAGAGAAAAGGGAACACAACAGAGAAGGGATCCCAGCAAGGCAGAGGTTAGAAGAAGAAGGGGGGAGGAAGATTTGGTGGGGGAAGAAAGAAAGGGGAAAGGCGGAGAAAAGCCTCAAAGCTTTAAAATTGGATGGGAGAAGAGGATTTTTTTAGAGACAAAGGATGAAATATAAATTTCTGTAAGAAAGATTCTGCTAAGGTACAGAAGATGGTATTGTAACATTTATATTTGAAATAGTAAATTAGAATGGTTTAAGATTTAATAAGAAATTAAAATGTTGAAGTTTTTAATAATGATTGATTTTTAAAATGTAATAAAATATCGAAGGAAAGGAGGATACAATGTATTTAAACATTTTTGGTGGATAGAATGTACCAAGCAGAACCAAATTGGGTATTTGTTATGTTGAATGTTAATTTTACTAACTTAGGGGAGGATAGAAAGGCATCATACTCTGATTAGTGATTTCAGGAGAAATTCTTTTTATTATAAGAAGAGATAGAGGATAATGAATGGGCAAAAGATACAAATTTAATGATTTAATTAAGATGGATTAAATAAGATAGAATTGTGAAGAGTGATATGCGCTATTATTTTAGCCCATGCAAAGAGAGGTAACTGGGGCCAAGGTACTTTACTAAAAGATTTTTTTATGTTTGTTTGTGTTTGTTTGTGTTTTATGAGAATATTGGGGAAATTATTGTAGAAAGACAGGGAAAGATTTAATATGTAATGATTTGTTTGTTGTTGAAACTTTTAATAAAACTTGTTTTAAAAAAAAAAATGGCAAAACTTTTTTTGGAATTAAAAATTGAACTAAAAAAATATGAAGGAATGCTACAAGAAAGAGGCAAGTCGTTTAGTTTTGCCTTACAATTCTAAGAAATGGTGATTTTAGAGCATGAAGAACAACAAGGAGTGCCAGGAGAGGAGGAGCTGATTAAAGAAGAGGCCATCTTCAATGAACAATTGGAGCAACGAATATTAAAACAAAGGGGGAAAATAATGAAAATTAAAAACTGGAGATTTGAGGAGGCAATCAAAAAGGGGAACATTTTGAAAACCAAACAAAGTAAAAGGAAACAGCAGAAAAGGCAATTACAGAAGGAAGCTTTAAAGAGGGAGAGGGATAAAAACTGGAGTAAGAAAAGATAGGAAAAAATGAATGGAAAAAGAAGTAAAAAGATATGGAACCAGGAAATAAAGAAATACAGAAATCGAACAAAAATGAAGGGAACTTGTTTATTCAAAAGACATAGAGACAATGGTTAATTAAGAATTAAGAAAGGGGATTCTGCAAGGTGATGAGATGTAGAATAAATGCATTAGAAGTAACAAATTATTTTGAAAGTAGGAAACTATAGATTATTAAAATGAAAGATTGGAACTGATATTTTTTTTTGTTATTGGAATACTTGTTTTTTGTTAAACTATATACAGAGATAAATGGAATAAATGTGAAAAAAGAGAAATTATGATAAGTTTATTGACTATGTTTAATGAATGTATAGAATATAGTTGAAATGAATCATGAGGATTATTGTAATGAGATTAATATCAGTTTTTATGATGAATTGAACAGATTAATTTTTCTTTTTGAAATTATAAATGTTTTTGATGTAATTGAAGGGGATTATTGTTATTAATTTTTAAGGTGATAATTAAAAAGTTAAATGATCATTGGGAGTTAAAGGGGAACTAATTAAATGATATATAAGGTATAGGGGTTGTGCTGTCCCAGCCAGTCTATGGGAATTGGATAGTTACTTAGGAATTATGAGCTGTCCTCTTAAGGGAATGCTTCATGGTAAATGTAGTTAAGGTATCCTGGGAAATGTAGTCCATGTCATGTGGCCACATCTGTAATCCTGATTGGTCACTGAACTGACCCTTTGTTGGGATGGTGGGAGATCCCTTCACTCTCTTGCCTGAACTCAGCCTCCTTCTAGCATATCTACTATGATTTCATCTATGCAAAGAACTGGACATTAGATGCATCTTGACATAACTGTGAGTTACCTTGATGATACCTAATATAATCCAATAAAAGAAACTTTGTATGGAAGAGTTTGTAGAGTTATTCTATCTGTCTTTATATTCAGCAAGTGAATCAAAGGACAGAATAGTAAAATGATAGTGATCTTTCTATCCCATATTTCATCCCACCGTAGTAGATATGCTAGAAGGAGGCTGAGATCCTACTCTTGCTGGGAAATAATGCCCCACATGGCTTTCTCTTTTCCGAGTCAGTCAGCGGCCCTGTAGCCGGCCCAGTGGCCATCAAATCTCCACTAGGATGGGGGATCATAGGCATTGTCAGTGACAATCAGATGCAGGCTCCAACCCAGGCAAATGCCTTAGCACCATCCATTCCAACAGCCTTCCGATGCCCTTTAGCACCATCAAAAACAAGAAGGATGTTCCAGCCTAAAAGGCTGCTGGCGATCAGTACACTTTCACTAGGACATGACAAACGGCTGCCAACAACCACCAGACACCCACTAAGACACTCTACATGGGCATATGCCTATGCAACACCCTTTCCAACAGCTTCCCAATGACCTTTGACACCGTGGAAGCAAGAGTACCATTCCAATCCTAAAAGGCCACCAGAAGCGACCAGCAGACTTTCACCTTTGCCAAGAGTACCTGTACACCCTAAAAGGCCACCAGAGGTGACCAGCAGACTTGCACCAAGAGGCCCAACTTGAAGACTGAACTTCAAGCTTTGCGTGCTTTGCTTTGTTTGTTGCTTTATTAATGTTTACTGATTTTCTTAGTTACATAGCTAACTGTTTATCTTGGTTATATAGTTATCTGCTATTCATAGTATTACTGTCTACTGCTTATCTTAGTTTATAGTTAAATTTTTTTCTCTTCCTTTAATAGTGGAATTTACAATTCCAGGTGGGGAGTGTGCTGTCCCAGCCAGTCTATGGGAATTGGATAGTTACTTAGGAATTATGAGCTGTCCCCTAAAGGGAATGCATCATGGTAAATGTAGTTAAAGTATCCTGGGAAATGTAGTTCATGTCATGTGGCCACATGTGTAATCCTGATTGGTCACTGAACTGACCCTTTGTTGGGATGGTGGGAGGTCCCTTCACTCTCTTGCCTGAACTCAGCCTCCTTCTAGCATATCTACTATGATTTTATCTATGCAAAGAATTGGACATTAGATGCATCTTGACATAACTGTGAGTTACCTTGAGGATACCTAATATAATCCAATAAAAGAAACTTTGTATGGAAGAGTTTGTAGAGTTATTCTGTCTGTCTTTATATTCAGCAGGTGAATCAATGGACAGAATAGGGGTGGCACACTCTAATTGGTAATTGTGGGCAAAACTTTTTTGAAATGTTTGAACTGAGATGGATTTTTTGAAATGATGAAATAAGAATATGCGATGAAATTGCAAACCTGACAGATAAAAATATAAAGCACAATGAATATGAAGATATGAGAATTATTTAAAGTTAAAAGAAATAGGTTAAGAAATGAATTGAAAATTTATAAAATAAGCTTGAGGAAAATATTTGAGAAAATTAATAGAAAATATGTAAAGTAATGATAAGATATGAAACTAAATGTGAAAGATGAATATGTAATCAAAGTCATGTTTGTATGGAAATGTGAAAAACTGGAGTCATGCTGTTCACTAAAAAAAGATGTTTTTAAAATGTGGAAAACTGAAATTAATTTTTAAAAAAACCCAACAACAACTGGATCAATTGTAGGCCTATGAGCTTTCTGAGCTTGGTGGTTTTCTTGCAGACATTTCATTACCAAACTAGGTAACATCATCAATACATTGTTTGGAAATGAAACATTATCAAAACCCTGAGTGAATGAAAACCAAGAAACCCAGAGAACATTAATTCACTTTACTGGTACCAGTTGTAGATCTTTAAATACAGAGACTAAACCTTGTTCTGTGCTTTGAACTGGTATGCCTCTTACAATCTTAGTGTACAAAAAGTATAACTTCTAGGCCATTTTTGAGTGTACTTCATAGTGGGAGAAGAAATAATGGTTATGTCAGACTGTGATTAACTTTCCTTTGTAGGATGAAAGAGACATGCAGGAATAGCCCAAGACAAAGTGCTGTCTGAGGTAGAATAAGAAATAGGATCTCCTCACATTCAAATGCACATAGTTAATATTATTTCCTGGAGTGACGCACAGCAAATTAGACCGGACAATATTCCAACCTCAAGCTCATAATGCTGCAACCTTTTACAATGCTACTCAACCCTTAGTAATACCAACAATTGCTCCTTTACTTAGCTGGCTTGAGTAATCTTGCTTTCCAGATGGAGTTCAGGACTTGCTCCAGTTCAGATCTCACCATGCCAAATGTGCTAGCTTGCTCATGGAACCATCAGCCAAATTATTATTGGGCAATATTTATTCTGATTTTGGAATCTGCAATAGTTATGCTATGGCTAATAGCAATTGTTATTTGATACATGTGAACTACCCATGTTCGTGCTGGAAGACTGTTTTCTTGAAGTCAATTAGTTCTGGATTCCAAAAGTTGTGGTGAAAGAGGATTGAGGTGAAGCTCAATTCATCCTGGCTGAAAGGATCATGCAACTCATTATCTGCAATATTTGACCTGTCAGTTCCCAAATATTCTATTTCAACTTGAAACCTCTAGACAAGAAAAGCAGTCCTGTTTTTCTTAGGAATGATCTTGATTATTGCCAGAAACAGAATAGCAATGATAACATGATCACAAAGCGCTGGAAAGCTGTAGTGTTGCTGGGTTTTTTGTTTGCCAAATCATGCTTTTATCTTCCTTCTTTTGCAATTCCAGTAATATTTTTGACAATGATGGAAGACATCGAACAGAACAGAACTTCTCAACTGCATCTCCCTCCCTCTTTGCTTCCCTCCTTTTTTCAAGAAGCAGATCCAAATTGGTAAGTCCTCCCATCCAGATTCATTGGCAAAACTGGGTCTGCCTCCATATTCCAAATATTTCAAGAGGACATTCTTGGAATGCACCCTACCCTGTTGGAGGTGCATCAGACTTGACTCAGATGGCAGGTCTTCTCTGTCATGGTGAAATATGTTCCTCCCTGGCCATTGCACTTTCTGTCCTTGCATTCTGCAAACCAGCAAAAACATTATTAATCCACTGGGTTTTGATCCTAATCAGCTAATTGGGCGCGTTTCATCTTTATAGGTATGTTACTTTTTAATTTTTCTTATTTGCTGTTTTTTTCTGAGGTTTTGTGAAATATTGTGATGGTCTACAAATATTGTAAACAAACAAATAAAAACCCAGAGAAAAAGAAACTCGCCATGCATTCAAGTCCATTCTTTCTGTCTCAGTGGAAAACAAAACTATTCGACAATAGGTTGTTATATTTATCGTCATTTTAATAGTAGTGTTGCTCACTTTTTGTTTGTTTGTTTGTTTGTTCTTCTACCTAGCATACAGTAGCAAGATGTCTTGAATGTTTATCCTTCTAAAATTCTTCTACCAGTTATGAATTTTCTTTCATTTTAATTCAAATCAATGATTTAGCATCCCAACATTGTGGAAGCATAAGGAGGAATTTCTGTTAAAAATATAGGTAGTTCTCAACTTATGACCATTTGTTTCATGGGTTCAAAGTTGTGACAGTGCTGAAAAATTGACTTACAACCAGTCCTTGCACTTATGTCTTATTACTTATGACTGTTGGAGTGCCCTGCTGTCTTGTGATCAAAATTTGGGTGCTTGGCAACCAGCAATTATTTATGATGATTCCAGAGTCCATGTGGTCATCATTTGCAACCTTCTCAGAGAGATTCCGAGGAATAAAGTCAATAGGGGAAATTGAATTTGCTTAACATTCCTTTAATGACTGTGGCAAAGGGTCATAAAATCAAGCACAACTCACTCAATGACTCCATTACTTGCAACAGAAGTTCCAGTTTCGGTTGTGGTTGTAATTCGAGGATACCTCCATATCATTATTGTGTTACTTTTACTCACCTTTGGTCTAAGTTGAATACTACAGCTGCAGTTTTTCCTCACAGGGAGATGTTCCAGGTCCCTAATTAGTTTGGTGGCACTCTTTATGGTCTGCTTTCCAGATCTACCATATGCTTTCAATGTGCAGTTATGTATCAGAGCATTACTACAGTAAATAGTATGGTAGAGTAAAAAACATCTCCCTGTGAGGAAAAACTGCAGTTCTTCTACTTGTAACTCTGTTCCAACGGATTCCAAGTATGGAATTTGCTGTATGCTGGCCCAACATTTTGAGCACCAAGTAGCTTTCTCTTTCCTGCTTAATCACTGCCAGCTCACATTCCAATCTACCTCTTCAGTATCTGAGTGGAGAGGCCTTGGTGAGCCCCAGCCATGACATCACCCATTCTAAGAACTCGCTCCATCTCACTCCATACATTTGTCTACAAGGATGTCATCCTTGTACATAAACCATATTTGCAAAGACTCCATCCTTACAGATGTTCACTTTAAGAAGATAGACTGGACAAATATGTTGATTCTGTTTTGCTCTACTTCTGATGTTCCTGGCCTACAGCTTGTTTTTTTATCACCTTGTAAATTCTGGAAGGGGAGGAGAAATCCACAAAATTACTTACTGTTATGTTTAGTTTTCTATGCAAAATCCACTGAGAAGTGTCAATTTTAAGTATGCTGTTTCATTCCATAGTTGGGTAAATTTGTCTGAATATTTGTCCAGCATAAATTCTCCAGTATGTTTAGAGAAGGCTAGTTGAGAGTACAAAATATTTATTTATTTATTTATTTATTTGATTTGCCAATTGTTTACAAGATAATAAGTATAAGCGTATACATAGTTGTGAATACATGAAATGGGTACATATAAGAAAAATAAAAGAATAAGAGAAACAATAGGACAGGGACGGTAGGCACGTTGGTGTGCTTATGCACGCCCCTACAGACCTCTTAGGAAGGGTGAGGTCATTAAGGTGTGTGTGTGTGTGTGTGTGTGTGTTGGTTTGGAGGCTTGATAGTCCATCCTTAGGACATGACAGAAGACATCAACCCTTCTTCTAGAGTTAATAATTTAAAATATCCTGTGTAAATGACTTCTATTAAACATCATTGTTCTGCAAACAATATGCAACTATCTGTCTGAGAAAGGACTATGTGGCAAACTTCACAATCAATGCAGACATATCAATTCACCTTTTTTAAAAGATTTTTTTCTTGACAGCAACAAGAACTATTCAATTTGTTCAATACACACACACACACACACACACACAATTAACAACAGGAGGTCCATGATCTTATATAAAACTATTCTAATGCTTGAAGGTTTCATGAGAGCTGAAATGAGATGCTTCCCCTTTCTTTGTTGCCGAAATATGAATCAATGGAGATCATTAGGCCGCCCAAAGAACCAAAGAGATCAAAACTGAGCAACTGTTGGCTAGTTGCTACAGGACTGGGTTATAGATTTTACATGGAAGTAATTATTTCGTTTTCAGGAAAGTTTCCCCTCAAAAAATAATTATTTCAGCATTTAAGAAGAGCTGGCTATAATGAATCAGCAGAAGAGGAGCATGTTGTATGCCAATTTTTACTGAAATTATGTATTATTGGAATGGACAACATCCTCCATTTGGAGAGACCAATTCTACCTGGTTATGTTTTCCAGCAGCCATATCATAAAGGAGCCATGGTGGCGTAGTGGTTAGAATGCAGTATTGCAGTCTGATTCAGCTCACTGCTAAGAGTTCGATACTCACCGGCTCAAGGCTGACTCAGCCTTCCACCCTTCTGAGGTCGGTAAAATGAGGACCCAGATTGCTGGGTGCAATATGCTGACTCTGTAAGCTGCTTAGAGTAAATCACTATGAAGTGGTATATAAGTCTAAGTGCTATTTCTATTATCATATATTAACTGAATAAGAACACATTGTTGCATTTTCTATTTGGGCACATGAAATTGTCTTGGAAATGAAGATTCAAGACCATCAGGCCTTTTTAACAAATTCCAGATTTCTTTCCCATAAGGATATTTAAATATTTCTGAGACAATAGGGCTGTCAATTGGATGTCTTTAGCCTATCATTTAGAAATAGATCCAAAGATCATTTGTTAGATCCTTTAAGTCATCAAAACCCACATGTTAAGCTTTCCAGTAAAATTTAGGCCTTTATATCCTAAATGAAAAAAATATAGACCATTGTTCCTTCTTATTGCCAATGCTGGAAAAAAATATACTATACTATAAAAAGTATACAAAAAAAGTCAAGAGATATATTTTGTTTTTGTTTTGTTTCTACATAAAGAGTAAATTAATGAAAAGAATGAAATTGCTTGATTCCTAAATATATTTATCTCCAATTGGCTAGAATTTAGAAACTGGTTTGAAAAATGTTTTGCTACATATATACAACATGAGCACATATTTAGAGACCAGATGAGTACTCAGCTGTAAATTTTGATTAAGCTTTTAATACCAAATTGCAAAGCTTATTAAATTATTTCCTCCTATAGGCAGGCCCCACATTATGAACAGCTAAATATCTTATGAAACCTGGATATACCTGTTAATTACTGCTTATATAAACAGCCTCTTAATTTCACTAGCCACATTTTTTTCCTCAGGAAAACTTTTTTTGCATGTAACTCAGTTTGCAATTTATCACCAGCATTCCATATTCTACCTAGTGGGGACAGTTGTGTAAATTGGGCAGTTATATAACAATCACAAAGGTATTTTCAAAGGCTCGTACTTCTTAACTCAACCTGGCTGATAATATATATATACAACTCTATCTTAAAAAGCAGGCTATATAAGATAGTGTGTTCCCTCTCCCTTTGCTAAGGAAAAAAAAATCAAATGAGTAAATCTTTCCCCCCACTTTTTTTTTTTTTTTTTTGAATAATTGGGCTTTGGCATAAGCTGTAATTCAAACTACTGACTCAGAAAATCAATCTGTTTTTCTGCAAACTAATATTTGTAATGTTTCTGTGCCTCAACTATGGAAAAATTCTTTACAAGGCTTAAGGCAGGTACAGAAAAAGCATTTCCTCTTTTAAATTTAGTCTGTTAAAATTCTGGAAAGAAGTTTTCTTTTAATTCTCCCATTAAGCATAACTGGAGGCACTCAAGATATGTATATGGAGTGTTGTATTATAGATTACAGACTGTAGTTGAAATATTCCATTTTCCCAAGCTAATTATTCATTTATGATAAAGGGTGATTTATTCTCTCCACATACAAAATATATGCATATGTGTAGCACATACTTTTGCTCAATAAGGGATGCATATTTCCTAGATCATGCTACAGTTTCAATGGTAGGTCAGAGAACACCATGACACCGTGCATATGTTTGTTTTAGGAATATTTTCCTGGATACCTGCAATCTCCAAGTATAATTCAGTGAAAGGTACTCTAGGTTCTACCTAGATAACCCACAAATATATGAAGCAAAACATCTAAGCCATTTTAGATGCCTGGGAGCCTGATCCAATACTGACATGGAAATCAATTAAGTTTGTTAAGGTTTTATTCTGCAGAGAATTGCAGTCCATACGGAACAAAGGAAATCTTTCATTGGACTTCCAGATGTTTTAAAAATCGTAGTTCAGTCACAGAAGTTCTGCATTAATTTTTGCCCCTTTTGTGAAATGCTTAGAGCATAAGATCTCATGTGTAGATCCGATTTCTTCTGCAGGTATTACCTGTACTTACTAGAGTGGAAAGTGTTTTGGATGGTATGGTGTGCATGTAAATCTATTTCCCCCTTTTTTTACTGGAACCTCTATAGATCTTTATCTACTGTATGTAGTTTGAAGAAAGCGATCTTTGGTTGAACATCTTTTTATGTCTAAGGAGAAGGTGCATGGACATGTGCTCCTAACCATGAAGCAGTTGGTAAACTGGCTCAGCATCTTAATGAAAACTTTCACGTTCATAAGAGAAAACTGTGCAGGAAAACTGGAGAAGGACATGGCCTGTTTGTATTCACCTTGAACATGGTTAGCCTTCACATGTTGCCTGAGTTTCTGGGGGGAAAAAATGTGGATACAAAATTTAGAATTGGAGTCATGAACATGCCCATAAATAAGTTAAGCGACAAGGTCTGGAACAGAATTTCCCAATCTTTTTTTTTTTTTTGCTTATGGCTTCATTTACCTCTGTGACCACTTTCACACTTATTCTAAATTGCCTTTTTCATTAAGATATTTACTGTAAATTATAGTAGTTTTTCAAGATTTGAATTTAGCACAAAGAATTAGATATGATAATTTTGAGAAATTAAACACAAGGCTGGCAATTAACTTTGTACGTGTCCTTCAGAAATCTACTTTGTCGTCTCCCCCTAGAAATATGGCATGGCCACTTGGGGATGAGCATATGACCCACATAAAGAACCGCTGGCCTAGAACATAATGGCATTTGAAAATGTAATGTACTCTCTGCTTAATACAGGATCTACTATGAAGGGTACAAATCAGAGATGGTATTCAGCAGGTTCTGACCAGTTCTGGAGAACCGGTAGTGGAAAATTTGAGTAGTTCAGAGAACCGGCAAATACCACCTCTGACTGGAGATTTTACAGTAGCCTTCCCCAGCCACGCCCACCAAGCCACACCTACAGAACCGGTAGTAAAAAAATTTGAATCCCACCACTGGTACAAATGCTTGTCATGAAGGATGCTTGTCATACATAATCCAACTGAGAAAGGACTGATGAGTGTTATGGATATACTTTAGTAACTAAAAAGTGGTATACCTAGTATTAATACTGCAGGAATCAGCATATTTTAGACCAACATGACCTGAACAATCATATCTCTGCTTTGTTTATTTATTTATAAAATAGATAACTATCTTTCCTCTTTCCAAGCATGCAAGTTCAGTTCCAGTTCAGTTGTTTCCACTAAAGCAAATATTTGCTTTGAAATCTAATGTAAAGCCTTTGTTCTGAAGATGACAAAATTAACTGAAATGGCTCCTTTCTTCTTCACCTAAAGGGTTAAGTCAAGGCAATATTGAAAAGAACTGGGCCAGGGGGAAAAACATGGAAATAAAAGGTTAGTGTTTTCTGACTATTAAAGGGAGCCTGGCCTTTTTTTTTTTTTTTTTTGCTGAAATCCAATTGGTCATGCATTCCAGCAGCGTTTCCTGGCAGAGAGGAACCAAGAAAAAGCACCTGCCCTCGCCTATTGTGAACAGAAGCTGGGCCATCCCCACTTTGACCTAGCCTTTGACAATTTGTTGAAGTCTGTCATTTATTACACCATTTGTTTATGGGCTCAAAAATATTGAGAAGAAGAACGGAAGAGGTTGTTTCCTTAACTCCTTATGGAATGCCACCCCCTTATAATTGAAAATTCTTGTTGCAACCCTTTTAGCTAAGACTCCTGTCAGTCTGCTCATAGTCTCAAGGCATGTCTAGTAAAAACTTTTAAATACACGCCTCTCTGCCATCCCCAATATAGTTAGTTTTATACTGCTTCGTGCACTAGACTTCATGACAGAGCTATATTGCAAAGAATTCTGGCAGGTAATTTGATGCAAAATATCTTTGGGAGGTGCAACAAATATAATTTCATCATTCAGTAGTCTGGTGCCAGAAATGGGAAGTAAAGCCTAATTCTTTGAACATTTATTCTTTAGATTTTGGCTACAGAGTTTCAAAAAGTTCCTTTCCAGTTACAAAGAATTGTTCTTATTGTCATGCTCTAGGCTCAATAGAGGTACATGTTTACGACAGCAGATTCTATTTTTAAGGAAGATAGTTCCACATCACAAAAAGATTCTTAAGTATAATATTTTTTTCAAAATTGTATTGACATACATTGCAATTCATAATAAAAAATAAAATAAAATGAAGCTGGACAAGACCAAAACATTCAAGTTGAAGAACCTTCAAATTTCTTGCAACGCCAACATAAGAAATGAATATCAATTCAATTTTAAATATTCTTTGAAGGGTCCAATAATCACAAAATAATATTTTCTCATGAACAAATTTCATTTTTAAATTATAAAGATCTCAGATTTTTAATGTCTTTATCCATTTAGTCTCCATAATTTTCTATTCTAGTTCTTACTTCCATGATTTAGATATATAATT
Organism: Notechis scutatus; assembly: GCF_049901735.1. Classification (NCBI taxonomy): domain Eukaryota; kingdom Metazoa; phylum Chordata; class Lepidosauria; order Squamata; family Elapidae; genus Notechis; species Notechis scutatus. Next base: position 157,538,003 of record NC_142009.1, read on the forward strand.
TATACTAACTTTCATATTATTTTAAAAATGTTTTTATATCATTGAATTATTGGTTTCTGTTCAAGCATTGCCTCTGTTGAGGAATCTACAATTGTAGATATCTTGGAGGCTGATGTGGCATTTGAGATATTGTGTTCAATTAATATGTAATTAATGATAATAATTGTATACAATATATACAATTAACCAATTATATGTATTGTACATAACTATTTTATACTGTATATATAATATATAATTATTGCAAGTTGTACTCAATACATAATTGCTCAAAATCTTTAAAGCAACCCTTAGAAATCAACTGCTTTAAAGCACTGATGGCTTGTTTAGCCCAAGCATCCCAATAAAGAAACATCCTCCATGATATTATAAATTCCACAGTATCAATTTTGTCATATGATTTGGGATAAAAACATAATTGCTTGCCTATTAAAAAAAAACATCCCAGATGTACCTTCAAGAATAGAAACAAATGTCTGTATTTAGTAAAACATGCCAGGTCTTCCGAGCTATATATAAACATGATCTCCAAAAAAAGGCCAAAGAGGAGAATAATGGTAAGAAGTCTAATTTCAAACATTTAGGCTTTAAAATTAAAACCCAATGATATAGTTGGAAAAATGGTAAATTAAAACTGCTATCAGGACAAGTTGGCCAAAGATATTTGAACGGTTTTGCCTGCCATAGAAATGTTCTCATTGACTTATGGATTTGTGTAAAATATCTAATAGGTGTTAACCTTAGAATCCCTTAAGTTGTAATAATATAATGTTCATTTTGATTACATAACTCTTGCACCAATGACTTTATGGTTGTTTTGACATGTCAATGTATATTTTGGTGCATTCTGAGAAATATATAAATCTAACCATTTAACAGAGCCTGTACAAACTGTAAATCCTAATATCTCTAGATGCAGTAACAGATCCCAAAGGCAGCAAATTATACTTGTTCCCATTAGAGGTATAACCAGAGTATAAAACATACTGTATTGCTATATGAATTCAACAAACTTTCATAATCATGTTGCATTATTATGAGGGATAAGCATAATATCATCAGCACATCAGATCAATTTATATTCAGTGTCAAGTACCACCATACCTAAACAAGTGACAAATAACATTTGTTATATTTAGCTTTGAGATAAGCTGTGAGTCCATTAATATTTGTATTATATTAGTACCTCATGAATTTATTAGTTAATTCTTTTCATCAAAGTTCAGCATCTGTGAATCTAAAAATTTGTGTTTGTTTTGGTACAAAAGTTTCTCTAACATAGTATACCCAATTTCCACATTTTTATAAACAGGTTCTGAGAAGCTTCCTTGATCTACAAATCATTCTTTCTGGAGTTGACTCTGCTTTCGCAATTCATACTGTTTAATGTTACCAATAAATCCACCTGGAAAATTCTAAAAGCAAGTATTTCAGGGTATGAACACATTCCAGTTCACATACAATTCAGGAAACAGAAATTGAGTGATGCTCAAACCAAATGAATGTCTGTACTATCCCCAATATACCTTCCAAATCTCTCCAGCTTTGGGCGAAAACCCAGGAATCTCCTTGCTTTTGAAAAGTTGCAGGCAGGCTAGTGGAGAGCTTTGAAGCAGACAGCCTGTGAATGCTATCATGCAATGGTCAAGTGATGAAGGCACAGCTGCTCTGAGGACAAAACTGAGTTGAGTGCTAAACGGTCCATGCTGCAATCAATGGCATGCCGCATCAAACGGTCCATGTTGGCAATCAAATATTCATTAGATTGTTGCCTCTTATGACTACAGGTAGTCCTCAACGTAGTCAAGGTAGTCCTTAGCCATAATCTCTTTATACCACTTTTTCATAATAATCGCTAAGGAGATATAGGACTGTTTAGAGAAAAACAGCAGGATAGAGATGAATAAACGTGGTGTGACAAACACTAATGAAAAGTCAATATTTTTTGACTCATGCGCATCACAAAATTGCATTTTTTGCATGCAGAGTGGTGTTATTTTTTAACCTCATGTGCCACAATGTTATCTATTATGTATTTATTTATTACACTTCCATGACCCTAGGGGAAAAAAGGATTTACTTACACACACACAACCCATTATTGTAATTTGCCCCTTATTCAAAATTAAACCCACAATTAACCCACAAATCAACACATAAATCACAATGATTAGTAAGAGAAATGATATTCCCAACTTCATTATCAAATTATTATTAATAATAAATAATTATAATATTATGACTACAATTATAATAATAATATAATTAATATTTCTGCTTATCCTCACCTGATGCAGCTGACCAATGAAATGCATTATATGCTGCTTTTTCTGATTAGCGGTGCTTTTTAAAAAACTAGGTGATTGACCTAGTCAATCTGTTACTGTTAGCAGTAATTTGACATATTTATTCTGTAATTATTACTTGCAGATCCAACATTTGTCCTTATTCCTACATGTACTTCAGAAATAAAACTGTCACTAGCCCTTTAACATGTCACATATAACACTCTCATCTTGTTTTTATTTATGTTTAATTGTTTTTAAGTGTTTTAAGATTGTTTAGTTGTTGGTTTTATTGTATGGGTTCCCAAGTCATTTTGCGTGAGACAGGCAGTCATATACATTTAATAAGTAAATAAACTACCATTACATTTCAGCTTTCAATGCTTTGAAAAGCTTACAAATCAAATACAATAAGCTGGCTAACAAAGTAGCAGTTTCAAGACATTCTTCCTGATCAGAATGTCTATGTGCACCATGCTGAAGGTTTTGATTGAATCATAGCTCTGTTTTTCTTTCTAAAATGTACACCGATCACTGGTCCCTTTCTCAGAAATCATGGTGACCATGCCAGCTCCTGCAACAAGAATCCTGCATATGTATTGCAATCATCACATTACTATCTACTTTCCATTCATATCGCTACCTTGAGTTCCTAAATGAAAGGTGGGATATAAAACTAATATAGAAATAAATGAATGAAAAAACAGGATGAAGTAAGACTTAAATGTTAAATATTGATTGTTCAATCCCTTTTTAGAGCCAACTATTTGGATCTAAAGTATTTGAGGATCTTTCCACTGACGAGATCCAGTTGCTTTGAGTATGTGTGTGGTTTGCCACTACCCACCCCTGGATATCTATTTTGATGAATGAAAGGTGTTCTTTGTAACCAAATCCTCTTTTCTTTGGGTGGGAGAAGGAAGAGAACAGGCATGGCACTGTATCAGAAAGCAAGGGCAGCAAAACTACATTTCAGACTGTTAGTTATAAACAGATGTTAATTTATGAGACAGAACAATGAGAATAATGGCAACGGTAATTGTCTGTATGGTTCTTTTTATTATCATTTTGAACAATCAAATGTCAGTGTTCATTGGTTGCAGGGTTGGCCGTTAGTACATATAACAAGGCTTTTTGTATAGAGCAATCGTACATCTTTGTGAGGGACTGTGAGAAAAAGTATCTGAATCAGAGCTGAAGTAGCTCTGCTTTTTTTTTTTTTTAATAAAGTTTTATTGAGTTTTAACAAAACAAATAAAACATCTTATTTGAGTACAGCATCATTCCGGGTTATCAAATTTCCATACAGACACAATTTTATATGCATATTCATCTTATATATTCAACTTCATATCTTATTACTCTTTTTCCAACTTCTCACTATTTCTCCCTTTACTTCTCTTAATTTTCTTTTATGGTTATCTCATTTTCTTCTTATTCAATTGTATTTCTTTTACCTAAATTTCTATATCTTTTTACTCATTGTACTTATACTTTTGTTTGTCTTGTTTACAATTTCATATGTTCTCTTCCAACATTCTTAAGAAGCAAAATTCCCCCTATGATTGCCAGTTGAAGTGCAACATCTTTAAATCTTATTGTTATTATCATATGAAATCTCATTGAATTTGTGCATTCTAAAATTATAACATTCAAATTTTTAATATCTATTTTATATCATGTAGATCTCATCATTCAGACTCTGCTTGGTACTTCCCCTTGAAAATGTAAAAAGAAAAATTCTAAAAACATAGCAAAAACAATATATATATATATATATATATATATATATATATATATATATATATATATATATATATATATATATATATATATATATATATATATATATATATATTTGTTTTCTGAGGTTCTCACGGGTATTTGTATGTGGATCTTTGGTTATTCGGGTTTTCTCCCGCGTAAGATTGGAAGTATCTAGAGCAACGTTTCGATGAAGTCTCATTCATCATCTTCAGGCTTCTGTCTTCAACTCTGTGCTTCTCAGAGTGATGTGAGCTTGCAGCTGCTTCTTCCTTTTAACTGCTAGTGGGGTGTGACTTCATTGGTTGGGGTTTTGGCTGTGTTCTGATTGGTTGGGGGTTGGCCATGTTCTGATTGGCTGGAGGTGTGTTCTGTTCAGGTGGGGGCTTGGTTGGTGGGGCCAAGGGTATACGAAATCCTTGCACTGCCTGCCCCACCACATACATTGGACAAACTAACAGAAGAATAAGTGCACGTTGAAGAACATAAGAACTCAATCAAAGAAGAAGAACCGACCTCTTCCCTGGTCCAACACCTCAAAGCCACAGGACACGAGATTGACTTTAAAAATACCAGAACTATCGCCAAAACCGAACACTTCAACAACAGAATAATCAGAGAAGCCATAGAGATAGAAAAACGCCCACACAGCATGAATAAAAGAGATGACACCTCCCGCTTACCAGCCATTTGAAACCCGCCCTCATGAACAGGCAGTACCTAACATGATGAATGACACCAGACCCACACCCACGAGGCCACACGAGATGCCACCACCACACTTCCATGTAAAAAGCAGACTCACACCCACACAGAAGATGAGACACGACCACAGACCAGAAGCCGCACTGCAGCTGCATCACTACCCACTTCAAACCCCTCTGAGCCATACATGAAGCGAACTGACCCCCACCATGAAGATGCAGCACGACCACCGAACTCGAAGCCAAACAGCAAGATCACAGCTCACCAACTCAAATCCCCCAGTAACTAAGACCAACCTGAGCACAACCAAGCCCCCACCTGAACAGAACACACCTCCAGCCAATCAGAACATGGCCAACCCCCAACCAATCAGAACACAGCCAAAACCCCAACCAATGAGAACACACCCCACCCAATCAGAACACAGCCAAGCCCCCACCCAATCAAGTCACACCCCCACTAGCAGTTAAAAGGAAGAAGCAGCTGCAAGCTCACATCACTCTGAGAAGCACAGAGTTGAAGACAGAAGCCTGAAGATGATGAATGAGACTTCATCGAAACGTTGCCTAGATACTTCCAATCTTACGCGGAGAAACCGAATAACCAAAGTGTCCGTCTGGACAGACACGGTGCAGAGGCCTGGTGATGGCAGATGGGATTCTGCTGAGGCGTTGCTGCAACTTTGGGGGAACAACTACAATGACGTGGGAAAATACCGAACCAAGCCGAATACCATACATGTAAGTACCACTGAAAACTTAAGATATATATATATATATATATATATATATATATATATATATATATATATATATATATATATATATATATATATAAACATTAGTAAACAAAATAGTTATTCAACATCATTCTAGTACTGGTATGAACCTTGTAAATCTTTCATGTTTCTTTTCAATATCTATCAATCTTTGAGAACAATTGAAATGTTTTCCTCCCTTCTTCATTATTACTTAACTGTTAATAAGCATACCATTGGATAGTCATACAGTTTTATCTTATAAATTATTTACTATTAATAAGCAAAATAATTATTCAAATTCATTCTAATAACTGGTATAAATTTCCTTATAAATCTTTCACATTTCTTTTCAATATTTTATCAATCTTTAGAAACAATTGCATTGTTTCCCTCTCTTCTTTATTATTGTATTAATTATAAATAAACATACCATTACATAACAATACAGTTTTATCTCATAGATTATTTACTTATTTCATTTATAACTCATTACAGTATTCTACTGTCACAACACTATCTTTTGTACCTTTGCAGAATCCTCACTTTTAATTAAATTTAACCATTGTCTCTGTGTTTTCTAGCTGAGCAAATACCTTTAATCCTAGTACGTTTCCCCTTTTTCTTTATTTCCTGTTTTTGTCCCTCATAAATTCTTTCCCTTTCTAACTTTCCCCCCTTTTTCTCATCCCTTTTTTTATACCCTTCTCTCTCTAATTTCCCCTTCTGTAGTTTTCTTTTCTGCTTCTCCTTGCTGACATACTTCTTTTTCAGACTATTTTTCTTTTTGGCTGTTCCTTTTGATCTCAAACTTTTAACTCCTTTCCCCCCTTTTCCCCTTATTACCACATTTTGCATTATTTGATCGTTGAAAATGGCTTCTTCTTTGTCCCGCCCTTCTTGCTCTTGAAGCTTTTCCTTTTGCTTTTCATAGTTCAGGATCTCCATTTCAAAAAATGAAA